>NC_053167.1:95922115-96297115 GCF_016835505.1 Polypterus senegalus | reverse complement strand
AGGCAAGGCAGCTGAAGCGCTGCATTATGGGATCTGTAGTTTATTGTGTTACCAGCGCTTCATATACCGGGCTTTAATAACAATAATACAGTATATAAAATGATCTCGGGCGGATATAATTACGCCGGGCGGATGTGGCCTGCCCTTGAGTTTGACACATATGGACTAAATAGAACTTGAAAAGATATATTTTTTCAAATGTGATCGCGCAATTCAGATAGAGTTGACGCACTACAGCCTGCATCCTCCTCCTCGCTCTTACTTTTTACCGTTCATCTAATGAATACACTGAGTATGGCTTTACCAAAACAATCATTGATGGCGAATAAAGTATCCATTATTCGAGTATGTAGATCGGATATATATATACATATATATATACCAGCGTATCGCAGCGAGAAGTAGTGTGTTAAAAAGCTAGAAAAGAAAAGGGAACATTTTAAAAATAGCGTAACATGACTGTCAATATACAGTATTTGTTTTGTGAGTGTTACTGAGTGTTGCTGTCATCAAGGATTTGATTATCATTATTTCTTTCAATCAGGTTCGTATTTGTAGGATGTGTTGTGTTCAAGTTACATTCCGTGTTTGTCAATCGTTGTAAAGATGACAGGTTTCATTCATCGATTCGTTTCTTACTGCATCAATAAACAGCTCGTCTTCTTCTTTATCTGAGACCTGACACACTGCATGCACGGTTTTTTACACTGTCTTCCTTTAGCGGGACATTGACTTTTCCAACGTGTGCTTTGTTTCCACAGTAGCTGGATTTATGAATATGCTTATCAGGCGCTTCATATTTTTGCTGCCTTTTCAATTGTGTAATTGGTTTTGTTCAGCTCTTTGGAACTGTTGCTTTTATCTGTGCACTGCGTCAGTTCCGTGACTCGATAGCAATCAATTGCAGATCCTATTGGGAAGAAGCAGATTTTGGGAAAACCAAATATCTGGTCTGACAGGCTAGTTCAGTGAGCACTAAGCAAAGACATTAATCAAAGCCAAAGCAGGATCTGACGTCAAAAGACATCCTTGATCACAAACCAAAGGATAAATTAATAACCAAAGAAATTGTCCCACAAGCTAGTCAAAGAGCGTTTTCTTTAGTATGTAAAGACTAAATATTTACTGAGCATATGACCACGTTCTCATGGCCTCACTCACATATACAAGTCACAATCAAAAGCAAAATGATTTAATTGCTGACACTGACGACACCACCATGGTGAGACTTGCTTGTGCCTTTTATCCATTTTACATGATGGGATAAGGAGCATCACCTAGTTTAATCCATCTACTTATTTTCCAAGTTTATATTCTTAAGGCAGACAAAGCCAAACAAACAAACAAAAGAAAACGTAACAACAGATTCAATAAAGTGTCATTATGGTTATGTCCACTTTAAAACAATTTAGTTTCCTATGAAAGAAAAGTTGGGTCTGCCCTTTCTTACAGTGGATTAGCAGATAATTTGGAATCCGTTACATCATTACAGAAGGACTTGGATAGCATACAGGCTTGGGCAGATTTGTGGCAGATGAAATTTAATGTCAGTAAATGTAAAGTTCACATAGGAAGTAAAAATGTTAGGTTTGAATACACAATGGGAGGTCTGAAAATAGAGAGTACAGTAATCCTCGCTATATCGCTTTGACTTTCGGTTTTGCTCTATCTGGATTTTATATGTAAGCATATGTAAATGTATATCGCAGATTTTTCGCTGCTTCATGGATGTCTGCGGTCTTTTATTTCTGGTACGTGTACTGTATATGCTTCCTCTGTTGGTTTGTCCATTTGAATACAAACAAGGGACACTATTGGCGGATGGCTGAGAAGCTACCCAGTCAGAGCACGCGGTTAAGCTCCTGGGTGCTGATTGGCTCTGCGACGGGAGCGAGAATTGATTTCGCTGAAAGCCGCATCCCGTCTCACTCATTCAGCTAATCAACATGTTTCTTTGTGAAGTCGGCATCTCGCCTTGCTCATTTAGCTAATCAACGTGTGTCTTTGTGAAGTCGGCATCTCGTCGCTCATTCAGCATCAACGTGTTTCTTTGTTGCGTACTGTAGTCAAGCCCTTGTATGTCTACAAACGATCTGCTGCTGCTACTGCTTCTGGGGCTGTGCCCAAGCGCCAACGGAAGATGTTAACAATTGCTGAAAAGGTACAATTGTTGGACATGTTGAAGCAAGGGAAAAGCTACGCCGCTGTAGGACGCCACTACGGCATCAACGAGTCCACGGTTCGTTACATTAAGAAGGATGAAAAGAGCATATGATCTACAGCCGCTGTGACAGTGCAGTAAATGTCATCGTTATCGGACAAATCGTCGTGTCATTGTTGGTGAGTACCCATAACTAATTTTCTACGATTTAGCACATGTATGTACGTTTATTGTAACTGTACACACTTTTATACAATTTTTCTTGCATTGTAGGTATTTTTTGCCGGTGGCCTGTCTATCGTAATGGTTGTAACATCTGTGATATCGGAGACGCTCCACAGTATCTTTAAAATAACATTTTGGTTTTATTTACAGCATTTATATGTTATAGATTTTCACTTTGTATTTTTATATTACCTAATCAATTACAATATGTTTAAAACTGTATTACATATTAAACTCCTCAGTGATATACGATACGTATGTTTGTGAGTAGTATACTGTATAAAAAGTGTGTTTACATACATAATTTCAACGAATCTTACCTAATAACTAAGAGAATATAAAGAGTTTATGCTGTATAACTGTGTGGGGAATATTTATAAACCGTGTGGGAGTTTAGAAGGGCTTAAAATATATAAAAATAACCATACAAACATATGGTTTCTACTTTTCACCTATCGCTGTGGTTCTGGAACGCATCCCCGCGATCAAGGAGGGATTACTGTACTCCTTATGAGAAGGATTTAGGAGTCATAGTGGACTCTAAGCTATCAACTTCCCGACAGTGTTCAGAAGCCATTAAGAAGGCTAACAGAATGTTAGGTTATATAACACAATGTGTGGAGTACAAGTCCAAGGAGGATATGCTCAACCTTTATAATGCACTGGTGAGGCCTCATCTGGAGTACTGTGGGCAGTTTTGGTCTCCAGGCTACAAAAGGACATTGCAGAGCTAGAAAAGGTCCAGAGAAGAGCGACTAGGCTGATTCCAGGGCTACAGGGGTTGAATTATGAGGAAACATTAAAAGAGCTGAGCCTGTACAGTTTAAGCAAAAGAAGATTAAGAGGTGACATGATTGAAGTGTTTAAAATTATGAAGGGAATTAGTACAGTGGATCGAGACTTGTATTTTAAAATGAGTTCATCAAGAACACGGGACACAGTTGGAAAACCTGTTAAGGGTAAATTTCAGATAAACATTAGGAAGTTTTTCTTTACACCAAGAACGATAGACAATTGGAATAAGCTACCAAGTAGTGTGGTAGACAGTAAGACGTTAGGGACTTTCAAAACTCGACTTGATGTTTTTTGGAAGAAATAAGTGGATAGGACTGACAAACTTTGTTGGGCTGAATGGCCTGTTCTCGTCTAGATTGTTCTAAAGTTCTGATGCTCTAATGTCCACTGTCTACCCTTTGATTAATGTTGAGGGAGCAGGAGAATGGAAGCACCTAAGATTAACAACCATTTCCCTTGTCTTAGAGAGATTTAGTTGCAAAATTAATGATCACTCCATTGAACAAACTCATCAACAGCAGGTTCACATCTGTCCTCCTTATCTTGTAGAAGACCCTCAATGAGAGAGTCATCTGCAGATTTCAGGATATGTCTGTCCTTGTTTGAACTCCTGCAGTCATTTGTATATATGATAAACAAAAGAGGTGACAGACCACGGCCTTGTGGTGTCCAGACAGATATATTTAAGCTATCAGAAAACAGCCATTAACACTCACTCTTTGTGATCTATTAGTTAAAAAGTCCAGACTCCAGACCACCAAGTTAGGGCAAACATTATTATTATTATAAACTGATTACTCAATAATAATAATAATAATAATACATTTTATTCATATTGCATCTTTCCCATGCTCAAGGTGCTTTTCAACTAAATTGTGGAGTCAGACTGAATTACAAGCTAATGAGAAATCTATAAACAGCAGTCTTACAAGGTTTTTGATCCTCCCAAATATTCATAACTATATTGGAAATTCAAGGTTTATTATCACATTCAATGAAAAAAATGCAAATTTTCAGTATTCAGATTGCTTCTGTGTTATATTTAGCCTGTTTTATGGTGCTCTCCATATTCCCATCCATGTTCAGAGCCCACTTATTCCAGTACAGGACTGTGTGCAGCCTAGCCTGAGCTGATTCATATAAACCTGCTATGAGCAAATGGCTGGACTGAAGAGCAGATAGTGCCATTTTTTAGTCATTTATTTATTTTTTAAGACAGGACATTAACAGACAGGGTGCATTTTCAGTCACCAAGTAACATGACAAGCTGTTTTAACACAGCAGCATAGAAAGGATTAAAACATCTTTATAATGGTTCACTTTTAAACATTACAAGAAAATCTGCTCCCTTCTCCAGCATGAACGAGAAAACAGTGGTGTTTATGGCAAAACATATTTTTAAATGTCCTTGTGTTGATGCCACTAACAGAACAATTAAAACAGATATACAAAAACAAGAACGTATTTTTGAGATAGGAAGCATCAGCCTCAATTCCAGAGGATAAACAATGAAGGTTCATTACAACCTCCATTGGCTTTTTAGATAGATAGATAGATAATTGGCCAAGTGTGTCCTTGGAAGGTCAGGCTCCTACCCAATAGTGATCCCTTTTAATTGCAATAGTGGTCTCTACTTGTCTAC
Organism: Polypterus senegalus; assembly: GCF_016835505.1. Lineage (NCBI taxonomy): Eukaryota > Metazoa > Chordata > Cladistia > Polypteriformes > Polypteridae > Polypterus > Polypterus senegalus. Next base: position 96,292,292 of record NC_053167.1, on the reverse strand, counting down.
TCTCTATATGGTCCAAATTCTTAACACTTTGCCCACATGGCTGACTTATCCCTAATAACTGGCATCGTTAAACATCTCCTCTCAGTTTGGCAACAAAAACAAACTCGTATTAAAGAGTAAGTCAGTCTAGAGTGAACGAAATAGCATGTATTTAAGTCCTGTCCAAAGTCTGAAGCCATCTGCCACTAGGCAGTATTTTCGGAGACCCCATGATTAAAGTGCATTTAGGTGATGAACAGTTAAAAGTTACCAGGCTCTGGAATGGCATTATCACACATCCTTCCTGAAGTCAAGCCTAGTGATCCACACCTACATATTATCTGTTTATGAGCTGGCTGTGCGATCATGCCTGTGTGGGAGTTTGTGCTTATGTAAAGTTTTGCTTTATCATTTGGAGTGTTGCACTAGAAATGTACTTTTCCTGTTGTTTAATGCAGCAGTCTCATCTGTACTGGAGCAGTGCTTGTGCATGGGTGGGCGATGGCTTGGTTGCAGGAGCAGAGTATAACTGGTGTTTAAAGAAGAGAATGGGTGACAAGGAGCTCAGGACAGGGCGGTTTTAACTGTTCAAATGCTGGATTTGTCAGCAATATCGTTTATATTAACAGAACCCTGAGGGTGAAATGAAATATTATAATGGTGAAAACATAGTCAAAAAGAAAAAAGCAAGACTGTAATAATCAATAGTTTGTTTTAAGGGTGGAGTTGTTTAAAAATACTTTGAGAATGGTATAATCATCTGATCGAGCCGACTGCGATTAAACCGATGAAAACTCAAGAGAGTGTTTTTAGGCTAGAGAAATCACATGTCGGTCAGCTCCAAAGAGACCAACCATGAGAAAACCATTTCCCCCCAAATTATTCCATCTACCGTATCACCTTATGTAGCACTAATTCACTCTAAAAAGTAGCCATATCAAATGCACTTCAAAACAGGTCATCCACCTGAAGCTAAGCATGATCAGGCCTGGCCAGTACGCCGATGGAAGACCAATCAGGAAAAGCTTGGGTTGCTGCTGGAAGAGGTGTTGGCGAGGCCAGCTGGGGGCGCTCACCCTGTGATCTGAAGGTGGGTCCCAATGCCCCAGTGCACTGACGGGGACACTGTGATGTAAAAATGGCACCTCCTTCGGATGAGACGTAAAACCGAGGTCCTGACTCTCTGTAGCCATAAAAGACCCTGGGCGTTGTTTGTAAAGAGTAGGGTGTATCCTGATATCCAAGCTAAATTGTCCACCATGGCTTAGTCATTCTTGCCCCTGATCATCCCCAGTCTCTAATCAACTATCTCTTTAACCCCTTCACCACCTAATAGGTAACGTGTGGTGAGCATACTGACACAAAATGGCTGCTGGTGGATGCAACACATATTACTGGTGGATGCACTGAAGTGCTTTGAGTAGTGAGAAAAGCACTATATAAATGTAAATTATTATTATTATTATTAAAAGTCACATTTCATCAGTCCTCAGTTTTTCACATAATCTCATAAAGAATACTATACTACATTCTATGCCAGTGGCCCATGTATACTGTACTTGTAAAGTTTACTTCAATACAGCCTTCACTGCAATAAATGGACTATTAGCCATTATGGGACTATCCCTCTGTCTGCTTAGTTATACAACCTAAAAATAAACATGATATTTTACTGTATTTGGAGAGCAAAGCAGTAAATGCTGCTGTCTTAATCAAATTCAAACTGTAGCTCAAACATTGTCTGTGTGGAGTTTGTGTGTAGCTCACCTGTCATTGTAGGTTTATGTGTATTTTCTCTTTTGCAATCTTGTTTCCTTTTGTAATTTTTCAATTGAAATATTTTCTTTTATGTGATTTTCCTTCTACAATAATTTGTCTATTGTTGTTTATAAAGCGCTTTGAGCTAAATGTCTGAATTAAAACGTACCAAAGAAATAAATGCTGTTGCTGTTGCTTTTCACTTTGTATGCTGGGGCTCTTTGTGACAAACTAGCACCCTGTGGAGGGTTTGGTTCTTTCCCTGTACTCAGTCGTGTTAGTTGTTCTGCTACACCCCTTGTATTTATTTTATGTTTAATTCTTGTTTTTGTTTTGTTTGAACTATCATTTTCCACCTTTTCATGTTATTTATGTTAGTTTTGTTTATAATTTCTTAATGAAGTCCTGTTACTTTAACGATGTATGCATCTATTGCATGTAGTTTGTGGATGGAAACCCTAGAGGCAGGCCCACCCTGATGTAGCTAGTGGGTCCTACATCTGGCTCTATAAATCACTGTCAGGGAACTGAGAATCTTACATCAGGAAGCCAATGTTTGATTTATGTTTGCACCCTCTACAAAGTTAATATCGCATCTGAAGATGACGAAGTCAAATTTCTAATTTCTGAACAACAAACCACATACAGTACTGCGGTAGAACAAATTAAACTTAAAAGATAAGCTGTTAACTCGGTGCATAAAATTTAAATATAAATTGAGCAATTTACTTTTATAAATCTCAGTAATCTTACAAATGTGTTTCCCATGATAACATCTGCACTTCTGTTCAAAAACAGATACACCACACAGTTAAAACTGCTGGGTTCCTGCCAGGACAGCCAGCAGGAGAGTTGTGCTGTGTGTAGGCAGCAGGTGTTGCGTCCATTTCAGTCCCCCTTGCCCCCAACTCCAGCAAAAAAGTCAATCAAGCTTGAAAATCAATGACGTTTCATGATCAGGGCTTGTACAGAAGTCAATACTCAACCTTGTTTCTCTCTCTTCAAATCAATGCAAGGTCTAAATACCATTCTCTTAAAAAAACTGTTATTCACCTTTATGAATGCTGCAGCAAGGAACTGATGAAAACGTGCAGTTCTGCAACTCATTCACGGGTGTCTATTGCACATGCATTGCTTGATTCGTTTTATACCATAGAACAGGATCACTAACTATTAATGATGGCACACTGCAAGACACCGATTGCACCACGATAAAGTCAGACAACGCAGCTCACTCAATTTTGTCAAATGAAGGTGCAACCTCCCTCTTTGTCACACCCCATGAAATGCAATCTTGAACATCCAAAGTTGGAAACCCCTACATTATTACAACAAGCTTGAGGGAGCCGGCCATGTGAATCTCTCAGTTCACAATAACAAGACTGAAGAATATAACAAAGCAATGACCTGAAGTAAGATTTTTAATGTTAATTGTCGTAACACAGTAAAGAATTATATCAGTTTGCACCAATCAGAATACTGTCACGACTCAGCCAGAATTCCTCCCAGGATTGGGGTTAAATTCATGTTTTCTGTCGTCTTTGTTCATTTTTGATTCTTTTGTATGTATTATGCTTATTTGTGTTTATTTGCCTTTACCTGTGTTTACGTTTCAATGTCTCGACTCTGTTCCATCTGTTTTGTGGGTGGTCCCCCAGGAAGTGAGGCCACCTGCCAGTCACTGCCATAAACTGCCCTCCGCCTTATAAATTAGAGGGTCTCCTATAGTTCCTGGCATTTCATATCAAATGTGCCAGGGAGTTTTTGGTGAGTTCTTGTGTTTTCCCTGTGTTTGTGCTTTTGATAACTCTGGATTCTCAACGTCTGCATTCTGTTTTTTTTTTTTTACTTTGCCTTGGGATTTCTGTATTAGGGCTGTGTTCGCCTTGGGTTACCTTGTGTTTTTAGGCAACTGTGTTTTGCATTTGTAAACTGTGGAGCTTAACTCTTGGCCAGAGCATTTTTGTGAAGAGTAAAACCTTTTTGTTTTATGAAGTTTCTGTGTTTTCCTGTTTATCTAGCAGGGGTTTGGTGGTATATACCCCTCTAGTCGGTATTATTAGAAGTGTTTTTGGAACTTTCGTGCTTCCTAGACACAATGTATACAAATAAATGGTATAATCTTTAGCACACCTACAGTATCTCTTTGTATTACCTAAAGGTTCCAAACTAAAATGTTTTTGGAGCATATCTGTATCTAAAGAGGAACTTGTTACATATAAATTCTTGAGAACAAAGTAAAAAGTCTTAATTGTCATTATTTCATTGTTCCCTTGGTAATGTGCCGGGTACAAATAGTACAGAATGTCTTAATTATGCAGGCAGTGACAGTTAGAAGCAAATTCACATAGAAATAATAAAAAACCATAAGAATGTGTTTTGCTTTTCTACTAGGACTAGGTGTAAAATAAGTAATACACTTCCCTCAGTAGATATTGTTGAAATGTTTATAACCACCCTCAGATTTGTCCACTTTTATTTATTTTCAAATTTTCTATCATACACTCAAGGCAATTTCTTATCAGAAAAAATACTGCATTTTCTATTATGTGAAATTATCTTCATAGGAGTCTTGCAAGCCTGATTCTAGCTAACAAAAGTATGTAAATACTTAAAGTCAAACTACATTCTATTTATGAATAATATGCTAACAAAAGAGAGAAAAAAACAAAGCAAGACTGGATAATGGCAGTGCCAAACACAATAAAATAATAAGCAAATTAAACTACTCAACATTAAATCAAAACTAACAATTCAACATACTAACTTACTACACTAAATAAAACAAATATAAATACAGCTGTTAATATACACATTGTCAGGCGTGTGTGTCTGAGGGACACCTGAAGGCCTCATCCAAAGTTTGTAGTACCCCACTGGGGCAGGAGGGAGCACTCCCGCTAACATGCTCGTGCGTTTTTTCTACCTCAGCACCAAGAAAACACCTTCCGAGGGCAACTGACCACACCCCTTCTAGCTGGACCGCTATAAAAGGGAGACGCCCCCAAATGTCAGCATCTCATTTGGACACGAAACTTTGAGAGAACAGAGCTCCCTAACTTTCACTGCTCACAAGAGATTTATATTTATTATTGCACCATCAAGCATCTGTTTATTTTATTTACCCAAAGATTAGAAGGGAAAACTTAGCTGGCACCCCAACACTTTGTACGAGCTCTGTGTGTTTCTTCCACCCGTTCCCAGCATCTAATCAAGCATATTAAATATCATCTCAAACACTACTGAAAAGAAGTATAAGGCTACTAGCTTGATTACTGCGTAAAGACAAAACATGTTTTACAAAAGAAGAGTCAGATCTTCTGTACTAACTAACTTTCTGGACATTGCTCTGTTAAATGTGGTCTGACCTACTCCCCCCTCATACCCTGAAGTAGATACTCTTGCATTAAAACCCCCCACCTCAAGGAGACACGTGGACCAGTCACAGCAGGACAAATCAGCAGGCCAGCCAACAAAGAGGAGCTAGGACCATGGTGAAAAATTGGGTGGAACTGGTGGAGGGACAAGACCCCCTAGTTAATCTTTCTGACCACCTGGAATCATCAAAAATCAAAATTGTAGGGGTTCCTGAACATACATTTTAAACCCTTGTTATGGTGTTATAAACCGGCCAGGGCCCATTACTTGGTTTGAGAAAACCATCTAAATTACAAATTCAGATGCACGTCTTTGTCAAGATGTTTATTTTTATTTTAGCTTTCTTTACCTTCGAAATGTTGGTTTTCTGCTACCTATGCTCTTAACTAACTAGAGCTTCCGGGCTTGTCTATGACAGGGTTTTATTAATGATATTTCTATTAGCGCAATACTTGTTGGAAATGAAGTTCTTTACTCATAAATTCTAGATTTACTTTAAAAATTGAAAAAAAGCAATGTCCGAAACTCTAAAATGTCAATCAAAGGTGTTGCTGCTGTTGAAATGAGCATCTGTGTTACTACGGTTAATAATTTCATTGTTGTCCCCGCAGAAATGTGCATGTATAAAAAAAAATGGCCATGAGGGTTAGGGTTAGGGTTAGGGTCTGCATGAGGTTGATCAGAAGTAGGAGGCTTTCATTTGTAAGTTCTGCTTTGAGTGTTACGTGATTAGTCTCTGCAAGATAAAACCATCCTGTTTAATAGCATTCTGTACGCAGAAGCTAATTGTACACCCCACAGTACCAGAGTTGGGTTTCAGCACTACAACAATGAAACACTAACGGGACTCCTCAATTTCTCACACTGGAACACATTACATAAGGTCAGTACACTCCATTTTTTAAATTAAAAACAAGCAAGGCAGCAAATTCAGAATAGGCTGTACCATTATTAGAAGAAGGTTTAGAAAATGAAGAGATAAATTTTGACATATCAGGTACTCAGCTGACTACAAATACACGACCTCAGAAAAATGTGAAGCTTGAAAATACACATTAGGTGCTTTTAGTTCTACCTTGAGATTTTTGAGGTAAGAAAAATTAAAGAAAAGAATCTACATTTACATTTCATTTTACTTAAATGTTAACAATCACATTGTTCTATCTTTTAACAGTGAAATATACTCTTTTATATGGGAGATTTCACAAAAAAAATCCCAATTTCTTCCACCAGCTCAGTTCTAGACCAGTGATGTCACCAGTCAACTTTTCTCTGGCAGTTTATATGAAAATGGTTATATCCTTTCATTCCACGATTTTTTCAAATTGCTCACATGGAAAAGTACTTTACTCCATTAAATGGTAGAAAAATGTGACTGTTCCAGTTTAAGGGGTGTCAGGATCTTTTTCATTTGACGTTTACAAGTTACAGTTGTACAGGTCCCATCATCATGCATAGATATGTGCTGTGAGAGCGTCCTGTCTTTGTTCCATACATACCAACATGTGATGCCATTTTTAGTTTAAATAACAAATTCACCGTGTTTCATGTTTGAAGTTTTAAAGTTTTTTTACATTTTTTTTTAATGTAAGAGAGGGTGAACATCTACACTTGCTGAATTAAAACTGCAACAACTGGAACAACCTGAAATACTTCAGTTTGACATTAGTTTTGGTGTCCTGTTTAGGAATTAGAGTTTTGCCTCCCCCAGAGTGCTTGCTAGATGGCAGCCCCCCTAGGATGCAGCAGTGTCTCGTATTCCCTCAGGGTTCCATGGGAGTTGGAATTTGGCACAGTTGGGTTCCATGGGGGCTGCCAGGGGATGTTGTAGAGCCCTACTTTGTGGGGTTTCTGTCATACCTGGGAGTGCTTCTGGACCTTGTTAATGAACCGCCTGCAGTACTCCCATGTGCAGCATAAAAGGAGCCACCTGCCTTCATTCGGGGAGCCAAGAGGGACAAAGCCTGTTGAAGGAGGAGTGGAGGAGGAAGGAGAGAGACAGAGAGAAGTTGTTTTTCTACACTGTGTTGTGCAGATGGGAAACGAAGGGAAAGTGTTTCCCACACCAGAATAAAAGCCTGAGTGCTTGGAATTTGTGACTGGCATCTGTCTATGTTGGGTTTGGGGAGCTGGTGCGCCCCCTGGTGTCCATAACTTCCATTGGATTATGAAGAATAACAGCAATAGATTGAAGTTAACAGCTTAGGAAATGTTAAAGAAAGAACACAATTCTGTAATTTTCTTAGCAAGTGAGGTGCAGATTGCTCGTATCACCTTCAAATTGAGTCTCAATTGTACTTCCCTCACTGTACATATCCAAATTTCCATTTATTTGCATGAACATGTATTCATCAGGACTTCTTAGTTAATTTGTACAAGAGCTATGCAATGGCGACATGTACTTGTTGAAAACATGACTGCTGAAATTGGACTTACAAACATAGTATCCATTTATTTTCATGAAAGCAAATTAATAGAGCAACAGCCAATTACATCAGATAATTCACTTAAAAGGTACTTAAGGAGCAGCTAAAAGGAGATTTCACTGGGGACTGAAGTGCATTCATGACAGCCTAGTTGCCATTTAATAAGGGATCAGGTAATGTGGCATATAGAATACAAATCAGCACTAGCCTATGGCAAGCACATAATAACGTAGGAAGCCAGAATAGTTTGAAAGGCTTAGAAGTAAACCCCAGTAATTTTAATCTGTGCTACTTGTAGTACAGGGTGCTGCCTGTGTGACCTGCTGTAGAAATCGGTGCAGTGCTTTACTTTCAAATACTTAAAATCGCAATAACAAAGACAATCTCTGGTACACTTTTATCGTGTTTAATTGTTCAGACACTTTATTACAAAGCATTGGGTCACTACTTTGGCTTTCGACCCTTTGTGGCTCCACTGATGTAATCAACCATCAAACATATTCAGTTTTGTTTAAGCTCCAGTCAAATTGTTAACATTGCAACTGTAATTTTTTTTTCTAGGTCTGCTTGTATAAAGGCCATTGCTAAATGAAGAATAATGATCTATTTTTCATCATGTTGTAAACCCCTAAAATCACCGTAACAAGAACAAGGAGACAGAGTCTGATGCTCATTATACCACAGTTTATATCGTATTTACTGACGTTGCTGAAATTTTCTTTTTGGCTGCAATAAAGATCCTAGCCATGATAAAAAAAAAAAAACACACTTTGTTTAACAAAGCAGACAGTGCAGCTCTTGGCCCACACACAGAGGACGGAACACAATCAGCAGACATGGCTGAACAAATAAACCCAAGGGTTCCTCATGAGTGTTAACACTAAGGGTCTTTGACCACCTTGCCCAGGTGCATAAACTCATGTATTTGCCCACCCTAAGAGAAGTGGAGTTTCCTTCTGTGTATCTGGTCACATGAACCACTTTCTGGGTGGCTTTACCTGATCTCATTTCCCTGCTCTGAACTCAGTGACTGATGACTTGGATGACAGTAGTAAAAGTTTAAACAAGAAATCATATTCTGTTCTGTTGCACACCATTATGGTGGCACTGCGGTTAGAAATGCCATCTACAAAATCAAGAATCTGTTGACCTGCATTACTAACTTACTAATAGTTGTCAACCCCACAGCAAAAGGTGTAAAGTAACATTTAACAAAGCACCAGTCCATCATGGGACACACACAGACTGTCTGAGAAAATCAGAATCTCTTGGAAGACAGCCCAGGGTACCTTTCATGGGAATTTAATTGCAGTCAAGACACTTTAAGACAGTGGTGCTAACTGCAGTGCCACCATAATAGTGTGCAACATAAAAGAGTATGCATGTCTCATGTTTAAAATAATAGCATTCTGCATAGAATTATTGACTTGTTTCCAGATGGCATGGACTGCACTAAGATATGGTTTATGAATTCAATTCAAACTGACAAAAGTAGCACTCTTTAGATTAATGCATCAAGCCATGACCTAGTTATGCTTCCCCTTCTTAATGATTTGGCTGTGTTCACTTATTTATGATACATGATTTTACTCAAGTAGTCTTTAAAAGCTAAACTAATTTATAGAATAGCAGAATAAGTAGGAATATTAAAAAGAAAAGCAATCATAAAATGAAGAGCTCCTCTACTTAAAATAATGCAATAGGATTCCATTGAGACTCGGGCTGAGCAGACATCTATGACCAGAGTGTAGCAACTTAAGAAATAATTGCTTGGCAGTTGCTTTGCAGACATCTTGTTAGAGTAACCCTGTCCAAAAGTTCCTAATAGTTTTTTGAAATGACAGCAAGCTTGAAAGTAACATTCTGTATAACAAGGAAGGAATTTCCAAGGTGACTATGCACCTGAAGAAAGTGGCCTTAGCTTTTGCCCCTAATGGTCTCATTAATCATAAGGAAAATCAGGTAGTGTCTGCCAAATATCTGGTAAGTGACTTCAGGTACTAGTGATTGATCTCATTATTACAGCATTGGTTTTGCAGAGATGTTTAAACAAACTATAAATTGACTTTCTTAGTAACTTATAACTACATACTAAGTACTACAGAAATCTTGTAGTACAACTCAACCACAAAGATAATATAAATGTTTAATTAATATAATTTGTTTGTAGGTGAAATGTTTCCTGCCTTGCCTGTGGCACTTTCAACACAGTATCTGGCTCATTATAATTTAGTTAAAGTTAGCTTGGCATCTAAAACTAACCTTTAGTCAAACAAATAATGAATGTCAAATACCTCTGCCTCAATTCTCTACCACACTGTGGTGACATAGGTTTAAAAAAAAATAATTGATTGACAAAATAATATTTTATACCTGCAACAAAATATGTCTGATTTAAACACAATGATATATCAAACTTGCACAAAAATCTCTGATATGAAATTTTTTGTAAATACTTACATTAAAACATATGCAGCAAAGCATTTTTTCCTTCCACGTAAAAAAAAAAATCAATATTTCTGTAACCTCTCAAAAGGGTAGAGAGATCACAGGAGTTATTTTTCTTCTTATTAAAGAAATGGGAAAAAAAGAAAACAGAAAGGAGCAGGCAAGAGTACAAAGTATAAACAGGCAGGGGGTCAAAAGGACCAGAAGTACTAAAAGAACCAAACTTCAAAACCGGAAATCACAGTCAAACTACTTCAACGCAAAGGTCCTTCTTTGTTTTGTTTTTGATCCCATGGCTGGAGAGGAGAGGAATGAAGGTCAGTAGGAACAAGACAGAATACATGTGTGTGAATGAGAGGGAGGTCAGTAAGTGGTGAGGATGCAGGGAGTAGATTTGGCGAAGGTGGATGAGTTTAAATACTTGGGATCAACAGTACAGAGAAATGGGGATTATGGAAGAGAGGTGAAAAAGAGAGTGCAGGCAGGGAGGAATGGGTGGAGAAGAGTGTCAGGAGTAATTTGTGACAGACGGGTATCATCAAGAGTGAAAGGGAAGGTCTACAGGACGGTAGTGAGACCAGCTATGTTATATGGGTTGGAGATGGTGGCACTGACCAGAGAGCAGGAGACAGAGCTGGAGGTGGCAGAGTTAAAGATGCTAAGATTTACATTTGGTGTGATGAGGATGGATAGGATTAGAAATTAGTACATTAGAGGGTCAGCTGAAGTTGGACAGTTTGAAGATAAAGTCAGAGAGGCAAGATTGTGTTGGTTTGGACATGTGCAGAGGAGAGATGCTGGGTATATTGGGAGAAGGATGCTAAGGATAGAGCTGCCAAGGAAGAGGAAAAGAGGAACACCTAAGAGAAGGTTTATGGATGTGGTGAGGGAGGACATGCAGGTGATGAGTGTAACAGAACAAGATGCAGAGGACAAAAAAATATGGAAGATGATCTGCTGTGGCGACCCCTAACAGCTGCAGCCAAATGAAGAAGAAGAAGAAGGATGGATAACCCAATGCTGTGAGCTGCCATCTTTCTCGGAGTGACACTCTTCTGTTTTCACTGGGGCTCTGTCCCCGGCTTTGGTTATATACAGTATGTATGTATCACAAATACTATAAAACTAACTTAGTATGTTTATGTATACAATATTTGTAGGGTTTTTTTTTCTTTTACCAAAGGCTAATGTCATTTGGTCACTGGAGCTCCTTACTGTTGAATATGCTACATACAAGTGCCCAAGAGTAAAACATCCTGTAGATGAATTTGTGCTTTGCCTATTGACTGACCTTGGCTTTTGTTGACGGTCATTGTAGAACACAATGTTTGGCAATAAATAGGTATGATGTCATGTTTGAGTATACTGTATATTAAATTATCATTACTGGATGTTTCTGATTTTCATTTGTTTATGCCATTCACTCAGGAATTTCTTTTCATGTTTTTTTATTTTTTATCTGTTGTGTGTTTAAACTATTTCACAGATGTACAAGGCTGTAGGATCTCTCCCAGAAATCCCAGTGGACAACCCTCCATTTCCTACCAAAAGGCATGCCACAATGCTCACACCACTGCCTACCTCAAGAATGAAGACACTCCTATTTTAGAGGAAGGCAGACACGCACACATAGCCCTCTGTCCAGGCACCTTTCCTGAATAATGTACGGGTAATGTTTATCCTTCATCTTCTCTCTGGGTATTTAACTTTGTTTGCTTGTTTTGGTTATCAGGTGGTAGGATCTTGTACTTGATTTAGGGGTTTTCAGTCAAGGATTTTATTTTTGGCATGATTTGTATGCATGTACTAACAGTTTAGGAATTGTGTTATTATTTTTATAACGTCTTAAACGTCATTTTAAGTGTTCGTGATTGCCACCATTTTTGTACCCCTGCACATGCATCTCCCATTTTTTTTCTAAAAATCATATCCTGTCAGTTCTCTGTCAGGACAGGCATCCATTACAGGTGCCCTGCACAGTCCTGCTTGAAGACAACCAGAGAAGTTCTAAAACCATTTAAAACTCTTCTTTTTCTTTCAGCTGATCTCGTTAGGGGTTGCCACAGCGGATCATCTCTGCATATTGATTTGGCCAAATTTTACACCGGATGCCCTTCCTGATGTAACCTTCCCCATTTATCCGGGCTTGGGACCGGCACGAAGAAACACACTGGTTTGTGCATCCTCCGTGGCTGGGTTTCTAAAACCATTTAAAACAAGAAAAGTACATCTATAAATTGATTTATTACTCCCTAAAATGAGTCACAGGGCTTTTTTAAGCTTGGACGCTTTGTCACAAAACAGTATAATTTCTCTCTTTGCCCTTATTGTATTGCTTGGCTTTGTTCTTATTGTATTATAATTTTGCACTTTGCCTTTTTGTCATTATATTAATTTTTTTGTATCATAGCTTTTTTTTGTTTGGCCTTTTTCTTATTTTTTTTTATATTGTAGCTATTGTAAAACTTGGATGTTTTGCTGGAATATTATATTTTTGCCTTTAATATTGCTTTACAGTTTTTATTTATTGTATTTTCGCCTATTTGTTAGTATTTTGAACAGATTTTAAGTAATTGATACTTTGAGAAATTTGCTAATAATCTAATAAGAATTTAATCTTGTCCTTTTTGGGGGCGTATGGCATTCCTTTTAGCTATTTCAATAAAATTTTATTGGATGCAATAACATCACAAACACGCCAAGCTGACATCATGTGCCATGCCTGTTATATCTGCACAGCCTTGCGACAGGGACGTGCTTTGTGCTGTCTTTACGTGCATTGTGATGCACATACATTTTTAAAAAAGAGAGATGCAGTGTCAAGTAAGAGTTGTTGCATGCATACTCACCATTGAGCCGTATAACAATGTCTATAGAAGAATGTCCTCATGATAAGCAACAGGTGTTGTTGTTATAAACAGAATAACCTCAAAAGAGTGGTGAAAAACATCTAAAATGGTTTGGAAATTACATAAACAGCATAACAATTGAGAAAGCCATGTACAGAAAATTCCAAATAAGGAATAAATCAGATCTAGAAATGCCAAGATGAGGATTCATTACAAATATCAGCCTTTTTCGCCCATGTAGTTTGTAGGAGAAAAGCTCCTAACAGATGGAAAGCCTGAAGTAAAAAATAAAAAGCCTACATTTTAGTTGCTTTATCACCATATAGGACAAAGATAATGGAATTCTTTGTTCACATGTGCCTCAAGGTAAGGCAAGTAAATACAAAGTATACAATACATAGAATGCATTCCACAATTTATATTAAAGGAGAAAAAAAAAGACTCTGTACAGTTAAAAAAAATCAGCAGCCTTTCATTACAAACTTTGATGCTAGAATCAGACAAGTTCATTGTCAGAGGTCTTCTAACCAGCGAGTTCACATTCGTGGCCAGGCTGAGTAACGTGTGGACTCCTTATTCATAACTTACTTCTCCATAATTATGAACTAGGCAAGGCTAGATAACTGTAGCTGTTGTCTAGGACAGGCATGTCATGCTGCCCGCATGACAGACCCTAGTTAGCACTAAACTTGTACAAAATGATTACTATCGTTTGTGGTTGAATCATTCTGCGTCTTCGGCGTTACTCATTGACTTTTCTTACTCCTGCCTTCTGACAAAAGCGCGTTTTCCCATGGCATTACGATACTGGAAACGTCATCTGCTAGTATAGCCACGAACCTTGACCAAAGTTAATGAGCTGCGACGTCGCAACTGAAGTGCTAGAGTGCAGGGGCAGCTTTAGGCATGTGCAAACTGTGCACCTGCACAGGGCCGCCAAATCCCAAGGGCCGCCGCGCCAATATACAGTATATTGAATATAAAACAGAAAGAGAAAATAACAACACAGCTGATGGCAATGTGGCTGAAAAACGTTGTGTTTCTTGTTAATTAGTACGCTGTATTTACTAATGTCGCTAGAGTCGGAGCAGTAAGCTGTATGTAGTAGTATAACGTTCTGCTGTAATGAGAATATCATGGGCCGCCACTTGGTTTTGAAGTTACGGACACGCGCATATAGAAGCGTGTCATGAGTACGAGGCAGCTATGCAGTGTCCGCAACGGACATATGATACCATATTGACATTGGCGGGTGAAGGGGCCACCGATTCTTTCTCGGCCCAGGGCCGCCACGAGCCTAGAGCCACCCCTGATAGGCTACACTACTGGCTGGGCTGCTGAGACTGGCCACTGGGCAGAACTGACCATCACGAGTAGTAATAGCTCGCGTTTTTTTGCTCTAGTTTTATGTAATTTTGTGCTAGTATTGTAACGAACAGTTAGTGCAGACTACAGCTGAAGATCTGAAGTGGACGTGAGAAGTTGGGGAGTTGTTTATTAACACATTTTTGTGATTTTGAGTTTGTAAAATTAGTGTAGGTTAGGTGGCTTTTTGCATATCGGCTTATTTTACAATATAAACTTTGAAGTAAACTTCGTAAAGTAAATTTTGATTTTTGGAGGATTTGTTTTCCAACATGTATTACTGAGCAATGAATTCAGTGAGCGATTTCAGTTCACACGAAGAGGACTTTGTGCTGTTTACGTCACCATACTCTTACAATGTTGAGAATGCGTCTGAGAATATCCAAATGGAATTGATTGAACTGCAGTCAGATTCTATTCTGATGGCAAAATACAACGAAGTTGGTGTGCCAGGCTTGTATGCTTACCTACCACCCTCGTATGTGTAGATCCATAAGTTGGCATCAAGAGTACTGTCTATATTCGGAAGCACGTACCTTTGTGAGCAATTGTTTTCGTTAATGAAAGCTACCAAAACCCACATCACTCAAGACTTACTGTCGAGCACCTTTCATCTCCTCATAAAAGTTGCAGTTGCACAAGATTTCAAGCCTGATATTGACAAACTGGTTACTAACAAGATGCATGCCAAGTGTCGGGACAAAAGAAATAAATCTCACACTGTAAGACTCCTATATAAGCAATGAATATAATATAATAAATATAATATAATAATATAAGGACCTAGCTAAGAGGCTAAGACTCTAATTGTAAGCTGTTGTACGGAGATTGTATGGAAATAAATTGCTTTTCTTTAAACTTTAAGTGTTACATTTTTTAAAGTTTTCAGTATTAGAAAGAAAACTACAGTAACTTTGTATAATAGTATAATAGTATTTGTTACAGTGCGGCCCGTTGATGCACGTATGGCAGTCGAAGCGGCCCACAAATGGTAGTGAGTTTGACATGCCTGGTTTAGGAGACCATAAAGCTTCATCTCCATTTTAACCATGAAAACACTTAAATGTTTGAGGTTTTTAAGTTTGTACTTGTTTTTGATTACCGGTAGGTCTTTATTTTCTGTTTTCAGATACCACTGGTTGTGCCATTCAAGTGTTTTTTATACTCTTGACTTTTTGCTAGCATTTTTAAATTTATTAGTATTGCTTAGATATTTGGCAGAATCCTTTGTCCAAGGTGAATTAAACATTTGAGATACAATTGGTTACATTTCCTTGTTTTTTTCCAATTGGAGCACAGGCAAGTGATGTGACCTGCTAATGTCACACAGCATGTGTTTGTCTGCATGGATGTGACAGGCCAGCACTTGCCTAGGAGCTGTACAATATCTCTAAGATGGCCCATAAACAACCTTTTAACCATCATTCTAGTATTATCCGTGTATAGACCTCCTAAATATAACACGTCTTTCTTTGAGGAATTCTCTGACTTAATGTCAATTTTAATTACAAACTATGACACACTCTTAATAGTCGGCGACTTTAACTTTCATATCGACAATAGTGTGACCAAAAGTAAAAGAATTCATGAACCTCCTGGACTCTTTTGATTTGAGACAGCTCATTAATCAACCTACACATAAAGCAGGTCATACGTTAGACTTAGTGATTACTAAAGGACTTAAAAGTTGATATAAAGCAGGTCATTGATATTGGTCTATCAGACCATTTCCTTCTACTATTTAATATAGAAATAAAGATAGAAAACACTCATGAGAAGCATTTTGTTAAAAAACGCTTCTTTGATTCATCAGCAGCTTTAAAACTTACAAACATTCTAAGCAATCAGTCCATTTATAGTGCCAACTATAATAGCGAGGATAATGTAAATAGTAAAGTGGAAAACTTTAATTCTAAAGTAAGAACTGCTGTTGACATAGTTGCACCTGAAAAGACAGTTAAAAAATCTTCTAGCATTATTATTCCATGGAAGACCCAAAGAGTGTCTGATTTAAAAAGAACATGTCGTAGAGCTGAGCGTAAATGGAGGAAAACTAAACTAACTATCCATTATGAGATATTGAAGGTTAAAATAACAGAATACAATAACACAGTCCGTCTTGAGAGGCGCTGCTATTTCTCTAATATTATAAATAACAATGCTAGTAATCCCAGAGTCTTATTTTCTACAATTGATCGTCTGTTAAACCCAGGTAACACAAAGGAATGCCCCCAGAATACTTCCAGTGAAACCTGTGAGAACATTGCTGTATTTTTCAATCAAAAAATTAATGATATTAGAGATAACATAGTATATCTCCCCAACACTGCAGAACCTCCAAAGCCCGGTACTCCATTATAAACAAATTAAATGCTTTCACCAGGATAGATTTACCTGAATTACATAGTATAATCTCTCAACTGAAACCCTCCACCTGCGTCCTTGACCCAATACCAACCAGGTTTTTCAAAGAAGTATCAGGCGTGCTAATTGATAATGTTCTTGACATAGTAAATTGTCATTAGATACGGGGTCTTCCCAGACTGTCTTAAGACTGCTGTAGTTAAACCCCTGCTCAAGAAAATAATCTTGACCCTCTGCTTTGAAAATTTTAGACCCATCTCTAACCTGCCCTTCTTAAGTAAAATTCTAGAGAAGGCAGTCATTATGCAGTTAAATGACCACCTCAATAAACATGCTATTCTTGATAAATTTCAGTCAGGTTTCAGAACAAATCACAGCACAGAAACTGCACTCGTTAAAGTAGTAAATGACTTGTGGGTAAATGCAGACAGAGGCCATTTATCTGTTCTCATCCTCTTAGATCTGAGTGCTGCATTTGACACCATTGATCACAATATTCTTAGAAATCGCCTTAGTCAATGGGTGGGCCTCTCTGGCAGTGTCTTAAATTGGTTTGAATCCTACCTGGCAGGTAGAAAATTCTTTGTGAGTTGTGGTAATCACATCTCAAAGACACATGATATCCGATATGGTGTTCCACAAGGCTCTATCCTGGGTCCGCTGCTCTTCTCAATCTATATGCTTCCGTTAGGTCAGATTATTATCTCAGGTTACAACGTGAGCTACCACAGCTATGCTGATGACACACAGCTGTACTTATCAATAGCACCTGATGACTCCGACTCTCTCGATTCACTAACACAATGTCTTACTGGTATTTCTGAATGGATGAATAGTAATTTTCTCAAACTAAATAAAGAGAAAACTGAAATTTTAGTAATTGGCAATAATGGATTCAATGAGGTTATCTATACTAATAAATCTATACTAATAAACGGCAAAGCCCTCACTCACTCACTCACTCACTCACTCACTCACTCACTCACTGACTCATCACTAATTCTCCAACTTCCCGTGGGTGGAAGGCTGAAATTTGGCAGGTTCATTCCTTACAGCTTCCTTACAGAAGTTGGGCAGGTTTTATATCGAAATTCTACGCGAAATGGTCATAACTGGAAGCAGTTTTTCCATTTACTGTAATGGAGATGAGCTTCAACGCCGGGGCGGAGTTTCGTGTGACATCATCACGCCTCCCACGTAATCACGCAGTACATAGAAAACCAGGAAGACCTCAAAAAGCGCTGAAGAAAACATGCATTATATAATTGAGAAGGCAGCTAAACAATAAGAAGCGGCGAAAGTGACATATACAACCATATTCATGAGTTCTGCTACTGGAAACAAAGCACGATGTAAACCTACACTTTAAATTAAGTTCATAGACAGGCTGCGCTGGCGCTTGTAATTTAGTGCCTGCCCATATAAGGTCGTCCGTCAGCGCAATCCAATAGCAAACTGCCACGGGTAAATATTCACGGGTGAAGGACTGTGCTTATGGAGAGGAAGATGAGATGGTCAGGGTGGTGTTTGACACAAACTCAGCTAAACTGCGAGAGAAAGTTTTAAGTGCCAGGACTAAGGTAACATTAAATACAGCCATGGACATAGCACGAGATGGCACCAGCACAGCTGGGAACCTTCGATGCATGTACACCGAAAGTGGCTCACGGAACTGACGCGAGTGCACAGATAAAAGCAACAGTTCCAAAGAGCGCTGAACAAAACCAATTACACAATTGAAAAGGCAGCAAAAATATGAAGCGCCTGATAAGCATATTCATAAATGCAGCTACTGTGGAAACAAAGCACACGGTGGAAAAAGTCAATGTCCCGCTAAAGGAAGACAGTGTAAAAACCCGTGCATGCAGTGTGTCAGGTCTCAGATAAAGAAGAAGACGAGCTGTTTATTGATGCAGTAAGAAACGAATCGATGAATGAAACCTGTCATCTTTACAACGATTGACAAACACGGAATGTAACTTGAACACAACACATCCTACAAATACTAACCTGATTGAAAGAAATAATGATAATCAAATCCTTGATGACAGCAACACTCAGTAACACTCACAAAACAAATACTGTATATTGACAGTCATGTTACGCTATTTTTAAAATGTTCCCTTTTCTTTTCTACCTTTTTAACACACTACTTCTCGCTATGATACGCTGGTATATATATATGTATATATATATATCCCGCCTACATACTCGAATAATGGATACTTTATTCGCCATCAATGATTGTTTTGGTAAAGCCATACTCAGTGTATTCATTAGATGAACGGTAAAAAGTAAGAGCGAGGGAGGATGACTCATTGAGGCATGCAGGCTGTAGTCGCCAACTCTATCTGAATTGCGCGATCACATTTGAAAAATATATCTTTTCAAGTTCTATTTAGTCCATATGTGTCAAACTCAAGGGTCGGGCCACATCCGCCCGCGTAATTATATCCGCCCGAGATCATTTTATATACTGTATTATTGTTATTAAAGCCCGGTATATGAAGCGCTGGTAACACAATAAACTACAGATCCCATAATGCAGCGCTTCAGCTGCCTTGCGACACTTACGCGCTAATCAAGTCTACCTTATGATGCTGCAAGTTATTGCTAAGCTAGAGTTATTGCGCACTGAGTTTGCATGGCGCTTTGGTGACTTTGAAGAACAAAAAGTCCGCCTACATGCGCTCGAACCTTGTGCATGTTTGGTAGCACATATCTGTGTGAGAAGCTCTTCTCAGTGATAAAGACTAACAAAACAGCACACAGGAGTCGCCTCACTGATGAGCACCTGCAATCCATCCTGAGAATCTCCACAACACAGAACCTCACACCAAACAGAAATGAACTTGTGGCCAAAAAGATGCCAGGCGTCCAGCTCTAAAATGACATATGAGCAAAGACAACTGAATGATTTGATTTGTTATTGCACGTAAGAGGGAGTCAACCGTTTTAACAAACAGTGTATTGCACTGATACTAAATAGCTGTGTGTGTATATATGTAGATATGTATGTATATGTTTATATATGTGTGTGTGTATGTATATATATATATATATGTATTTGTGTGTATATATGTGTGTGTATATATGTAGATATATATGTATGTATATATGTATATGTATAGATATGTATATATATATATATGTTTATGTGTGTGTGTGTAAATATATATATATATATATATGACAACAACACTCATCACTCACAACAGTGACAAAACAATTACATTGACAATCAGGTTACGTTATTTTCAAAATGTTTTCTTTTCTTTTCATTGCTTCTTTAACACACTACTTCTCCTCAAGCTGGTATTTTGCTAGTCAGAAATAAACTTGATGCATTAGGATTAAAAGTTAAGACGGAAGTAAAAAACATAGGGGTAACTGTTGACTGTAATCTGAATTTTAAATCGCATATTCATCAGACCACTAGGACAGCATTTTTTCACTTAAGAAACATAGCTAAAGTTAGACGCCTTATATCATTGTGTAGCCGCTTGTGTAAGGTGAAGTCAGGCACGGTAAGACGCTGTCAAAGAAATCTCTCAGTCCAAAAGTTCGTTTTAAAAATATTTAGTGAAAGTTAAAGGCAAATAATCCATACAAGAATAAAAAGAAAAATAGTTACACACAAAGGTAAAAGGCAAAAAAAAGGAAAATGTATCTTCTATAAACTTAGGTTTTCTTACGTTAGACTTAGTGATTACTAAAGGACTTAAAGTTGATATAAAGCAGGTCATTGATATTGGTCTATCAGACCATTTTCTTCTACTATTTAATATAGAAATAAAGATAGAAAACACTCATGAGAAGCATTTTGTTAAAAAACGCTTCTTTGACTCATCAGCAGCTTTAAAACTTACAAACATTCTAAGCAATCAGTCCGTTTATAGTGCCAACTATAATAGCGAGGATAATGTAAATAGTAAAGTGGAAAACTTTAATTCTAAAGTAAGAACTGCTGTTGACATAGTTGCACCTGAAAAGACAGTTAAAAATCTTCTAGCATTGTTATTCCATGGAAGACCCAAAGAGTGTCTGATTTAAAAGAACATGTCGTAGAGCTGAGCGTAAATGGAGGAAAACTAAACTAACTATCCATTATGAGATATTGAAGTTAAAATAACAGAATACAATAACACTGTCCGTCTTGAGAGGCTGCTATTTCTCTAATATTATAAATAACAATGCTAGTAATCCCAGAGTCTTATTTTCTACAATTGATCGCCTGTTAAACCCAGGTAACACAAAGGAATGCCCCCAGAATACTTCCAGTGAAAACCTGTGAGAACATTGCTGTATTTTTCAATCAAAAAATTAATGATATTAGAGATAACATAGTATATCTCCCCAACACTGCAGAACCTCCAAAGCCCCGTACTCCATTATAAACAAATTAAATGCTTTCACCAGGATAGATTTACCTGAATTACATAGTATAATCTCTCAACTGAAACCCTCCACCTGCGCCCTTGACCCAATACCAACCAGGTTTTTCAAAGAAATATCAGGCTGCTAATTGACAATATTCTGACATAGTAAATTCGTCATTAGATACGGGGTCTTCCCAGACTGTCTTAAGACTGCTGTAGTTAAACCCCTGCTCAAGAAAATAATCTTGACCCCTCTGCTTTGAAAATTTTAGACCCATCTCTAACCTGCCCTTCTTAAGTAAAATTCTAGAGAAGGCAGTCATTATGCAGTTAAATGACCACCTCAATAAACATGCTATTCTTGATAAATTTCAGTCAGGTTTCAGAACAAATCACAGCACAGAAACTGCACTCGTTAAAGTAGTAAATGACTTGGGTAAATGCAGACAGAGGCCATTTATCTGTTCTCATCCTCTTAGATCTGAGTGCTGCATTTGACACCATTGATCACAATATTCTTAGAAATCGCCTTAGTCAATGGGTGGGCCTCTGGCAGTGTCTTAAATTGGTTTGAATCCTACCTGGCAGGAGAAAATTCTTTGTGAGTTGTGGTAATCAAATCTCAAAGACACATGATATCCGATATGGTGTTCCACAAGGCTCTATCCTGGGTCCGCTGCTCTTCTCAATCTACATGCTTCCGTTAGGTCAGATTATCTCAGGTTACAACGTGAGCTACCACAGCTATGCTGATGACACACAGCTGTACTTATCAATAGCACCTGATGACTCGACTCAACACTAACACAATGTCTTACTGGTATTTCTGAATGGATGAATAGTAATTTTCTCAAACTAAATAAAGAGAAAACTGAAATTTTAGTAATTGGCAATAATGGATTCAATGAGGTTATCAGAAATAAACTTGATGCATTAGGATTAAAAGTTAAGACGGAAGTAAAAATTTAGGGTAACGTTGACTGTAATCTGAATTTTAAATCGCATATTCATCAGACCACTAGGACAGCATTTTTCACTTAAGAAACATAGCTAAAGTTAGACCTCTTATATCATTGAAAGATGCTGAGAAATTAATTCACGCTTTTGTTTTCAGTAGACTAGATTACTGTAACGCACTCCTCTCAGGACTACCCAAAAAGACATAAATCATTTGCAACAAGTGCAGAATGCAGCTGCTAGAATCCTAACTGGGAAAAGAAAATCCAACACATTTCTCCAGTTTTGATGTCACTACACTGGTTGCCTGTGTCATTCAGGATTGACTTTAAAATACTGCTTATGGTTTATAAAGCCTTAATACAAAGAGGACTGTTTGATTTATGTTAGGTAGATTGCCCAGAGGGGACTGGGCGTCTCTTCGTCTGGAATCCCTACAGATTTTATTTTTTCTCCAGCCTCTGGAGTTTTTTTTTTTGTTTTTCTGTCCACCCTGGTCATCGGACCTTACTTATTCTATGTTAATTAATGTTGACTTATTTTTATTTTTTATTGTGTCTTCTATTTTTCTATTCTCCATTTTATAAAGCACTTTGGGCTACATTTTTTGTATGAAAATGTGCTATATAAATAAATTTTGTTGTTGTTGTTGTTGTTGTTATCACTGGCACCTGGGCTACCATTAGGCATTTTCAAAGTCTATAAGCTTTCAGAAGGTCACTGTCTCAAGCCCTTCTGCTCTTATTGACAATTCAATACACACTAGAAAACAAAATCACATTGGGCAAAGGTTAACCCTTGTGAGAAAATGAATCATCTCTCTATTATAAAAAAAAAATCCTGGAGAGAAACACAAGGGCATTGAGACGTGTTCTTCACGTTAAGATCACGGAAGACATTTAAAAGAAACTGTGAGATGAAAGAGACTGGCCACAGAGCGTCTCGCGGGGACCTTAAACATGAGACTTTGTGCCAAGAGACTGACCCAGGACCATCTCGCGATGACGTGGAACATGATATTCTTGCAAGACACGCCCTACTTACCATCAATATTAAATAAGCCAAGAGGCAGCAAAACATTCAGTCGTCTAAAGGATTTGAGCACACACAGATCCAGGGCTCTCAGTGCATAAGGACAGTGCGTTATAAATGAAACATTGTTGGCTAAGTGAAGAAGAAAGCAGTGAGGAGAAAAGAGACTCAAAAGCATTGGAGAGAAAAAAAGAGCAAAAAAGAAAAAGAATAATCTAGGTGCAAATTCAAAAAATAAGGAAAGTAATTATCAGCCCGGAACAAGTGGAATTGAAAAAAAAAGCACATCCTATCTGGCTAAGAATTAAAAGACAGAGTAAAAGACAAAGCAGAACTTCATAAAGACGTTCACAAACGCTGGCGCTAAACACATGCAGAGCAGGTTAGAGATTATGAAAGCAGTGGAATTTGAAAGGCTCAAAAAAAAAACAGCGCGATACACATGTGGAGAAAGTTAAAGGATATGAAAGTAGGAAAATTAGAAAGTATAAAGAAAAAAATGGAAAGATCGCAGTAGCGCAAACAAACAAACTGCCTCATTTAACTATGCACCTGTCTAACTTTAGTTTTGCACAATAATCACTGCACTATTGTACCTTAACACTTAATTCTACTTTATTCACATAATTTATTTATTATGTTCTACTATACTGTTATCTTTCAATCTATGACTTTTTGTTAATCTAACTGACATTCTTCTAACTTTGCATAATTTTTGATAACCGGATCAGGATGCATTTCACTGCGTGTTGTCCTGTATAACTATGCATGTGACAAATAAAGAATCTTGAGAATTTCAAAAATGGATTTTACCGCACATGCATTTATTGGTTACTTTGCAAAAAAATGATTAACTGCTGATGATGTCGATCGTTTTTTCTGTGCTGAAATTCCTAACAGAGAAACCTATGCTGAATTATGGTACAAAGTCATTAAACACGTCTCACTGACCTCATTTAAAAGATTCAGCATACAGGGACTCCAAAGATTCCAAATATTGTTTTTACAGAAGTTCTGAAATAAAAGTGAAACTAATGAAATAGCAACAATTCAAAGAAATAAAAAATCTTAAAAGTGTGTATCCGGAAAACCAAACACGGGGGTTGGCGAGCAAAGCGAGCAGGGGGCAAAGCTCCCTAGTTTAGTAAATGAATGTAAAGTGCTCATGAAGACAAAGTAGCTGTCAATGAGTAAATTCTGATAAGATTCTGACCCCCAATAAAGCTGACGTCTGTAGATAGCTTGCTTTCAGCTCTCCTCCTTGTGCAATTCATTACTCCTTCCATTTGGACATTTGTGTAAAACTAATTCAGGTTCATGAGGGTGGAACCTAACCCAGCAGCACTGCCACATGGTAGGAATCAACCCTAAAAGGCAGTTTGCTTTAGTTTTTTCCCATGTAGCCTCAACTCTATGGACACGTTTTGAGCACTCCACAGATTTTAAGAAGTCCATAACAATATAGGAAATGCCTGGCAGAAAACTTCATGGAACAACTACATGCATATAGACGCATATCGTGGCTACTTTTAAATATCTTAAGGGATGTGAAGCCAGTGGTCAAAGGAGAAGATGATATTAGAATCATTTTAAAAACTTTAGTTTACGCAAGGGGATGCATTCATAATGACAAGGAAGAACTGGAGGTGCAAGAGCCACAAATGTCAATGTCTGTACATATGTCATTCATTTACTGTAACACTGATATATGAAAAACTTAATATTCTAGTGTGGGCTTCACCTGGGCTTGTTCTGGCTTTTTTTCCTCTGCAGGTCATTGTGAATGAGAATAATAATTAAGATGGTGGGCAGCAAAGTGGCAAGAACACTCTTAAACACACTGACAGAAAAGTAAGAGTGCAGGTACCTATCAAAATACAGACCCCTCACTTAATGGCTTCCCTGCTGCATGTACACTTAAGCCTATGTGACTGGCTTTAATTTGTTGCTGCAAGTAAAAATATGAATCAATTAATTAACCCCCTAAGGGTTGTTGTTGCCTTTTTAACATAGAGCCTTGTCTGATGTAAATATACTATTGCAGCACAGCAAATATATTCAGTGCAAAGTAGTATAGCACCTAACAGTTGGGCTGATTGTGAAAAGCATTACATAAAATAAAGATTGGGACACCATGCACCTCAAAACTGAAACACTATATTTGAAAAAAAACTAGAGTACATTTTAGACTTAAACATACACATTTCATCCTCAGAGAGGCAGTGCACTGAAGACAGAGACTGTGAAGCCATTCAGCAGCCCAGTATCTGGTTGGTCTGGGCAAACAGGCCACCCAGCACCAGTGTGAGTAATTTCCAAACTACCCAGGCAAATTCCCATTATAGTATATGGAATTCATGGCAGTGTTATTAGCTCTGCAACAAAAAAGGCAGGCATAGTATCTTGAGATAAATCAGTGCATCTTTCTGGATTGGGTGCTGCAGGCTCAATATAATAGGTCATGAACCCAGATTCAGATGCGCAACTAGACCCTCAGAGTAAAAGAGTGTTGCATTAGCTCAATAGGATCATTAGTTACTGATGGCTTTCTTCGCAACGGATCAAAGCAGCCTTGAAATCAATCAAAGTTTTGGTATGCAATTAGGGAACAAAATTGGCACAGCTGGGGTGTCTCATTGATCATGCCATTTCTCTTGTGCTCTGTCATGTTGTCTTCAGAGGCCAAGAGAGGTTGCTTCATTGAACAGCAGTGTCATCATTTCCCAATGTTATGCTTTTATGGCAAGAAGCTAACCAAACAAGCAAACATGACATTCTTGTATGCTGAAGGTTACTTACGTAGTTATTTAGTGTATTGTAATCTCATTATATCAAATATATGCAGCATTCTGAAATATTTGTTGTATTATCTTTGGTTGGCACAGCAATAGCATGTTTGAGTGTTGGCCCGAAGAAATAAAGTATCAACATGAATGACATGCTCAATACAACTGCAAAATGATGATGGTGATTATTCATGCCAGTTAGGTTACCATCCAAAATGCAAGCAAACTTCTCCATAACTCTAACCTTGAAAAGCGACTTAAAAAATGGAAGGAAGTTTTACTTAACCAACCAAAAATATCATTGAACTACAGAGGTAACACCAGATTACTTGAACAAACCCAAGCAGGTTAAGGGACAACATTCAGATCACACAAAACAGGGGCTGGGCTACAGTCCTTAAGTATTGTAACATGTTGCTGTTTGTATCTTTCAAATCAAACAAAAAATTTTCCTCTAACTTTGTCCTTTCTACAGGTTTTGCAGTATCGTTTTGAATATTTAGCCCACGTGCAGATCAGCTTTGGCACCATTCTTTCTTTTTTTACACCTTATTGTTCACTACAGATGTTTAATTATTTTAAAAACCTTTTGTTTTTTTCATATTTGTCTCTACTGACTTTAACCCTCAGAGCCCCTCTTTCTCATTTGTTACATTTTGTGCTATTTAGGTATCCGTGACATGCCTGATTAGATTCAAAACCCAAACCTCCAACACCACATTCATTGGCTGCGGCATTGTTGTGGATTTGTTCTTCTCTTGCAATTTCAGCCTTAAAACTCCTATTGTTATGAAAACTGGGCTTAGAACAATCACATTGATGTTTACTTTTAAAAATAATCTAAAATCCGGTGTTCTTTTTCCGGTGTTCTTTTTTCAAAACAAGCTCCAAAAAGCCCATTTTTCCCCATAGAAGACAATCTAAAATAGAGCAACTGGATGGGGAAATCGCAGACCTGGCAATACTGGTATGTAGTTGCTTGTTAGATTTACTCTATTTCTTGTACTTAATTACATTTCTGGGAAAACTGTGATTTTCAAAGTAGTTTTTGGCTACGATACATTTTTTTTGGGTGTGTTTACAAAGAAAAATATATACTTTTAGTTCATGACATTTCTGTAACCAACTGCTACATTTGAATTTTTTATACTTTATTTAACATTCTTAAATCTCTAATACTACAAATTACCAGCGATGACATCACCTCTTGCTGTAAATGACAACTTAATATCTTCTGATAAAGGAAATGCAGTGTTAATTATCTTGTTAGATTTAAGTGCCTTCGACATCATTAATCACTCTACTCTGTTACATATGCTGGAATATTATGTTGAGCTCTCAGGCATCATCTTTGAGTGGTTTAATTCATATTTATAAACTCAATTTTGGTATTTACACCATCATTAAATGTGGTGTCTCGTAGGGCTCAGTACTCTGATCTTTACCATTTAAAGGCTTCTACTGGAAATCATAATTAGTGAACATACTTACAGTATTTGGACTTGTAGGCAGATGATACACAAGTATACCATTCAGGCAAAACAAAGGTTCTTGTATAGGGTCCTTAATTCATTGTGTAACTGAATTTAAAGGTCTGATAACCATTTGCCTTTTGTGGCGGACAGCCGGGGTCCATGCCCGACCAGGACACCCCTTCAGTATATGTTCAGGGGGAGCAGCCATGGACTTTGCAATACCTCTCCCTGAACGCTAGATGGCAACCCCCCTGGGTTGGAGTGGTGCCTCAGTTTCTTGGCAGGGCTCCATGGGAATTGGAGTTGGGTGTAGCCCTACTGTTGGCCGCAGGTGCCGCCAGGGGGTACTGCAGCTGGGACTCCTGAGCCCTTATGGGCAATGTATTCACCACACCCGGGAGTGCAGCTGGAACTCGGCAGTCAACCACCTGGAGCACTTCTGGGTGGACTATAAAAGGGGCCAGCAGCCACCACTCAAAGCTTGACGGAGAGGAGTGCTGGTTAAAGAAGAAGAGTGTGGGGTTTTGTGTGGTGTACTTTGGGACTGTGTTGTGCCTGTAGGACACGGTGAAGATGTGCCGCACAGGTGAAGAAAAATAAAAGTTCCTTGTTTTTATACGTGCCTCCGGTGTCAGTCTGTGTCGGGTCAGGTGCCAATATAGCGCCTTTTGTTACACTTTCAATATAGAAAAGAACAGAAATGTCACTAACTACAATAAATTTTATACACCACAGCAATATTCAGAAACGTTTTTATTCAGTAGGACTACATATTGAATTTTCTGTATTTGCATTCAACTTAGGCATCATCTTTGACAGCAGTCTGTCTCTTAAAATACACACCACGAAACTCTCTAAAACCTGCACACAGCTGAGCCATTTGAAAATAAGCTTATTTGCTTAAAAGCTGTTATCTTATTTTTGTATTTCATATATCTTTGGGGCTATTCCAGTTTTAATGGAAGTAGTTATTTTAATTAATTAAAAAGGCAGACAGCATTTCTTTAAAATATTAACACTGTTATTATTTCAGTATATTAAAGGCCTCATTTAAATCAAAGTAACCTGAGTACTGAAGTAGCTTTTAGAACTGATACTTTTTGACTTTACTTTTACTTTTACTTGAGTACTGGTTTGGGCATTTCTACTCGTCTCTGAGCATGTGGTGGTACTATACTCAGTCTAAGAGAAAACTGGAGACTGAAAGAATGATATTCTTACTTCTAAAAATGTATGAAACTTCTACTCAGAATTGGATTAAATTGGTTTCAGAATCTATCTATCTATGAAAATAACTGTACTGTATTATCTAATTGATGAAATTTGCCATAAGAATGGAAAGTCATTAAAGGTCACTACATTAACAAAGTGAATAAATTAATAAAAAGGATGTAAATGTGGTACAGCAGTTATTGCTACTACAATGAGCTTATTGTGTGGAGTCTTTATGTCCTCCCTGACGTTTCTTCTGAGCACACTGGTTTAATAAGCACATTACACTCACACTCACACTCACACACACACACACATGCATTTTAGATTAACTGGACACCTTGAAATGGCCAAGTAGGAGTGTGTTGGTATGTCAGTGTGCTCTCAGGTGTACTGGCACCTTGTCAAGGAGTGGTTCAAGCATGATGTCAATAGGATAGGTTGTGGTTTGTGCAAAACCAAATTGGATAAAGGAGATTTAGACAATTAATAATAATAATAATAATTTGTTACATTTATATAGTGCTTTCTCAGTACTCAAAGTGCTATCCACACAGGGATGAACCAGGAAGCAAACCCACAATCTTCCACAGTCACCTTACTGCAAAGCAGCATCACTACCACTGCGCCACCTGTGATGGATGATAGATAACAATGCATTTACAGCTATTTCTTCATCTATCAAAAGAGACAGCAAATGGATCCTTTGTCTCATAAATGCTGTAATGAGGACCAAATTTAGAAACAGCCTGTCACTCTGATATTTATTTATTTACAATAACCAGGCTGTTGCTTGACCTTTGTGCTCTTAAACATTACTTTAACACGGCTTTCTCATAACTTCATTTTAATTTAATCCTGATGCTCTGCATATTCAATTAATTATCATTACTATTCACGGTGGCTCCAAAATCCGTATTAACCCCTACCCTCTCTTCCGTTCTTTTTCTGGGTTGGCGACCTGCGCCACCATCACCTGTTTAAAGCACCGTGATGTCCCTACATTGATGGATTAAAGGCCAGAAGTCCATGTGACCGTCATCACCAAGTCCTTCCATGACAACCCTGAACACCATGAGGACTGATCATTTATGTTAGGTAGAATACCCAGAGGGGCTGGACAGTCTCATGGTCTGGAACCCCTGCAGATTTTATTTTTTCTCCAGCCGTCTGGAGTTTTTTTTGTTTTTTCTGTCCTCCCTGGCCATCAGACCTTACTTTTATTCTATGTTAATTAGTGTTCTCTGATTTGAATTCTTACTTTGTCTTTTTTCTCTTTCTTCATCAAGTAAAGCCCTGTGAGCTACATTATTTGTATGAAAATGTGCTATATAAATAAATGTGGTTGTTGTTAAATGAACTTCCCTGCTGTTAGAGGAACAAGAACACCTGTGAAACAAAAAATGCACAGAGTGACATTCAAGTTTTCTGTGATTGAGAACAACTTTTATTTCTATTCAGTTCTTT
The DNA here is from genome assembly GCF_016835505.1 of Polypterus senegalus. NCBI lineage: Eukaryota > Metazoa > Chordata > Cladistia > Polypteriformes > Polypteridae > Polypterus > Polypterus senegalus. The sequence goes on along the minus strand of NC_053167.1, from coordinate 96,262,417 downwards.
TCTAATTTTCTTGCTCTTCTATGTTATGTTCTCTCTCTCTCTCCAAAACATCCAACTTGCTGCACCGGACTGTCTTCTAAATCCATCTTGACGTCAGTCTGGAGGCAATCCCATAATCTCATGTGGCTTGTGCCACTTATGCTACATCAATGCTGTCATCAAAATGCTTCTCCAATTAGCTCTAAACTTAGCTAAAGCTGGAGGCACATAAATCAGGGACTTCCTGGCGAGACTTCGGAAACCACTTAATTTGGGCACCTACAATTGCACTGAATTACTATCCATTAAAGTAGCCTGAAAACCTCAGCAAGCAAAAGCTGAGAAACATTGAACAAAAAGTGTCAGCCTGCCAGTAACTTTCTATTATTATTATTATTTCCTTCTCTATTGGTTTTTATCTATTGCTGCCAATGTTATTTGTGCCCAGTTTACGACTTTGTCTCTACAGTTTTTCAATAATAATAATAATAATAATAGTAATAGAAACCACAGCATAGAGAGAAGTGTGTACATTGCTTCTTACAGGAAAAGGCGATGGAAAAAGTGCACTTGAATAAAAGTGCACTTTTGTTATACTTTACACCAATATATATGTTCCTGTGTTTGAACGACACGGGCAGATGGGGAGTGTCTGATGATTGCATATAACGCCAAAGTAACTGCTCTTTACCATTCTTTCCTCTGCATGTCCTGGAGTACAAAAAACAGCATACAGCAACATGCGGGGACTGACAGGAACACTCAATAAAACTGAATAAAAAGAAAATCAAGTGACGGTGAGATACGAAGAAGGCAGCTTCGCCAGCTTGGTGTCAGAGCCCGGGGCGTAGTATGCATCATGGTACACTGCAGAGCTATAGCGTCTTTAGTGAAAACAGCCGTGTCAGATGGGGTTGTATGGATTGATTCTGAACGCGACTGAGAGAATGAAAAGTGAATAAAAAAAAAAAGCTAACCTTACAAGGATCATAAATTGCACCGCTGTTACAGACTGAAATCAAATGTATGCTTTTATTCTAAAACAGTAAGACTAAGAGCAGTTTACTTCTCAAAATGGAGGGGCGCAGGATCAACTCGTGACCTCTTGATTCCCAAGCTGGGGACAGATTCTATTGAACTACGGAGGCAGTTGCAGTAAACTGCTGTCAATGTCGCATGTTAAGGCGGCTTTTTGTTTCTGCAGTTATATTTTTGAATAAAAGCGCAATTGTGTTATTCTTGTGAAAATGTTTCTTTGCTATTTGGACTTCAGGCTTCATACACTATATAGTTTATGCCTACATTTTGTCATCTACTATAAAAACGTTTCTGTTTTAACAATGTGTTGACACAGATTGTTGTAGAAACGGAACAGACATGAAATGCATGTGTTCCAAATAACGATCTATTATTTCCACTCTAAAACTCCACTTCACTCCCAGATACTCAATCAAGGCATGAGCTGAGAGAAGTTTGTGCACGCTCTAAATTGGTGGGGATGGAATAGCCGGCTGCTCCAAGCTTCTCTTTATCAGCACATTTAGGGGACAAAGGGCGCGGAGAGGTGTGAAGGGATTTAAGAAGCGATTTAAGGTGGGACGGAATTACGAGTTTTTTCGTAGGCTCTGGTAATTCTAGTGTTAATTGTTGTTATTGGCCTTGATTAAGATAACAAGGGAATCAGTAAAATGGTGTGCAGACATGTAATGTAAATTTACACTAGCTATCATGTATGTAAGTGGCTTTTACTTGCTTTTTATTATTATCTTCTTACACTTAAGGGAACCACTTTAAAAAAGCACACCGGTTTTGCTTTTTGGAGTTGGATTTGGATTTTGTTTACTTTTGTAAAGCTTCTTGACAAGGAATATTTTTAACCATTTTTGACAGCACCTTTTGCTTGTTTTTTAATTCTTTTTTTGAATAAGCTTCATTATTGTTAAACATATCTGTTCTGTTCTTTTGTGCGAGGGGTTTTCATGGTTCTCCTCTCGCTTTTTAGGTTTAAAGGCTTTTTCTTGTTTTTGGTGTAGCTATGATTCAGACAAGAAATTTTTTCTTCACCATTTAAATTTTGTTCAAAGTCATTTTGATGCTGTGGAAGGTTTTGGACATCAGAGAATCTCTGTGTGTTTTCAAATACAGGCCTGAGAATAGGGTAATGTCAGGACAGATCATTCCAAACAGCACTGACATGACTCCCTCCTCACGTGTCCCGCCTCTTCCTCCCAGGATGAAATATAAAGAGCCTCATCACTGGAAGTCAGCCTTCAGTAGTGGAAGTCACATTTGTGTGCCATACTCGGCCCGAGGACTGACTTTCTTTTGAATCACGATGACCTGTATGGTGTTTTTACTTGTATATGACTGCCAATTGACTGTTTATTATTTCTTCATTATACAGAATACCCCTTTGGGTTATCCAGCCCTTTAACTGCATCTTTTGTATTTTTTACAATAGTTATTTTTATAATTTATTGTCTTTAGACATATGTTAATAATTATTATCGTTATGTGTTTGTTTTCCTGTAACACCAATTTGTTTACACATGGGCCCTGCCATTTTGATTAGCCATTGTTATGTCATCACTGTGAAACTTTAACATCTGAGATTGGTGTTGGTTAATTTTCACTTCATTTGACTTTTCTTCTTGTTTTTTGATGGCTTAATGTGGCCATCCTACATATTTTGGTAACCATGATGTTATTGTTCTTAGGACAGATAAAATAGGTGCTTAGCAACCACTCAGCATCATAACAAACAGACACACAAATGAAATCTTATGAAATCTTATGAATTCTAAAAACCAGAATGGCAGCATACATTAAAAAACGTACCCAAAATTAGGATGCAAAGAATCACTGCGATAACAATAAAAAATGTAAAAACAAATACAATATTAAACTTTAAAAAACAAAATAATGATAGAATAATGTATTACTAGGAATTTCCATCCTACATTCAGCTACTCAAAATGTATTATTTACGATTGTTATTTGTGGACTATAGTTCAGCCTTTAATGCAATAAACCTCTCTAATCTTATCACCAAGCTCAGGGACCTTTGACTAAGCACTTCATTGTGCAGCTAAGTTTTTAACTCCCTGATAGGTAGAACCCAGGTGATTCAAGTAGGTGGTCACACTTCATCATCCCTCACTCTCAAGGTGCTCCACAGGGCTGTGTTATTAGTCCTCTGCTATACTCTTTCTACACATATGACTGTACAGCTGCACATGACTAGCATATTTTTCACGTTTGCTGATGGCAGAGCTGTGGTGGGTTTGATATCTAACAAAATTGAGAAGGCATATCTACTCCTGACTGTCAACAATACAAAAGAGTTGGCTGTGGAGTTTGAAACAAAACAGCAGATGCACTAGCACCCCCTTAGAATTAACAGTGGAGAGGGTGGATAGTTTCAGATATAATGATGCCCACATAACAGAGGACTTGTCCTGCTCCAACAACATCAACACCTTTTTGAAGAAGGCACAACAAAGTGCCTGAAGGTCTTTACCTCCTCAGACACCACAGGGATTTCAGGCTGCCAAACTACTAAAGAATTTCTATGCATCCAAATTCAAAATATTCTGACAGGAAACATTACTGGCTGGTTTGGCAATGACACACAGCAAGAAACGGAAGAACAGACAGGTGATTTTTTTTATTTTTATTAGCTAGCGAGAAGTGTGTATAAAATTAAACTAAACAAAAATAAACCTAGCTACCAAATCCTAATGATAAACAGCAATCGAAGTTGAGAAAACAGGTAAAGAGGTCAAACCAAATTAAACTAGAGAGAAGCATAAGTTTTTTGTTTTTTATTAAGTGAGTGTGTTCACTGATCAGATGACAAACAAACACAAGGAACCCAATCAAACAATTACCAACAGGTTATGACCCACAAAGCCACTCCCTAGAAACATGTCATGTGGCACTAATGATGTGTCTCAGATTGGAGGTGGCAGAAGAACCTGAAAATCGTGATCAAGTTGTTAAAATTTACAAAATAAAGTCACATGAACCTATTCATGACTCTGCTGAGAATGATGTAGCCAGCTGAACACATCACTGGGTGTGCACTCTCTCTTTCAGCACATCAACACCAAGTAATGTTGCATCAGAGCAAAGAACATTATAAGAGATACTCTACCAACCAACCAACAAAGGCCTCTTCTCTGCTCTGTAGTTAGGGAAATACTTACCGCTGCCTGAAGACCACATCTTCAATGAGCAAAGTTTCCAGAACTATATGATGCCCTGTTGTTAATTCTCCTATGTTGTTTGCTAGGTTGTTATTATTTATTTATTGTTTGCTTGTCACATGTTTTGTAAGTCTGGTGTAATGCATACTATTGCACTCATTTAACATAATGATTTCTATGGACATTTCTAAAGTCGTGTGTAACCGCTTATTGTTTACTGTTTCCTTTTATATTCTTCATTAATGCACAATCTTGGAGTTTAGCAGCAAAGCATTTCACTACATTGTATACTGTGTGTATAAATGTATGTGACAAATAAAATTTGATTTACTTTCATTTAAAATGTTGCAGTGACTGTGCAGGATGGCTGAGGTCTTTAGCCTTCAGGGTTTTCAATGGTGCGGCCTACTTTCCGTAACCCAGACCTTTTAAAAACTGGACATGTGCGTAGAATACATTTCTGTTAGTACCAGCCAAAGTTTGTTACCTGAGACATGGCCAGTGCAGGTCACTAAACACATCAAGATCTCCCTTTTAAGGAGTTGGTATTTTCAGGGTTCAGCAGAAATGAGAGAAAGCCTCAGCATTCCCCTTTGGTCAACATTATTTCAATTATTTTACCAAACTGTTACTATAACACAATATTAATAAATTCTTGTTTATCACAGTGCTGAAGAGTGACAACATGTTGCAGACATGCAAATAAGAATTTCACTGTACTCTCTGTACAAGTTACAATACGATTACAACTGCTACTACTTCATTTCCAAAATCTGTTTGTGTGACCATTTTATGTTTTTATAGCAATGAACCATTAAACACTAAACCAGACATGCCTCGTGGCATAATGTTATGATTATGTGCTTATTCACATTACACTGTTAAAATTGTTTTCAGATTTAAAGAATGTGGAATTAGCCTAATTGATTAAACTTTGGTATTGAATTAGCAAGTATAGAGAATTTAAACTTATCGACAAATATACTGTCACACACGTGTGCATAGGACGCAGCTGAAGGGCTTAGAAAGGACTGATTTTACATCTGCCTGGGGGGGGGCAGGGTACACTGACGCTCTTTCTAAGTTCCCTACAGGTCTTTCCCGGGAAATCCCACCAGGAGCCACCACCTTGAAGCGGGACACATCACTTCCGGTCCCGGGCCCAAGGACGACATCACTTCCGGTCCCAGCCCCGAGGACGACATCACTTCCGGTCCCGGCACCGAGGACGACGCCACTTCCTAACGTCCTATAAAGCCTCCCGCCTTTGCTCTGGGAGGCAGTTCTGTTTTGGACTCTGTCGTGTAAACTTGACCACATGAATCATTTGCCTTTGCAGCCAGGAAACCGCATTAAATGGGTGGCTGCCCCAAACCTTGCCCTGCCTCGAGTCTCTTCTTGTTACAGTGGCGTAGTCGGCAGGATGATGTCCCTGAAGAACCCGGGACACGACCCTAGAAAGAACCAGGTAGGAAAGTACCGGGCTGAGTTTCAGGACAGGCATGGGCTGGTTTCTGGGGTGGACACTAAAGGGGCTCATTATGCTCTCCTGGGCAGGAGAGCCGAGTCGCCCATTGGAACCAAGGTCCCTGATAACGATTGGCTTTCCCCAGGCCAGCAGGTGAAGGTGTTACAAACCTGGGAGTTTGACCCAAACAGAAGGCTCCCAGAACAAGCTATGGCTCTCTGGCAGCAGGTGGGTCAGTGGCTACCGCCATTTGAATTGACCCCGCTACAGATCGTGCAGCATGTTGCCTGTTTTTTGCTGTTGCAGCACCTACCCCAGGACTTTGCCCAGCCGGCCTGGGGTGAATTTCATTCCATGCAGGAGCTCCTACAGCTCCTACAGATCCCGAGGCTGGCTTTGAAACCTGGAAGGGCAGAACAGCCCCTTGGTAGACTACACGGGAGCTACGTCCCACTGAGGAAGTCCCTGCCACGCGCTCCAGAGCCTGTTCTGAAGTCGCCGGACCGTCTGGCCTGCGACCTGTCAGGGAACAAGGCAGACTGTAGGGGGACGCGGCAGGGTTGTTTGTGGGCCCTTAGCAATCCCCTAACAGACAACCATACGGGGGAACTTCTCATTAATGGTCATAAAGTGACGGCCCTGTTTGACTCCGGCAGTAACGTTTCTGTCATTGCTCGCCGTTTTGTTCTACCACAACAGTGGACTAAAAGAAAGACCAGCCTAAAATGTATACACGGAGACATCCGCATGTCCAAATCCACCCTGTTTTACGTGTGTCTCGGAGGGACCCTTCGATCCCCACCCAGAGGATCATCACCCAGATCCTCCGTTTCCAGTAATCCTCGGGCGGGACTGGTCTGAAAGTAACAGCGGTAGACTAGTGAGCCTTCCCGGAAAAGCTTTGGGCCTAGTTATAGGTGAGAAAGACTCATCTCAAGCTGCTTCCACGCCGTGTAATCAGCCGACAGGGAGTGGGACGGAGGGCCAAGAGAGTGACGCAGTCAATCCCGGACCGTCGAGGGCTGTTACGTCATCTACCAGCGCCCCGGCCGCGAGGGAGGAGTCTCCGCCCCTTGAGGTCAGATTGGACCCGCTCTCTGAGTTGCACTTTCAGTTTAGAGCGACGCCGGCTTCTTTCAAGAGAGAACAATGGAATGACGACTCTCTGAAACACGCAAAGAATGCAGTAGTCCTTGTCAACAGCCAACGCACGCATCAGCCCATGCCATAGGGACCTCGCCTCATCATTGACAATGATTTGTTATATCGGGTCGCTGAGCATAAGGGGAAGGTCCGGAAGTTGTTGCTAGTCCCGCGAACCTACCGGCAGCAGGTCTGCGAGTTAGCACACTCCCACCTTCTTGGAGGCCATCTCGGCTCCGACAAGACACTGGAGCGAATCAAGCTCCGTTTTTTTTGGCCGGGGATTAATGAGGAGGTTTGCCGCTTTTGCATTTCCTGTCTGGAGTGCCAACTGCGGCAAATTCCCAGGAGGGACCGTGCTCCTCTTGTCCCCCTCCCCCTGATTGACGTTCCTTTTGACCGGATTGGGGTCGACATAGTGGGACCCCTAGAACCCTCAGCCTGAGGACATAAATATATACTCGTCCTCGTGGATTATGCAACCCGATACCCGGAAGCCATTCCGTTTCGCTCGGCTACTTCTAAAGTAATCGCACGGGAACTAGTAGGAGTCTTTGCGCGAGTGGGCATTACTAGAGAAGTCCTGACGGACCAAGGGACGCCTTTTACCTCGGAAACGTTCAAGGAGACTGCCAAGTTACTGAAGATAAAGCATTTAAAAACCGCGGTGTATCATCCTCAAACCGATGGGTTAGTGGAGAGATTCAACCAAACTCTCAAGCAGATGCTACGTAAGGTGGTCAGCGAGGATGGGAGGAATTGGGACCAAGTCCTCCCTCTCGTCCTCTTTGCCTACCGGGAAGTTCCCTAAGCCTCTACGGGCTTCTCTCCGTTTGAATTGTTGTACGGACGACAGCCCCGGGGTATATTAGATATTTTAAAAGAGGGCTGGGAAGGAGAGGCACTTCCCTCAACAAATATTCTGGAATATATCAGCCAATTGCGCGATAGATTTGATACAATTAGACCCATTCTAAAAAGTCATATGGAGGAGCTGCAAGCAGCACAGGCCCGCCTTAATGACCGTGGCACGACTCTCAGGGAGTTCCGCCCAGGGGATCGCGTCATGGTGTTGGTGCCTACTTCTCAATCCAAGTTGCTTGCACATTGGCTGGGCCCTTATGAAATTAAGGAGAGGAAGGGTTTGGTCGACTATTTGGTCAAACAACCCAATCGTCGACCAAGCGAGCGGGTGTATCATGTAAACCTGCTGAAACCGTGGAAGGAGAGGGACCCCGATCCCTCCTCCGGTCAGCCCCGCTTTCTCTTCGCTCAAGTAAGTTCCCTTAATTTCGGCGAGCAGCTATCTCCCAGACAGAGGCAGGAGCTTGAAGCAGCTATCCGCTCCATCCCAGAGGTAGTGAGTGAACAGCCTGGTCGGACCGCTCTGATTGCCCACGACATAGTGACTGACCCGGGGGTGATCGTCCGAGAGCGGCCCTACAGACTCCTGGAGGCAAAGAAAGCTGAGGTGGAACTGGAAATCAAGCAAATGCTGGCACTAGGAGCGATTGAGGAGAGTAGTAGTCCCTGGTCCAGTACCATCGTCTTGATTGCTAAGCCCGACAGCAGTTGGAGGTTTTGCAATGACTTCTGTCGGCTTAATCAGGTTTCCTGGTTTGATGCTTATCCCATGCCTCGCGTGGACGACCTCCTCGAGAGGCTGGGACCATCCAAATTCCTGACCACACTTGACATGACAAAGGGGTACTGGCAGGTTCCTTTAACGGAGTCCGCAAAGGAAAAAAACGCTTTTAGCACACCTAGCGGACACTGGCAGTATCGTGTCCTTCCATTCACGGGCCCTGCGACTTTCCAGCGTCTGGTGGATAAAGTGCTCCGACCCCATAACTCGTTCTGTGCTGCCTACCTAGATGACGTTGTCATCTATTCCAGCACATGGAAGGAACACATACAGCAGGTCACAGCAGTTTTGCGGGCATTAGGGGAGGCCAGGCTTCATATCAACCCCAAGAAATGTTTCTTCGGATTGAGAGAAGCCAAATATTTGGGCTACCTGGTGGGCCGGGGTACTGTGAGGCCACAGTGTTCCAAGTTACAAGCCATACTGACCTGGCCCCGTCCGCAGACCAAGCGGCAGGTCCGATCCTTTCTCGGTTTGGCCGGGTACTATTGCCGGTTTGTGCCTCGCTTCTCCGAGAGAGCTGTGCCCTTGACCGACTTGACGAAGAAAAGAGCTCCTAACATAGTGGTATGGTCTGACAAAGCGGGGGCTGCATTCAGTGACTTGAAAAGGGCTCTGACTTCAGCACCTATATTAATCTCCCCTAACTTCTCTCTTCCATTTGTCCTCCAGACGGACGCTTCGGACACAGGCTTGGGAGCCGTGTTGAGCCAAAGCGTCGACGGTGTTGAACACCCCATAATGTACCTGAGCCGGAAACTGTTGGACCGGGAGACCAGGTACGCAGCGGTGGAGAAGGAAGCTCTGGCGATCAAATGGGCGGTACTACCTATTGGGTCGCATGTTCACTCTGGTGACGGATCATGCACCTCTGAAGTGGATGGCCCTTCACAGGGAGTCCAATCCGTGGGTCACAATGTGGTTTCTTGACATGCAGCAGTACAAGTTTTCACTCGTTCATCGACAGGGGTCTCTTCATGCCAACGCTGATGCCCTCTCCCGGGCTCACAACCTCTCGGTGCAGGTCGCCCAACCCGACGGGTCTGGGCTGAGGGGGGAGTCTTGTCACACACGTGTGCATAGGACGCAGCTGAAGGGCTTAGAAAGGACTGATTTTACATCTGCCCTAACGTACACTGACGCTCTTTCTAAGTTCCCTACAGGTCTTTCCCGGGAAATCCCACCAGGAGCCACCACCTCGAAGCGGGACACATCACTTCCGGCCCGGGCCATCACTTCCGGTCCCGGGGCCCGAGGACGACATCACTTCCGGTCCCAGCCCTCGAGGACGACATCACTTCCGGTCCCGGCACCGAGGACGACGTCACTTCCGCCCAACGTCCTATAAAGCCTCCCGCCTTTGCTCTGGGAGGCAGTTCTGTTTTGGACTCTGTCGTGTAAACTTGACCACATGAATCATTTGCCTTTGCAGCCAGGAAACCGCATTAAATGGGTGGCTGCCCCAAACCTTGCCCTGCCTCGAGTCTCTTCTTGTTACAATACTCTCTATCAACCTATAGCAAAATGTGTTGCATTAGCTAGCTTTAGGTTATATAAAAGGTAATTATTGAAGACTTGCTTGCCTGATGGTTCAGACATTAGCATGAGGTGATGATGAGTCAAGAACATTGTGTAATATAAGACCGCTTAAGAAAACTTTATCTCATGTGTGGGTTCACCTTACCTCACCCTTATAATGAGAATTGACCAGTAAATAAGTTTCGGACATCAGCACAGGGTATAAAGTAATGATGGCCAGTTTCGGTCAGCTGATTAACATTAGGTAATGGTGGGCATGGACATTAGCTAATGGAGGGAAGAGCTAGAAGGAGGAGAATATTTTGGATAGATGATAAAAAAAATGTAATATAAACTAATGCACTTCTTAGTTTAAGTGTTTTCACCATGGTGAAGTCTCTTTATTACATTGCTGTGTAAAAAAGATTGCGGAATATGATTTAAACTTCCTCCTGCCTGTCTTTGCTTACTGGTCATTTCTACCACAAAAACCACCACACACATGCAAAATCAGTCAATCTGTTCTAAAGCCTGCCTTGCTGTCATTTTCCTTAAAAGCATTTTAATATTAACAAGAAAGCTGACCTGAACGTAGTAAGTGGCTAATATGACAGCATTGTGACTTGTGATTATATTCCTATTTAACCTATTTAGTTTTCCATCTGGGTGTATAACTTGATTAAAAAGGAAATTGAAATGATTTTATTAGAAACAATGCAACTCCTTAGAGAAATGGTTGGCAGTGTGGTTCACAAGACTGACGAAGAGTAAATGCACAATGACAAAGTGGGTCAGCTTGTATATGGAGCGTGCATTATGAGCTCCATATTTGGAAATGCAATTTAATTCCATTACGGGGAGGTTTTATTCTTTTATTCATCTTTTTTTGTGCTGCCAAAGCAGCTTACACTAAAAAGACAATCAGGTACCTGAACTAATCGTCATGTTCAGTTTCTTAGTTACAGTAGTTTTCTGAAACATACTTGAAACACAGAACATCAGATCTGGAGAAAGACCTTTAGCAGTAGGAAATGAAGAATATGGAAAGCCGCGTGTTGATGATAAATAGTTGGTTTCTGTAATGATACTGATGAACAAAACAGAAGATGGCCATCACATGCTGTGGTTGGAATCTGTCTACCCTGACTGTACAGCATCTTAGAATGACACTGGCTCAGCTTAGGACCACAAAGCACTAAGGAGGACAGTGAAGTAGGCACAGCACATCACTGGCACACAGTGCCCTTCTGTTCAGGATATACTGTATATAACACACGTGACCATTCAAAAATGAAACCAAAAATGTTAAGGCAGCTGGAACTAGATGATGGCAGCACAGAAATAAGGACAGAATAAGACTTAGGCATTCAGCTTCTTAAACTTTGTGTCTTGCTTTTTGCTTTCATAATTATTAACAACATTTATGGTCACATATTCTCAAGGCAACTTAAAAGATCAGACTACATTACAATTTCTTACATCTCGGTGCATGTGGGCTAGCTTATGCTTTTCTATGCCTGTGGGAAGGAGTGGTATTTAGGATCACAAGCCCCCGTAAAACTTTTCTTGAGAGATGGGTATGTCTCCCCCTTCCTGTGAACCACTAAGTAATGAAATGGTGAGTAGAATTTTTTTCTTATTATATAAAAGTCAGGATTTTGTGCTGGTTGCATGGGTTGATTTCTAGATATATTTTAACACTGGTGCACAAGCAGGTTAAGTGACTTCACGTGAATTATTAAATTCAAATTCTGCTTTATCTCACTCTTCTTTTACCATCTTCTTCTTCTTCATCATCTTATGAATCAGCCTTAGGGGTCACTTGAACAGTCTTTTGCCTAATATGATTAAGAAATGCCATAGAGTCTCATTAGCACATATGGTGGATTGACAGTTTCTCACTCTAGTAGGTTATTTTGTGAAAGTGTAGCTCTGTCTGCCTCATGCTCATGTGTTGCTGTCATAAGATTGGGACGTATGCCCTACCTTGAAGGTACTGATCAGCCAAAAAGAATAATGTGTGAGCTGGTATGTATCCATCTTCACACAGCCGGTATACTTCTGAGTTTGATGCCACACTTCACCCACACAACTCCTCTGCTTAGTTCTTTCCATTGGATTCATTTCAAAATTGTTGTCCTGAGTTACAGTTCCCTGCATGACTCTGCTCTTCATTATCTACAGTCTCTGGTCTCGCCATATGTCCCTCCAAGATGTCTCTGTTCTGTCTCAGCCTATCTGTTTCTCAGTTCTTGTTCGCAAGCTGTGATACAAGATTCCCGTCAGCTTCTAAACTGCTCTCAATCTACCAATGTTCACTAAACTCTTGATGATCCAGCTCTTTATAAAGTATGCAGGCATCTATAGTCTTCCTACACCATTATTTTCCTCTTGACATATGTAGCTTGTTTCGACCCCGTCAGCTACCAGTAAACTGTGCTTTTGATAGCTTCTTAACTGTTTTGTGTATAAACTGTAGCACTAAATGTCATGTACTCTTAATTCTTTACTGCCTCTATAATTTGTACTTTTTACTTTTCTCAAATATAGTATGAAATATCATACATCTCATAATCCCTGCGCAAACCCTCAGCCATTTTCCCAATAAATAATTAAGGAGAACACAGGAGTTCACTAAAGAGTTTCTACTGCTGCAAAAACTTGTGCTTCTTACATCTTAAGTTGAACATTGATCGATATCCTTGATTGATAGCTGTTACTACTGCTAAAGGTAGTAGTGTAACAAGATCAATTGGAAAATAATAAATAAAATACGTAACAAAGTTTTCTGCTATTTCGGATGGCACTATCACTTCATGGATCCAGTATCCTTGGTTCAAATCTTGAGGTTTCCTGCCTTTCAAACAGCGCTACCAACATGGACTGCGGATTACTGTGACCAGGAATCGCATTAGGTAGGTTTGCAAATGTTATTTCATTTCCTGCTATTTTTGTCTCTCTGGGTTTAAGACACTTAAACTTTGCTAAGAGAAATAAGAAGAAATGGTGAAAATCTAATGGGACAAATACTTCTTCATGGCATTGCATATCATGTTCAAATGTACTGTATTTGTTAGTCATGTGCTAGGAGTTTGCTTTATTGGGGTTTGCATGTTTTGTTGGTGGATACCCACTAATCTCATTAACTTATACAATGGCTTCCTCTTTTTCCACACCACAATGTAATGCATTACCCAAGGTTGGAGGAACAAAATGCAGGAATGGATTAGCATTCAGTTAATCCCTAATGGGACTCTGTTTGTTTTTTTGGGCTTTTTTGGCCGAACCTGGACCTCCCTCCTAGGCTATGCTCCAACACTGTTGCTGCTGCTCTGTCTCACACTGCTTCTTCTGTGACATTCAGTTTCTCTTTCCAGGCCAGCCTTTTCGCTCTTCTTTGGTGCATCTGCTCCCGTGGAGTATGAGGCAACATCTCTCTTGTTCCCCGACTCTAAGAGCCAATCCACGCCAGGGTCCTTCATGAGATTTCTTGAAAACCGCATGCCAAGGCTGATGGATTTATCTGGAGGAGAGTCTCATAGTTGGTTATGTCCAACCAGTAAATGCTTCTCTCTTCTTTCTGTGCTCTGCAAGGTTTATTTTTATAGTCGGCTTCTCCAGATCAGTCTGCACGTTCTAAAAGTTCACTGACACATTAGCAGGATCTTTCTCTTTTTCAGGCCCAGTCTGTAGATTCTCTTAGCTTGAGGTTTGAGTGGTGCAGTGTTTCAATCTGCTGCCTTAGAGCTCCAGAATCCAGGTTTTGAGGTTGCTATCGGTGGGATATCTGTATGTTCTGTATGTGGATATTTCTTAAAGACTTGATATTTAGGTTAATTGGTGTATCTAAATAGGTCCTGCATAAATGAATGGGCCATGTGATGGAACCCTGGCTCCATGTTTAAAATGGACAGATGGCATTTTAGGTACTCAAGTTTGACATAAGAAAACACTTATAAACACTTAACCTTCCTTTCATAATTTGGCAGAGGGAGAGTAAAATTTCACACACACATCATTGCTTGTTATTTAACTCATGAAGTAAAGTCACATTTTCTAAAGGTTTGTCTTACTGAATTATTGATAAGAAAATATTTGAGTTCCAGCAATCAATAATGCAGAATGTTGCCTATTTTATTTCATGAAAGCTATACTCCTTGAATGTTTTGCAGGTTTAAAATTAGAACCAATGCTTTGAACTTTCCTTTTCATGTACCGGTTTAGCTGAATTTTACATTGCACACTGTAACATGTTTTTAAAAAGCATATGGAAACCAATTGCCGAAGTCTTAATGTTATCAGTCATGTCTTTTTTTTGGTTGAGGAAATCCAATCATTTTTCATTTTTATACAATATGGCACAATCTGTATCCTTTTCCTTTGACATATCTGCTTAGCATAGAGTAGATGATTGACTATAGCTCCAGTTCTTACTAAGGGTGTTCAGAATTATCCACTTACTGAGCCCTGTTAATCCCAGTATGTGTCACTGGGGGCAAAACAGATGAAGGCAGCACTGGCACCAACCCTGGGTAAGATGTTAGGGGATGACATACTCATGCTCATACCCACAATCATTCATACTGGACCAGTTCAATGCTGTGGGTGCTGCCACATGTAATGTTTAAGGATGTTTCAATAGCTCACCAAATACAGTAGCGGTACATGGCAAGTGCATCATCACTATAATATGCATAAATGTTGTGTGGGCTTCATAAATATGCCAGTCACTGAAATCTTATGAGCTGAGACAAACCCTCAGATCACGTTGCAGTTACAGTGCATCACAGAGATCTGTCATTCTACAACAGAACCACAAGCTGTGCCAAAGTGTTTTGCCATGGGCACAGTAGAGCAGGTAGGGCAACAAAATATCACTCTGCTGTACATAAACCCAGGATATTAATTACAGTGTGCTTGTACATTTTTATTATAGGCAATATTGACTTTATCATGCATTTGAAAATGAACTGCTTTCTACAAAAAAAAACATAATCATAAATGATAGCTCAATTTATCTGTTATACCCAACATTTCAGCAATGCAAAAAAAAGAAAGAAAAAGAAAAGAAAGTGTTCCCTGAATGAACTTCTTTCAAAAGCAGTGAGCCGACAGTGAAATTTATTTACAGTGATGGCCTAAAAATGTCTTTTAAAAAGCTCAATCAGGCTCTCAGGGGAACTGTGACTTCCATCAATTCCTGAGCAACATATTACTGTCTTGTAGGCCTTGATCTGGTTATTTCTTTCTTCACTGACCGTGATGTATGATCTTTTTATGCTATAACGTAATACAATGTTTCTTTTTCACTGTAAAGTGTCTTATGTCACATTTCAGGA
Source organism: Polypterus senegalus (assembly GCF_016835505.1). Lineage (NCBI taxonomy): Eukaryota > Metazoa > Chordata > Cladistia > Polypteriformes > Polypteridae > Polypterus > Polypterus senegalus. The sequence continues at coordinate 96,247,117 of NC_053167.1, read as the reverse complement.
GCAACAAGGTAAAATAATAAATTAAGAGCATGCTGAGATTTGAAAATCAAATCTCAACAGGAGTCAGGGTATCATTCCAACAGTTTTTACCAGTTACGGATGCTTCCATCCTTCATCCTTCTTTAATTTTTCTTGTGTTCCTTCACAAATTATAAAAAGTCTTATGAAACACATTGAAAGAGGTCCATTTGATGGAGATGAGAGTTTCATAACAAGGAGATGAAAGAAGTAAAAGGGATTTAAAAATCAAAAATATAGGCAGAGGTCAGAAAACTTCAAGCAACAAAACCAAATCAAAGCTCAAAAAATGTAGCTCTATAAAAAAAGTTCTAATAAAAGAATTTAAAAAAAACAAAGCTCCCAAAGAAGATCTCTATAGTTTTATCAAAAAAGCTAGAAGCTGCTCTCCTTAAGTAAGTGTGAGCTTGAAGATGCAAAATGTCACATGGTGTCCAAGTCACGTGACTGGCTACAGGCACTGCACTGTAAACAATATGGCCACAGCAATGAGGAGAAAATGTCACAAAACAGTTAGCTTAAAGAGCAAAATGAATACAAATAAACATAAACAACAGCTGAGAAATGACAGAATAATGACATAAAGTGCATAAATATGAGTCTGTAGCCTTCAAAATGAAATATCACGACAAAAGATTATAACAGTTTCAAAAAGCTACAGCCACAGTTCTGATTCAGACCAAGCTTAATGAATGCAATCCATTTCAACTGGCATGACTATTTGGGCTTACTGTGCAAAGTCTGCTAATTTTGAAAATTTTGCTATTGATATACAAAACTCTTAACTACAACAGACAATATTAGCTGCCATCATTCTTTGTCTCATTTGGCACACAATTACAAAACAGAATAAACTTGGATAATTTCCAGGATTGATGTGGAAACAATGAGACTGCATAAAAGAAACAGCATGTAACATTAAACATCTAACTTGGAAACTAGTCAGAGAAAAAAGAATCTAAAAATGAAGCTGTCGTGACAGTAGGCTGATGAGGGTTTTGGAAGGCAAACCAGATGAAGAGTGAAGGACACAAAAAGGGTTGAGACGTTTAATGTATTACTTACATTACTTTGGCTTATTAACTGTGGACTGGAAAGTTAAGTCAGGAGTGGTAGAGAAGTGGGTGGTACGGTGGCGCAGTGGTAGCGCTGCTGCCTCGCAGTTAGGAGACCTGGGTTAGCTTCCCAGGTCCTCCCTGCGCGGAGTTTGCATGTTCTCCCCGTGTCTGGGTGGGTTTCCTCCGGGCGCTCCGGTTTCCTCCCACAGTCCAAAGACATGCAGTTTAGGTGGATTGGCGATTCTAAATTGGCCCTAGTGTGTGCTTGGTGCGTTTGTGTGTGTCCTGCGATGGGTTGGCACCCTGCCCGGGATTGGTTGTACAGGATATGTATGAGGGAAGTGTGACAGTGGTGAGGTCTGCAGTAGGAGTGATGAATGCATTCAAAGTGGAGGTTGGATTACATCAGGGATCAGCTCTGAGCCCTTTCCTATTTGCAATGGTGATGGACAGGTTGACAGACGAGATTAGACAGGAGTCCCCGTGGACTATGATGTTTACTGATGACATTGTGATTTGTAGTGAGGAGGAGACCCTAGAGAGGTGGAGATATGCTCTAGAGAGGAAAAGGAATGAAGGTCAGTAGTAACAAGACAGAATACATGTGTGTGAATGAGAGGGAGGTCAGTGGAATGTTGAGGATGCAGGTAGTAGAGTTGGTGTTGAGTTTAAATACTTGGCATCAACAGTACAGAGTAATGAGGATTGTAGAAGAGAGGTGAAAAAGAGAGTGCAGGCAGGGTGGAATGGGTGGAGAAGAGTGTCAGAAGTAATTTGTGACAGACAGATATCAGCAAGAGTGAAAGGGAAGGTCTACAGGACGGTAGTGAGACCAGCTATGTTATATGGGTTGGAGACGGTGGCACTGACCAGAAAGCAGGAGACAGAGCTGGTGGTGGCAGAGTTAAAGATGTTAAGATTTCCATTGGGTGTGATGAGGATAAACAGGATTAGAAATGAGTTCATTATAGGGTCAAGTTGGACAGTTGAGAGACAAAGTCAGAGAGGCAAGATTGCGTTTGTTTGGAGATGTGCAGAGGAGAGATGCTGGGTATATTGGGAGAAGGATGCTAAGGATAGAGCTGCCAGGCAAGAGGAAAAGAGGAAGGCCTAAGAGAAGGTTTATGGATGTGGTGAGCAAAGAGAAGCAGGTGATGGGTGTGACAGAGCAAGATGATGAGGACAGGAAGATATATAGAAGAAGATGATGCTGCTGTGGCAACCCCTAACAGGAGCAGCTGAAGAAGAAGATAAATCTGGCCTGTCCTAAACTCCTTGGCCTCCCCATTCACTAGTTTAAGCAATCATCAACTAACCTACTTATATGGCCCCTAAATAACCCCAAATACCTTGGTGCTCTTCCAGTTCAAATGGAGAATCTTTGGAAGCTCATTCACTTGTTAACTTACCAAGCATTAGATTTTGTACTGTGCTTTATCATATAAATGCAAACTATACTGCTATTTGATTTGTAAAGCCCCTTAAAATGGTGCGATTCTATAGGATACTACATACAAGAAAAGCTGATTGAGTTATTAATTAACTGAATGAATAGATGGATGATGGACTAACTGCCTGACTGTGCTGCAGCATCTTGACTTGGTCTGAAGAGCCATGAAGGACTCTGCTTTCCTCACACACTCCAAAACGATGCTGTCAGATGTTCAATTTTGTTTCTTTTGGGTGTATAGGTAATGACAGAAATGGCTCTTGTAATAATAAAATTATGTTTTTGCCGTGAATCCCTTGATGATAACTTAGATTGATGGCCTCTATCACCTAACCTGAGTTGCATAGATTGATGTACTGTTGACTGTCTATGGAGGAACCATCTACAGTAGATAACCATTTATTGTCTGCCAAAGAAACAATTTCACATTAATTGCTACCCAAAAATAAATAAGTAAATGTAAACAAATATATTAAAAACTCATTTGCTATGTCAAGATGACAATTATTAATTCAACTGTAAATATTTCTATCATCATCAGAAACGACAGCAGAATACTCTGCCAGTGTATGATAATTAGCATTAGCTTAATAAAATGCAAAAACGTCTTAGAGTAAAGGTTAGCTGTATATTTATAATGCCTGTTGTGAAAGTTATTTAAAATTCTACCATCAAATGACATGCATATTTTTTAATCCAGTCTTTTTTATCCTACAAATACACAGTGCCTACATGCACTATGTTTAAAGGAAACAAAGAATTTTGCTCAGAATAATTTATATTTCTAGAGAGAAGTAAGCTGTTCTTTTTTAATTTGAGAAAAAGAGAAAATACCTCAGATTCTTGGTATAAATGATTTGCTTAAGGGCTGTGGATTGACGTGCAATCTGTCTGAAGGAGAAAAACTGAGAAGGTTTCAAAAAGTAATATATTGTGTTAAGAAAATGGTGCTGTGAACTGGCACCATGAAGGAGGCTCAAAAGCAAGAAAGTCATAAAAAAAGCTATAAGTGGATGTGGATTAAATGAAACAGAAAATACAAATCTTTGTTGTTATTATTATTATTATTATTATTATTATTATTATTATTATTATTATTATTATCATACTGAGGAAAATCTGTGGAAAATATACAATGATTTTGGAAGAACTGACTGAAAGTATTAAATAAATTCCATTAACCCCTGTTTCCAGTTACACTTCTTGCTGCTATCGCTATAATTTGATTTTGTGCTTTCCTTTTCTACTGTATATTGTAACTACTGCTGCTTTTCCTGAATATGTAAGATTCATCTAAACCTGAATGTGCTTTTTAAAAGAACCTTCATCTACTTCTCATTTATCATGGACCTGTCTCACCAGGAGTAAAGTTCCAAAAAGGATTCATCCATCTGCTCGTTTTCCAACTCATCCACCCAGTTCAGGGTCACAGGGAGTTTGTGCTTATTCTGGCAGCGCTGGTGGAAAGGTGGGAACCTGTCCTGGATGAGCACCAGCTCATCACAGAGCACCATTACACACACACACTCACACTCACACACTATTTTAATTTAGAATGTCCGACACATCCAACACTCACATCTTGGTATGTAGGAAAAAAAAGATAACACACAAAGAGATGAGTGTGCAGTCTTCACAAAGGGAGCAACTGGGACAGGATATAAAGTATTCCAAAGAACATTTATTAATGAAAGCTGGCAAATGAAGTATGGAAATAATGAGAGAAACAAAACATACTCGGGTAACCCAAGATAGCGGTACCATCTTCACAACCCAGTAGATCTCTCCTCTGATTGCCTCTTATTTTCAATGAAGAATTCCTCTCACTTACAGTACTGGCCAAGCTCATTCACTGGGTTCATGGACCCTCGCAAGGATTGTCCATTTACACATTTTTAAGGCTCTTTTTTTGTGTGTAATCATTTCTAGGCTTGGGGATGTCCCAGTGAAACACTACCCTGACCACTGGAAGCTATTAGAAGCATTGCATTACTCAGTGCTAACCGCAATTTGAGTAGACATCTTCTTTTAGGCATTCTCATCATACCTTCTTTCCCACTATGGTGACTTCACACATACTCTGGTAGCTGTGTTCAGTACACACTCTTATAATTACTGATGGTCTCTGTCTAACCACACTGGAATGTGGATGTGGCTCTATATTTTCCCTCAAGTTTGTTTTATAGATCCTCATTGGATCCGTGACAGTGGACACTGACAATCCCTTGCTAGCCACTCATGATTATTATATATAGTACATCTTATCTTATATGGAGTAAGCAACTGAATAATACAAAAGAGAATTTTGGAATTCATCTTGAATTATTTAAAATTTCTTCATTAATAACATTAGGCGGAAACTTTCCTTCTTCATTTAGGAATTTAAATATTTCATAATTGAGACAATAACACAGAAACATTTTCAAATAATGTTTCATCTTTGCTTTTCTATTTACAGTCATGTGAAAAAGTAAGCATGCCTAATGGAAACAGTTGACATTTTCAACATATTTGAAAGGGCAAACAGTAGATCTTCATGAAAACGGTGCCTACAGATGATAACAAATAACACATTAAACTGCCATGATGTATTCATTTTCATAATTTAGATTATCAACAGTGCCGTCTTTTCTTGTGGGAACTGTACGTTCACCTCTACATTTATCACCACTTCAAATCCATAAAATTAGAGTCAGGTGTTCCAGATTAGGTGCCAATGATCAGAACCTCCTTATGGAATAAGCAGGTGGATCCTTTCTTATTTAAACCACAGATACCTAGCGTCTGGTGTTCTCTATGCTATTGGTGTGTGTGGTGTCATCATGCAAAGATCAAAAGAACTCACTAAGACCCTCTGAAAGAAGGCTGTGGATGCCTATGAATCAGGCATTCCACTTTAAGGGAGAATGATCTACAAGTGGTGCAGATTTCAAGATTTCAAATGAGTGGTGCTCATTTGTCAAGGACTGGCCGGCCCAGCATATTCAGCCCAAGGGGCTGACCGTTTGATGCTAAAAGAAGTCTCCAAGATCCTCATAATTTCATTTTTGGATCTGCAGGTAACTTTCACAAAAGTTGGTGTCAAAGTCAATCAAAAAGACTTTACACAAATTTAACAGACAAGCAAGGTGTGCCAGGAAAAAGCCTTTGCTGTCCAAAAAAGAACATCAGAGCAAAACTACAGTTTGCCATTGAACATACAGGTGAAGGCCAGATCTTCTGGAACAAGGTACTCTGGACAGAATGATCAAAGATAGAGTTGTTTGGCCAATATAATAGTGGACATATTTGGCACAGACCAAAAACAGGATTTCAGGAGAAGAACCTCATACCATCTGTGAAGCATGAGAGTAGAAATGTTATAGTATAGGGTTGCTTTTCTGCCTCAGGGTCTGGGAAGATGGCAGTCATCAAGTCAACTGTGAATTATGCATCATATCAAAGTGTGCTTGAGGAGAATTTGAGGCCACCTTTCCTAAAGATGCAATTGAACTGGAAGTGGACCTTACCACACAATAATGATCCAAGGCACACTAGCAAATCCACCAAGGGATGCTCAAAAAAAAAAAAAAAAAGAAATACAGGGTTATGCACTGGCCTAGTCAAGGCACTGATTTGATTCCCCATTAAAACGTTGTGGGCAGATTTGAAATGGGCAAGATATGTAAAAAAACCCGCAAACATCTTGCAGGTGAATGAATTTTGCATGGTGATGTAATGGAAAATGTTACTGTGTTGATGTCAAGAGGCTGGCGGGCACTTACACAAAATGCATACAAGAATTCATTTCTACTAAAGGAGGCAATACCAGCTTCTGAGGCCAAGTGTTGACTTACTTTTTCTCCAGCAGATCCATGCATCTATTGGTACATGTGTTGAATAAATTATTGAAAAGGGAGATTTTTTTATTCAAGTGTACTTACTTATATTATATGTAATATATCTACTGTTATTTTGATTACATCACTTCAGCTCTTCCTTGACAGATTACTTTTCAGAGGCTTCATTACTATTTGTTGCTATTTGACGTGCCACTATGATGCTATAAGGTTGTTAGGCAGGCAAAGCATATGTCATGACATAACATCATAGCACCCATGTTATAAAAAGTGCCATGTGCATTAAACTATTGTGACTGCAAGCAGGTTGTAAAAAAAAGTTCAATTGGTGGGAATTGAAGCTTCTGACCTGATAGATTAAACACAGCAAAACTGTTGCTGAGATTTGTTTCTCCTTTCAGTTAAAAGCTTGCTGCAGGCCAGAAGTCCTGGGATCCTACTTTCTTTTTTTTTCCCTTGAAATTCCTAAACCCGTTGTAGAGGCTTTAAAATAGAAAGGATGTCCATTTTCTTTCCCTATTTGTCTATTGTTGTTCTTGTTGATCTATTTTCTTTTGCTGTCACTTGGATGCCATCTTTAAAATTTAAAGTGTTGGTATGCAAATGTAACAAGCTACAGTGCCACCACATCATCTGACTGGAAACAACAATGTTGATAGAAACAATATGGCAATTTGGACAATGACAATTGTTTTTTTGTTTTCTTAAAGTACAACTAAGAATACACTTCAAAGTAAGAGAAAGGAACGCTAGAACATTCCCAGATGCTCCAGTTTCCTCCTACTGTTCAAAGACACGCAGGTTAGGTGAACTGGCAATGGTAATTTGGCCCAAGTGTGGATGTGTGTTCACCCTGCAATGGACAAGCGCTCCTTCCAGGGTTTGTACCTGTTTTGTGCCCTGTGATAGCTGGAAAATGACATGACAAAATGGATACAAAATAAGCCAAAATAGCTCACCATCCAGAAAGTGTAAAGTTCAGATAAGAGCAATTCATAAGTTAAGAGAAACAAATGAAGTAGACGCTGCAAAACGGGACAGTTAGATGTTCACAAAAGCCAGAAACTGTTAAACCAGTCTTGTCCACATCACTGAAGCTGTTCAAATTAAAGACAGCGGTTAGGGGCACGCACTGATACAGCACAAAGCCGCACCCACCACATAACAAACCACCTTAGGATCCTAGTTTAGGGCCCACGTGCAGCCATGGAATGGGTGACACCTCAGCACCACACTAGTTCAGACAGAATGGAACAGTGTGAGGTTATTTTTATGGTGGCAGGAGTGCCAATCCTGCCACCAACCCCCACGTTTTCCTTGCAGGTTGGAGGGCCTACGTGCAAGTCTGGATACAGGTTAACGTCATACCCAGGACGGAGCAAATACAGCTTAAGGGCCTTGCTCAAGGGCCCAACAAGGATGAATCCCTTCTGGCATTTACAGGATTTGAACCAGCAACCTTTCCAATTGCCTGTGCAGATCCCTAGCCTCAGAGTCAGCACTCCGCCCATATTCAAATTAATGATTTAGGAAATGTAAATTGTACTGTACTTTATTTTATCTCATCACTTCTTGATGGGTATTTTACTAATTGCTCATCTGAAGTTATTTTATTTTTGGAAGGTACATCATTTTGTCAAGGCTCAAGAATGTGGTAAGAATAGTAAATAATAAAGGGATCATCCATCTATCCATTATTCAACCTGCTATATCCTAACTACAGGGTCACGGGGTCTGCTGGAGCCAATCCCAGCCTACACAGGACGCAAGGCAGGAAACAAACCCCACCTTACTTATAAAGAATTCATTCCCTTTTAATTACACACATTACAAGAAATATTGCTTATTTAAGTAATGATGTCATTCCAGACAAAGAAATTGTGCAATCTCTTATTAAACTTCTATATGTAAATTAAGGTTAGGCTGAAAGGTAATCGTATTGTACTCTAGCTTAAAGCAAGGCATGCTTATTCAAGTCACTGAAGATAAATCCAGTTAAAGGCGCCTGACAGATTGTGTGTCTGTGTATATTGTGCTAACCCAACAAGCTGAATTAAGTGGTAGTAGTTTTGCTCTTTTAAACTATTATTATAAATTACACTCTGCAAACACCCATATCCCCAAGGGTCCATTTATGAACATTAACTTATCTGTATTGATTACCTCTGTGGTTTCACACAAAATTAAGTTCATCTTTTTCCTGAACAATTGTCTTCATATTCTATTCAGCTTCCATTAGAAAAAAAAATAAAAGATATATTTTGCAGTTGCCGTGGCCTGGCAGTCTTCCAATAACAGCTGGCAGCTACATGGTTCCAGATTCTGCAGAGGGTGGCATTTCTTTAAATGCCCAGAGCAGGCTTGTGTATCGGCCACCAATAATGCAGTCTGCCGTCAGCTGTCAGAAAGAATTCCCTGCTGAACAAGGAGGAAATGTCAGCTTTCAAAGTAGTAGACCTATTTAAGAAAATTGAAGATAATTTACAAAAAGCCTGATTTTTTTTTCTTTGAAAAACAGTAAGAAGTGAATGAATATAAAATAGTGTTAACATGCCAGCCAAGTACAGAGGAGCCAGACAGGCAGTTAACCCCAAGTTCCATGAATAATGTCAGCAGAGGGCTTAAGAAGGGCAGTTTGAGTGGGAAGAGCTTGTGACAGGAAATGATAGACTTCTGGGAGTGCGAGGAGAAAACAAACAGGGCAACAAGGAGTAGAATAGATTGATGGAACTTTCTTTGTTCCCAATGGGTAATTTGGCTTTTTAGAGTTTCTTAAATACATAAATACACAAATAGGTAGGTAAGTATCCATCCCTTCATTATCTAACCCGCTATATCCTAACATAGAGTCACAGGGGTCTGCTGGAGCCAATCCTAGCCAGCACAGCGCACAAGGCAGGAACAAATCCCGAGGCTGCCAATCCCAGCCACAAGGCAGGAACAAATCCCGAGGCAGGGCGCCAGCCGACCACCGATAGGTAGGTAAGTAAATAAATAAATATACACACATTGGTCTGAACACACAACAGAATGACTATAAAGTGTGATAATTCAAAAGAAAGAGAAGTTCTGACTTGGCTGTCACAGTCCCAGTGAGGTGTTATGCAGATGTATTGCTGTTGGTATGAAGGAGCCCCAGTAGAGTTTCTTGTCACACTTCTTCTGAATAATTTGTTGATAAAAGTCCTCAGTGTTAGTGTGTCACAGAGTGAATGTGCAGCATTGCTCATAATGGCACTCATTATGCGTGCCAAAACATGGTTTTGTTTTAATTCTCTTCTTTGGTAAGACCTCTATAACTGAGCCTGCCCTTTTAATTTGCTTGTTGATTCAGTGGGTCTCTCTTAAAGTGATGTTACCATCCCAGTACACCACAACGTACAACATCCCACTGACAATCACAGAGTTATAAGCAGATGTGAATATTGCATGTACCCACATTAAAGAAATGCAGTCTCCTAAGGAAAACTAGCTTTCTCTGCCCTTTCTTATATACAGTAGTTCCTCTATGTTCCAAGTCCAGTCCAACTTGTCATTGATGTGGACTCCCAAGTCCTTGTAGGAGCACACTACCTCTATATCCACTCCAGACCTACAGGCTCTTTGGTACGGTGAAAGTCAATAACCAGTTCCTTGGTTTTGAGACAATTCTCTTTACACCAAGAAACAAACTATTCCAGCTGACTCCTATACTCTGTCTCATCCCCCTTATCAGTATAAGCGATCATACTTACCCATAAGTGCAGAATCATCTGATTGAAATGACCTGATGTTATGTTTGTAATTGGAGGTGTACTGAATGAAGAGACAAGTCATTAAAGCAAATTTGTTCACTGTCGGGCTCCATCAAGACTGCATATTAACACCACTCCTGTTTGTAGTTTTCAAGGACAGGGTATCAGCCGAGGACTTGGGGGTGTCTCGTTGGGGAGGCTAGGGGTGGCTTCATTGCATTAAGTAGATGACCTCTTTGCATCATCTGGATGTGACCTTCATCATGCACTGCGGAGTGTGAAGTGGCTGGGATGAGGAACAGCACCTCCAAGTCTGAGGTTATGGAAGGATGCACTCATCAGAATATAGTAAAATATCTGCAGTACGTTGATACATGCTCACAAGCTCCATCTGATCAAGCATACATTATTGATGAATATTAATCAGATATTCATGGTGAATTCAAACTTGGGCAGCCAAGTTAAAGACACTTTAACAGATGGCATTAGTCATCACTCCAAAAGCTAAATCATGATCTTGAAGAACTGTATACAGTTAGTCCAAAATATTTGACTGCCAACACAAAGCTTATTGCGGTCAATATGAACATCAAATACACTTCTCTACACATCACACTGTATTATCTAGGTTGCCACCAAATTCGTGATTATTCTTAATCGTTAGGTAAGTGGAAACTTTTCTTTATTAAACTGTGAATACATTTCTTGATACACTTTGTTTTTATTATACTTTTTATAGTCTAAACATATTTAAGATAAGTAAGTAATGTGGCTATATTCTAAGGTCATGCATATTAGGTTAACTGGCTTCATTTCAGTGTAGATGCGTACATGGAAGAGACTTTCAAAGGGCTGCACTCCATCTAGTGTTGATCCCTGCCTGGCACCTAAAGCTGGTGAACTGGATTGAGTGAGAATGACAATGGGTGAATGGCACTGGGATGTAAAATAACATGGCAGCAGACCAAAATACACAGATAGAAGGATTTTTTCATTCTTGATGTACAGTATGTTAACCAGCACAAACTGATATATTCCTTAAATGTTGTTCAGGCCTCACCAGATGCCAAGTTTTTTAGTATGACCTCACTGTTTGCCACACCTCATGCAGTTTCTTACTGTTTGGCAATAGGGATTAATCTCTTTTCACTTAATGTTTTTATGAGTTGATTAGTTTTGTTTTAAGTTGGCATTAGTCAACAGGTCCAGGTTTCTCAAATTGTGTCCTCTCCTCCTGCTTTTTTTCCTTTCAGGTTTTTGTATTTTTCATTTCATGATGTGACTTTGAGTGTATCTTAACACCTTTGGCTTTGGTTGCCTAGATTTCTATTTTGATATTTCTTCTCAATTTTGATTATGACTTTTTTGCCAATTATCAACTAGCTGACTGACCCTTACTCATTTTTTTCAAACATCTATATCCTCTAGCTGTCAGTCCTTTAAAATTAAAATCTGTTTTGTCACTAAAAGCTTTGAGTCTCTCACAATCAGACAAGTCCTTCAGAGTCGTAAACTGGGCGCTGCTCCACTAACCCAGAATGTACAAGAGGACATGGATATTCTATATAGGATAGTCATGCAAATAGAGACCCGGCAGTAACATTACAACCTACAAAAGGCATCAGCATTCTGAATTCCCTTTGTCTAACACCCACCACTCTCTAGGGCTGGGGTCTCCTACTCCAGTCATAGTGGGCTGCAGGTTTTCATTCTATCCCTTTTCTGAATTAGTGATGTAGGTGCCAGGAATGAAGGATAGGTATCCTGGCCAAAGTAAAGGAAGGATTTCATACCCAGCCAGGAGGTCATAATGGAAGAACTGGGTAGATGCGCTTATCAGGAACAGGTCATTCCCCCACATGACAGGTGGCAGTGTTTCTTAGGGCTAAACCTGATTAGGACACCCAAAGGGTGGCATGGGTGTTGGAGTCCAGAAACGCACTCGTGTCAGGGTCTTTGGGGACCACCAGAGGGCACGCTGAGGGAGGACAGCCCTGGTTTCCGCATGGCCCAGAACTGTTCCAGACAATTTGGGCAGGAGACTGGAAACAGTTCCTGGGTCGACTCTTAAAGAGAGCCTGCTGCCTCACTTTAATTGAGTCAGAGTCGGGAGACATTGGGCAACACTCTCTTGGAGGAGAAAGGAGGATTCTGAATGGTGCATAATGGTGTCCTTCTTAAAAGGTGTTTTTGTCAAATAAAAATCATTTATTTGAACCTGAAATTGTGTTTAGCATTGCTGTGTCTGCAGTTTGGGGTTCAGTGGTTACAGTGACCAGTTTTTACTGCTATTGCACACTTTTGGCAAAATTTTAATTGGTTTTCGATTTAAGACTCAGACCCCCTTAATTATTTCTTTTTTCCTTAATTAGCAGCCAAACAAAATGAGATTCAAAATGAGTAAACACATGGCCAGCAACCTGTGACCATACTATCACTGAAAATAAAGAAAGGTGAAGGTCTCAGTAATGTTGATCTGCTGATGTCCACAAAACATTTTGATGATGTTCTTAGAAAAAAGAAAATTTTGGAAATGTCTGGTGTGGTACCAATAAGCCTTGGACTTAAATCGCAGGTTTAAACAACAAGAATGGGCTACTAATTAAAAACCTTCGTGGACTGAAATTGGCTGAAGTGAGGCCCTGACTTAGCTGGTCATCTGTTGGCTCACTTCACATCTCATTTTTGTTTGAGCTCCATTTAACCACCTTAGCATCAGACTTGAGCATCACTTGGGCTGTGAAAACAATGGTAAACATGTCACTTGGCCAATCGTATAGACGTGTCTTGCATAAGCATTGGACCCGAGGATTACTTGGGCTGTAAAAGTGCTAACAGCATTAGTTAAACGTTACTTGGGCAACGGTGTGGGAATGCCTTATGTAAGCATCAGGCCCAGGTGTTACCTGGGCAATGGCGTAGACACATCTTCTCTTAGTCTCATAAGGGCGTCACATAAGAAATGGTTTATAGCAGCTCAGGTGTTGTATGCTCTTGACAGTGATATGAACAGTGATGTTGAGGAGCCTCTCATCAGCAGTAATGTCAAAGTGAATCTGTCTTCAGACAGTGAAATTGAAAGTGACACTCACGTTCGGGTCTCCCTTGACCCTCCTTCAAATAAACCAGTACCACTTCGTTTTGACTTTGAGGGACAACCAGGAATAAAAGTGAACGTTGACAGCCAAAATCCACTTACTTACTTGAAGGCATTTCTTGATGATTACGTGGATGAAAGAATTGTTGTTGAGATGAACTGTTATGCTGAACAGTGTCGGGTAAATGGCCGTACACCTAAGCAGTTTTCTGTTCAAAGATATACAACTCAAAAGACATATTTTGACAGTATATACAGTATAATTATTATTCAATTCATATTATTATTCATTACTATCATTATTTTTATCATTATCATACTTTTTACACTTCTGACTTTGTACTTTTAGTGTTTTCCATGTTTTACAGAAGAAGGATGAGATTTAATAAAAATGTAATTTTTTTTAAGCCAAAAGTGCAATGTGTTTTACATGTTTTTGTTTTTTTTTTTTTGAGAAAAAACTTAATGCTAAGGAGGTTAAGGAAAAAATGAAACAAATCAGAGGACTGAATCTTAAAAAGAAAAAAACAATAAGCAGCAATAACTGGTCACTAATTAAGAAAAGGGCTTGAATGAAAACCTGCAGCCACAGTAGCGCTGCAGGACTGGTGTTGGAGATGCCTGCTCTAGTAGATCTGACAACACCCTGCCACATTGCTTGTTTAATCTCAGTCTACACTGTTTAGGGAACAACCTTTTCTGGTACTGATCCTGCTGCCGATGAGCTGAACTCCAGTACTTCTACCCAGGGCACCTTTGCATTGATATGTAAGGTGAGAACAGCATGACTGGTCTCTGAAATATGCAAACGCCACCTCTGACTGGATAAGGGCACCCACATTGGCAATGTAGTTCCTCTGACCATTTTGCTCTACTACTATATCTGAAGTTCTAAATCTAATTTTCTCTTCTTTAATTTCTATGTGCCTAACATGTGTGGTAGATTAGATGCACCATCTGCTCAGCTAGAGTTTGGCCAGGTGGCGCACACGTCAGAAAGAATCAACTGACCGAATGATTAAGTGCTTCCCACCATGATTTATTTAAACTGCCAAAGAAATTGTGAAAAAATGTGCACATTAAAATAATAATATGGAATATTACTGCCTTTTTGGCCACAGCGGAGTTTGCACCAACTGGAACCGAGACCTGGATGTCTACGTCATGCCACTTTTGCTTAATAACGATGGCTGACACATCACAACTGTGGTGCCTGCTGTTTGTTCTCTGGCATATTAAGGTGGAGCAAAATAAATAAATAAATAAAAACTAATGGAGCGCCAGCTATCTGGGACTCTTTTGTATTCTTTTATGTGTACTTTTCACCGGCCAGCTCAGTTTGTGTTTTTTGCTTCAATATTAAATGGTAAAAAGCAATGGGGTAAGCCAGACCATTAGTGGATTGTAGCTCTCTTTGTTTCTTCCAAAATATTTCAGAATGGGGCCAGAAAGAATATTTGGGCAGTTTTCATAAGTAAAGAGTTTTCTTAGCAACTTGAACAGGCTACTGGATTACAATGAAGTGACACAGTCAAAGGTTTTAGACTGAAATAAACAAATGCATCTCATAAAAAGACACAGTGATTATTGCAGCTGCCTCACAGCTCCATGGTCCTCGATTCAATTACTATGCTCAGCTTTATGCTAGTTAACATTTCTTTCATTTTTTTCTGGGCTAAATGCATTTTTCTTTGGGATGTGCTACATTTTAGTAGGGCTTTGAATCATGGAGATGTGACTTTTACTTTGAATTTCTACCTACATTTTTATTTGTTAAGCTTTGAAAATGCCACAATGCCGGTTTTGGTTTTTGTTGCCACAACATGATGGTTTGCTGTTGAGGTCCATACTGGTCCAACACTTCACACCATGTAACATTATTAGCATGCGTATATTTAAACTGATGCAACATGACTTGTTATTGTTCAAGATTGTGGATTCTCTCAAAACACTCTTTGCAAGTGATTTACTGTAGATACTCATAGATAAGTCCATCTGCGGATAAGCTGACCATCAACCTTTTAACAAAAACACCAGGAACAAATACATCACCAACAGAGATGCTAAATGAGAACATGTGGAATAGTGGGTCCACAGCTTAACCTTCAGGAGCCCGTTTTAAATAAATAAATAATAAGTTAATTAAACGGCTGGCTTGATCTCCGTGAGTGTGTGTGCTCATGCACCTATGGAGGCTGGTGAAGTAATGGGGGTGAGATGCACCTGCACGTGAGGGTGAGGAATTCCTCAATTGCTTCATTGGCTTTTTGCAGTGTGCAACTGAGGCGCAGTGCCCATGGAGGCATATAAAGGGGAGCTAGCACAAGAAAAAGGGGAGGGAAAACAAAAGGAAGAAGAAAAGAAAGGAGGTTAAAAGAAGGAAAGAGAAAAGCAGGAGGGAGCTAGAGCTGGTGCAAGACAGGAGGAAGCCCCAGGGAGAAACGTGTGGTTGGTACTTACAAGGTAGCTTTGAGATCACTCCTTTTGAGCGACCATGTAGCAGGAGCAACCATTTTGCTTAGGGTATGCTTTCACCGGGAGGGGTCAGGTATCGGCAGCGGTGTGAGCGGAGCAGGACTCGGCAGTTCTCTTTCAAACACCATTGGATTGGTGGTGGGGGCACCGGCCGGGATAAAAGATTTTCTGTGCCTGTTGGTTGGATGTCTCTCTGTGCTGTGAGGCCCGATCAGGATCTGATTGACAGGTGTCAGTTTTAAAAGGAAGGCACCAGGGCTAAGAATTGTAAAAGACAGTTTTCTGCTGTGTTTTTAACATCGCTTTTAATGGATTTATTTATTGGGGTTTTTAATCACCACAGACACTCCTTTTTATCTGATTATTTATTTATTGGACTAGAGCACTGCACTATTTATTTGGACGCTGTTTTTGATTGTTTTAATAAAAGCACTGGCACTGTTTCACCTACCCCTTCCTATGTTTGTGTGTTGAGTCCTCATCCGTTGGCTCATCCCACGGGTACGTTATTGGCACTAGCTGGTTCAAGAGGCTCCCAGGAAGGACCCGGTAGTGTGGGGTCGACCTGCGCCATCACAGAACATTCAAATGTTCCTGCTGTTATCGGTGTAACATCGTGTACACGGGAGTGCTCCGGCTGTCTGGTGACTTACCAGTGAGGAAGATGTTAAGCACATGCGTAGCATACAGTCAAGTGAAAGCATCTGAATAAAAGTTATAAGAATACACTTAACCCTGCACGTACTGAGGGGTAAATTTAATTGGACCAGTTATGGGTCACAAGAAGCCAGGGATTAATGCAATGGCACCAAATGTAAGGGAAAAAGCAAACTGGTTCTATGCAGGTTTCAATTGCATAGAGTGATCTAGTAACAGAAACCTGTAAATTAAGTGTCAGTTCAGTTTTAATCCAGTGTCACACACGTGCGCATGGGGGGCAGCTAAAGGGCTTGAGTGAAGGCAGTTCGGAGGTATGCCAGGATGTGGCAGAGTACACTGACTCTTTTTCTCCCTTGCCTGTAGACCATTCCCAGGGGATTCCACCTGCCTCTCCTGACATCACTTCCGAGACCGAGCCAATGGAAGTCGACCACACCAGCTCCAGCCCCTCTGATGTCACATCCGGCTGTGATCCAATGGCTGAAGACCACGTGCTTGATCCTTATGACCTCACTTCCTGCCTTCCCCTTTTAAAACCTGCCCCTTTTCCCTTTTCCCTCAGTCTTGTTTTGGGCTCCGTTGTATGCACTTCAGTGCTGGTTATTTTGAGAAAAACGACTTTTGCAGCCAGGATACCATATTACATGGGTGGCTGCCCCAAACCTTTATTGGCCTATGTCTCGTTTTTGTGACACCAGCTATTTGTTATACGTATTTTCAAACAGTGCGATCTGGTGGTGCAGTGGCCAGTTTTCATTCTGTGAACCTTCAGGGGCTCTCATTGCAGGTGAAAAAAAGGAATGACTGTTATTTACTTCACAGAACATGAAGGACTAACCTATTCATAAAACACAAGAATATTATCAAATTTGGCAGTGTTTTGGATGTCATGAAGGTTTATATATGAGATTAGGATTCAAAAAGAAATACTAGCTAGTAAAATGTGCAGTTTTTCATACGAAAGAAGTAAAAGTGTTCCAGACTGACAAGCTCCGCGCATCCTGTGAGATTGCACTTGTATGTCATTGTTAACATTATGCTGAGTTCACATGTTAACTGTAAACAAACAAAAAAAAAACAGACACTCTCAATGTGCAAAATAGCGGAACACCCAGAAGAAGGCGGTACATGCAATATAAACGCTGCCATGGCGATGTCTGAAAATCCAAGTCCACCAGTGAAACATAAGACTCTGTCGAGAAATTGGCCTGAATGGTAGGCAGAATGTCAGTGGGTCAGCCCTGACCATGGTGATGAATGTAAGGCAAACTTTACAGCGTGTCATCAAGCTTTTTCAGCCACCCATGGTGGGATGTCTGACCTGAAACAGTACAGTGCAGGTGCTACCCAAGTCCAAGCAGCTAAAGAGCAGATAACACAGAACGGAATCACTCAGTTGTGTTGTTGTTTGATTAGTTATATGTTGTCTACTACTGTATAACCTACCTTACAGTCTAGGTATATTAGCCTATATTCTACTGTAAGGTATTATTATGTGCAAATTGATCACGCTAACATTTCCATCCATTTGGACTGAATGTTAAGGTAGGTAGATTTATTTTCTAATTCATAAATGATATACTGTATTCCATGACAATGTGCAATTTTAAACATCTACATACATAAACCAGTGAGTCTATTCATGATCCATAACCATGATGCATATTTAGAAGTATTTTTCAGTCTATCCTTTTCTATTTTTGTATCTTAATCCATACACGTTTTCAATATAATTAATGATTCCTCCACTCCAGGTTACAGCTGTGGAGTTGACTTGTGTGTATCATGCAGCTCAGCACAACCTGAGCTCTGACAGGGCTGATTGTGCACAAAAAGCTGAAATATCATTTTATGTTTCTGTTTTTAAGTATTTGTTTCTGTAATTGTTAATTCTTTTGTTTCTTTGTCTCGCAGTAAGAATTATAGCATCATCTGAGGGTTTTGGGGAGTGATGAGTGTCCCTTATTTTATCACATTAAAGGTGGCAACCCTAGGCACCTTCTAGCCCATCTAAATCCAACACTTTGTCTCTTCTCGTGCTATATGCATACTTTTGTTTGTTTTTTTATCTTCTAAGATGGCTTCTGCAATGTACTTAAAATAATTTTCTTGCTTCACACAATCTTTAGCCTTTTAGTGACTAGAACTGGCCTTGGTACATGAATACATTTTAACACACCATTGTGGTAAATTGTGCAAAAATAAATTGGATGCCTGGCTCAATAATGGGAAAGCACTTTGGCTCTTTTATATTCAGTAAAAACCTTTCACACTTAATCAGTGCAATTGTTCAATGACTCCTAAATGTCCGTAGTATCAAACATTTTCACTTACATAGAAGACAATTAAGCAGTAGGGGGTTGCAGCTGTTGCATTGACTGAAGAGGTTGGGTCAGGCACCCCAGCTTGTGCAGTTAAAGTAGATAAATGAGCTCAATGACTGGCCACTTTGTAAGAAAATCTAATGTGATACAGGTGAAAAATAAATGCTAGATATAAATGAAATTGTATCTAAGTGGGTCACTTCTATGGTTACTCCAGGTCTCATATATTACAACCCACCCAGGATGCTATCCATCCATCCATTATCCAACCCGCTATAACCTAACTACAGGATCACGGGGGTCTGCTGGGTGCAAGGCCAACCCATCGCAGAGCGCACACATACACCAAGCACACACTAGAGACAAAGTAGAATTGCCAATGCACCTAACCTGCATGCTTTTGGACTGTGAGAGGAAACCGGAGCACCTGGAGGAAACCCACGCAGACTTGGGGAGAACATGCAAACTCCACGCAGGGAGGACCTAGGAAGCAAACCCAGGTCTCCTTACTGCAAGGCAGTAACACTACCCACTGCGCCACCGTGCAGCCCACAGGATGCTACTTTCAGATAATTCTGAGTATGTTCTTAATAGGCTAGAGTGAATAAGAGCCTGGCAGAGATGGCAACTACAAAGGAAGAAGGATAGTACAGGATAAATGTTTGACAAAAAAATCACTGTAATGATAGTAGGTCACCATTGCTAAGGGGGCCTTTGCCTCAGTATTATTAATGGAGCCCAAGAGATCATTATTCCTGGGGCAGTAATACAAAGCTGGTACGTGCTGTACTTGGCAGCAAAGAGCCAGATGACTTAGAATTGGGGACCAGGACTGCAGAGACAACTGGGTCTACTAGGACAACTCTAGTATCATGTCTACTGGAGTCCTCAAAGTCATTCCTGACCCTCAGTGTTTGCCATGGAATCAATAACTGATTGGGGCTCAATGGAACACTTTACCCAAAAATTACTTTTTTATGGTTACTTACCCCATTTACTTTGTAGTGGTGGCCAAAAAAATATACATCTCATGTTTTCATGCAGAATGGATAAAAAAAACATTTATGACATAATACAACCCAACAGTGAGCAATGCTATATTGTGACAAATGATGTGAAAAAAGAAAGTAAAATCTCATGTTGCTCATGTCACATAATGCATATGTCAGTTATCCAAGCATAAGTTCAAAATGTGTAAAAACACATGTCTCTGTCTCTCTCTCGGACGGCCAGAGTGGAACATCTGATGGATTGACTAGCAGGACTGAAAAATAACTTTATGCCTGGCCGATATAATATCCTGGAGGAACAAGTGGAAGCCAAGAGTCAGGAACTGTTCCATCTCCCATACACCAGGTGTTGGTTGTCCGCAGGGGTGCTTGGGAGTTGGAGTCCAGAAGTGAAGCCCTGTCTGGGTCCCTGGGTGCTGATAGAGGCTGCTGTTGACCTTCCTACTTTCTTTATGGCCTGGAAGAGCTTCGAGGGACACACAGCATAATACCAGAGACGTTCCCTGGTCCAACTTAAAAGGGAGCCTGGTGCCACACATCAATGAGTCAGCAGCAGACAACACTGAACAGGAGGATGAGACAGGGAAGAATTTGTTTATTTATTGTGTATTGTGGATATTCTTAGGAAGGGTGATTATTGGAAATGTGCTGTGTTTAAATAATTTAAATCCAAAATTGTGCTGAGTATTGCTGTGTCTGAGGTTTGGGGCTCAGTGGCACCCCCTGGTGGATCCTATATACAGTGGAACCTTGAGATACGCGTTTAATTCATTCCGTGACCGAGCTCGTAAGTCAAAATGCTAATATCTCAAATCAATTTTCCCCAATGAAATTAATTGAAATGAGATTAATTCATGCCAGTCCCCAAAAAACACTCCAATTTTTTGTTAAATGTTTTCAACATAAGAAAAATGTATTTATAATGAACAAATATTGTATACAAGCAAAGTAAAATCTAATACATAAAAGAGAATCTAAAGAAATAAACAGATGTTGGTGGAGCCGATTAGCGTATTGTAATAGTTTTTTTCTTTCACTTCACTTTGCTTAACTTAATTTTCTTCTTCACTAGTTTTTTTCTTTTTTGCCACGCTTTCGTCACTTTCATTCGCAGAGCGTTTCAATAGAAACCTGTCCAAGGAGCTTTGTTTCTTCCTCAGCTTTAGAAAGTTTCTGAAATGAGTTAGTCAAGTGTCATTAAATAGCGCTGCTGCACGACCAGTTGCAACTTTTTCAGGGTGTTTCTTTTTAATAAAGTCCGAAACTTTTTCCCACATTGCCAACACTTCCTTTATCTCACTTGAAGAGATAACCTCCTCTAACTCTGGCTCCTCTGCGATACCGATCTCCTGCAGAACCTCCGTATATTGCTGCGTCTGTAGATCCGTCAACTCCTCCGTCGTCAGTTCCTCAGGATTTTGTGCGGTGACAAGCTCTTTGATGGCTTGTATTTTGAATTTTGGCTCGTAATTCAAGGCAAAAAAATTGACCTAGTGACGGCTCGTATCTTAAAAAACTCGTACGTTGGGGCACTCGTATCTCAAGGTACCACTGTATATTATTGCTTTAAATATATTTATTATTTATATATTTAGTTAAAGCAATAAAATGTCTACTACTAGGTGTAATGTTGTCCATTCATTCACAAGTGGGTAACAATGTTTGATGAAGAAAATTAATTAGAACCACAAAGAAAGATGGCTGTAAGGGCAAGAATGTCCAATGAACTGACATTCATAAATGCACGACAAGACTGAAACAGACTTACCATTGTACCATTAAGACCATATTATTAAACAGGCGTCTAGCTATGATAGTTGTTAGTTACTCATGGAATATTACGAACACATATAAACAGCAAACTAAAGCCTCATGGGATTGACTTTTTGAATTAAAGTTCCGCCTCTTCCCCCATTCACTGTTCAAGAGTCTTGTCTTCAGTTTCAAAAGTTAACAGTTTACTGCTTATGATGTGTGCTGAATATTCTCCTGCATTAATCTGAATCTCTCTTCCTTACATGGACTCTGTGATAACAGCTCGCTCTCACTTCTCTCACTTGAGCTGATCCATGCGAGGAACAAGACTGCCTGGGAACCACATACCAAGAATGATGGATTTTTGCAAAGGAGATTGACTTAACAGGTATATGTTCTCCTTCCCACCTCCTACACAAGACCATCCCACCCTACAAGCAGTCTGCAAAGTGTGTGTTTGGTCTACCATCATTTTTAGAAAAGAACAAAATTGGCAGACTAATGTAGATGAATATATAATGAGAAACAAAACTGAATGTTAATAATTATTAATAAAATAAACATATCTAATATTTCAGTGTCATTTTATTGTTCATTAACATTAATCAACAGCAGTATGCAATTGTTTCTGGCAGAGTCAACAGCGCTCAGTTACTTTCATGGTAAGTATAGGAATAGGGTGATCCTAGAAGCACAACCCTGCTTAAAGTTATCACAACTGGAACTGAACTTAGAATAAAAACAATGAATGTCATGAAGCAGACTCAACCTTCACATGACTTGGAGACATTTGTGATTTGTTACCTTCTTCTTTTGACCTGAAGGTTTAAGTAACTTGTGAGTTATTTTTCTACTTTTGACCTAAATTGTATTGTATCTGCAATTTAAAAGTTTTGTTATTTTAGACTCTCTCGTTTCCATTCTATATCAAACCACACTACTCTTCTTACATTTAAATGTTTTTTTAATTGATATGTATAAGAAAACGTAAAGCCACCTACTCACAGTAAAAATGATCTAAAATGCTTTGTTAAAATCCCTGTCCTTTACCACATTACTTGTACTTCTTTTGTTCAACCTTTGAAAATTTACCCAGCTTCCCACATCTTTTACTTATATATATATATCTTAGTGGGAAACTGATGCCCTATTTTTATGTTAAATTGGAAAAAAATCACATTCTTTTTATGAGAATCAGTTCCAAACCTTTTCTGAATTTGAACTCATTAATACAGTTTAATTCTAAAGTACACATGGCCGGGCCTGTGTGTGAAGTTTTTTTTTTATTTGAATTGTTGATTTATCACACACAAAGAACTATTTCTTATGGGGCTTTATATTTGCATTTTGTTGGGTGGTGACTGAACACTCAGTGTATCTTGGATTGCTTTCAAAGTACGCTGTTGTACTTCCTGTGTTGTTCTCATTTGTTTGATTGGGCTGTATTCTGTTATAATGTTTAGTTTCCAAATAAAAGGATTTCAAAAATATCAACAAAAGTTATTTTCAAAATCTTAAAAAAACGACTTGTTAAATGTTTTATATTGGGCTGTGTGGCAAAGGAGAGCTTGACAGCAAGAGCAAAAATAAAGCAGAGGGCACGTCAAGAGTTTAAATGCTTCGACCCCAGCCATGCCTGACTGAATTGGGTAGAATAAGATTAGGTCTTACTCCTGTGTGCGCTGGCTGTTAAGTTATAAAAGTACCTGAATTGTAAGTTTAAATTTTGATATTTGTTAAAAAATGATTATGGCTTTTGTGTGGTCATTTAATAAGCATGTATGATTCAAATAGTGTATTTCAAATGGGGAAGCCAAGTATAAAGCCAGTTGTGTTCAGAGCGGAGGGTGGGAGTGCCAGCAACATTTCTAATTAATGACTACATTTATTTAAGGATTTTATTTTTTTGTTTGATTTTATATGAATAAATTATGTACATTCATTTGGAGATGTGATTTATGGCTTATGCCTTTAATTCTAACACAAATAAAAGCTGGTAAAATTACTACAATGTTTTCAGTGGAACCTTCATTTTGTTTTGTCTCAGAAGGCACAAAGGCTGATGAGACAGCCTGGAGGGAATGTGTGCTGGAGGTGAAAGATATTTTTTATGCTCTTCAAATTTTCACTTTTAATTTCCTCTTGGGGACAAATAAACTTCTCTCTATTAAGTGTTACCCCTCTATTTGATTCTATTCATCAGTGGTCCAGATCAGACCAGTTAGATTGTATCTGAAGGGTAGTGTCATGTATATGTCAGAGGAGGCATCTGTATGTTTATTAGATTATGGTTAAACCCTACAATGGATTGACATCCTAGTTTAGTCGCCTATTCTGTTATGCTGGGATTGATAAAATTGAAAATGGATTTGATGTTCATTCATTCATTGTTTTAAAACCAGAATCTCAGATAATTATATTATATTATATTATATTATTATTATATTATATTATATTATATTATATTATATTATATTATATTATCTATAATAATAAAAGGCAAAGCCCTCACTGACTGACTGACTGACTCACTGACTGACTGACTCATCACTAATTCTCCAACTTCCCATGTAGGTAGAAAGCTGAAATTTGGCAGGCTTATTCCTTACAGCTTACTTACAAAAGTTAAGCAGGTTTCATTTCAAAATTCTACACGTAACGGTCATAACGGTCGATAACGGTCGACAACGTCCGCCATGTTGAACTTTCTTATTTATGGCCCCATCTTCACAAAATTTGGTAGGTGGCTTCCCTCGCTAACCAAAACCGATGTACGTACTTATTTCGGTGGTATGACACCACTGTCGGCCGCCATATTGAATTTTCCAAACGTCACTAATTCTCCAACTTCCCGTGTAAGTAGAAGGCTGAAATTTGGCAGGCCCATTCCTTATAGCTTACTTACAAAAGTTAAGCAGGTTTCATTTCGAAATTCTAGGCGTAACGGTCATAATGATCAATAACGTCCGCCATATTGAACTTTCTTATTCATGGCCCCATCTTCACGAAATTTGGTAGGTGGCTTCCCTGCGCTAACCGAAACCAATGTACATACTTATTTCGGTGGTATGACGCCACTGTCAGCCGCCATATTGAACTTTCCAACGTCACTAATTCTCCAACTTCCCGTGTAGGTAGAAGGCTGAAATTTGGTACTTATTTTGGTGGTATGATGCCACTGTCGGCCGCCATATTTAACTTTTAGCGGAAACCGATGTCCGTACTTATTTTGTTGGTATGACACCACTGTCACCTGCCATATTGAACTTTCCAACATCACTAATTCTCCAACTTCCCGTGTAGATAGAAGGCTAAAATTTGGCAGGCCCATTCCTTACAGCTTACTTACAACAATTAAGCAGGTTTCATTTTGAAATTCTACGCGTAACGGTCATAACGGTCAACAACGTCCGCCATGTTCAACTTTCTTATTTACGGCCCCATCTTCACGAAATTTGGTAGGTGGCTTCCCTGAGCTAACCGAAACCAATGTACGTACTTATTTCGGTGGTATGACGCCACTGTCAGCCGCCATATTGAATTTTCCAACATCACTAATTCTCCAACTTCCCGTATAGGTAGAAGGCTGAAATTTGGCAGGCTCATTCCTTACAGATTACTTACAAAAGTTAAGCAGGTTTCATTTCGAAATTCTACGCGTAATGGTCATAACGGTCAACAATGTCCGCCATGTTGAACTTTCTTATTTATGGCCCCATCTTCTCGAAATTTGGTAGGCGGATTCCTTGCACTAACCGAAACCAATATACGTACTTATTTCGGTGGTATGATGCCACTGTTGAACTTTTCAACAGTCTTTGTTACTTATGGGCCCATCTTCAAGAAATTTGGTACACGGGTTCCCAACGCTAACTGAATCCTACTATACGTACATATATACGTCCATAGCCTGCAGCTCGGTCACCGTGTGAGGCGGCGTTGGGTCCCCCATCCCAACGCCTCCCACGTTGTTGGCTGCCTGCCTATATAAGGCCGTTCATCGCTCCAGTCTCTACATTCCCTTCCTTGCTTGCCACGGGATTCACGTCTCCCTACTGATAACTACAGCCTTTTTGTTTAATCCACGGCTTCTCCGCTGTTTTATTGTTTGTTTATTACAATTATAGTTATTGTATAGGTATTTTACACTTACTTTACATTGTTCAGGTACCCATTTCCTTTATCATTCCAACCCCCATTACCATGTCTATCGAGATGATCACTATCGATCAAAGAACTATCACTTACCGAGTGGTTTCCATGCCCGGAGATACCACCTACCTTTTCCATTCTCTTTGTTACATATTGCACGGCCATATCAGGCTCACTCTTGATATCCGGAGGAACATTGTGTCTTATGTATTGAATGACTGGGACAGGTTCAAGATGGACTGATGACTATGGGTACAGGAGATAATTATACACACAGGAGCACTAGAAGAGTGAAATGCTTAAGCCCTTCACCTATGGTTCTGCATGTGAGTTGATGGCTGCCGCTGAATTGTTCGGTTGTCGCTTTCAAGTGTACCGAAATGGCCAAATATTTTACACCTTTCGACAACCGCCAATGCCTCTTAAACATTCTAGATTCACAGGTGACGATTTCTGTAGTGGACACTTTGATGTTTATGAATGTTTAAACTCTCAAAAGCTGGAAGTGAAGTTATCGATGAAACCGGTTGTATACTTGCAACGCTTGACAGATGCCGAATGTCTCTTCAACACAAGTTCTACAAATACTGTCGTAATTGAAACAAACCATGAAACTCAAACCGATTATGACAGCACCAATCCAAGCTGTGAGATTTGAGACAAGATTACTGTTCACATGGCCAACTGTAAGTTACATGCTCAAGAGTAAGCTCAGCGCACAGCTTGGTCATGTTACAACCGGAGGGCCGAACTGACAACATGGTATACAAAGAGATCCTTAACAAATAATTATTGGCATATTTTCCTTAAGTTTAAAAAGGTTAAATTTTATTCTTAATAAAAATTTTAATGCAGTACTTCGCCGCTGCGAAGCACGGGTATTTTGCTAGTATATTATATTAGTCAGTCAGTCATTTTCCAACATGCTATATCCTAACACAGGGTCACAGGGGTCTGCTGGAGCCAATCCCAGCCAACACAGGGTGCAAGGCAGGAACAAATCCCGGGCAGGGTGCCAGCCTACTGCAGGGCACACACACACACAGACACACACACCCACACACCAAGCACACACTAGAGACAATTTAGAATCAGCAATGCACCGAACCTGCATGTCATTGGACTGGGAGGAAACCGGAGTACCTGGAGGAAACCCACACAGACACGGGGAGAACATGCAAACTGCACCCAGGAAGCGAACCCAGGTCTCCTTATTGCGAGGCAGCAGCGCTACCACTGTGTCACCGTGCCGCCCTTATATTATATTATATTATATTATATTATATTATATTATATTATATTATATTATATTATATTACATATTCAGGTATGTAGAAGTTTAATCAATAACTCTAAATTGGTCTGATATGAACTGAGATTTCTCTTCCATGGAGTGGGGTTCAGTCAAAGGTTTGTTTAACGTTGATTCTGTCTGGGGAGTTTTCAGTTCCCACCCATAAAGAAAGTGTTTCCAAAATATGAGCAGATGGATATCTGCATTACATAAAACAAAACCTTTAAAATGCAAAGGCAAAAGAATCAACTTCAGGCTAGCAGAATGATAAGATTATTTCTTTAAATCTGATGTCCTGTTTTTAGCTCAGCTGTATACTTGTAAGAGAACATTGGTTCCTTGACCACGGTATTCTGAACATGACTTTAAAAAAAGCATGTACTTTCTTTCATCAGATTTGTGGAGCTACAGCTGTAGAAAATTGCTGCACATCTGCCTTCAGGAAATCCTGCCAAGGTCAAATAAGTTGTCACTATTAGCGTAATGGTACCTATTACTCGTACTTTTGCATTCTCATAGTGTTAAAGTGCACTGTGGTCAAAAATTGAAAATAATTGCTTAGGCATTACACAGTACCTTGAGGTACTTACAGTATTCTTTGGCTGTGATATTCTCAGGCAATCCCTGTGTCTTCTGATTTATTTAGGTTATATGATGCAACATATTTCAAACCCCCACAATTCTATTGATGCTAAAAAATTATAGAGCTAGAATCTCTTGTAAATAATTATTTTGGATAATTAATAATCGTTGTTCATTATAGTGGAAACATAGGGTATTTGTGACAAGTGGAAAAGACCTTTAGATTAACTTAAAAACAAAGGAGATGACTGCAAATGAACATAATTCCAAACAGAAGATTACATGCTCTTGATTATCCTGCCACACCTCAATTGCAGACTGACTTAACTTAACCTGACCTACACCATGAAAAGTGTATTAACGGAATTAATGGACCACACAAATAAACAGCCTCTGTGCATTGTGATTTACAGAAAAAGCTCTGACAAGGCAAAAAGGCACAGTCTCTCTCACTCTCTCTCACTCTGTGCCACTTTCTCTTTCTCTCTCACTCTCACTCTGTCTCTTTCTCTCTCTCTCCCCCTCCCTGTCTCTTTTTTGCTTTCTCTCCATCCATCTCCCTCTTTTTCACAGTCTCTCTCTGTCACTGGCCTTGTGAAAGCCAGAATTTAAGAATGCAAATTCTACAAAATGACCATAATTGTGAATTCTTTTGTGAAAACATGGCATGTTGGTGAGGCAGTGTGTAAACGTGAGGAAAATTACCCTGTAATTGATTTTTCGTATTTGAAATGTGAATTAGTTATTGTTTTTTTCCTTTTGGCTGACTGGTGTTTTTCTATGTTTCTTTACTTATGGTAATGTAAATGATTAATTGATTATTGATTGATAAAGTTCAATTCAGACTATTCCTCTCTCTTTCTCTTTCTTTGCCTCACTGTCTCCATCTGCCACTTTAAGTTCATTGAAGGTTTGCTAGTTATATGGGGTACTGGAGCAGAAACTTTCATGGTTGGATGATCTTCCTGACACCAACTTGATTTAGTTGCCTTTTCTGACATACAAGAGGGACAGCACCCTTATTGTAACCCTATGTCACAGGTATAGAAAGACAAAAAAAAGAAAATTACATTTAAAGCAATGTCTGTTTACTCAACTTCATTTGCCATCTCTAATCCTTATTAAGTTACAATTTTCCCTAATATTACTTTTAATCGCCTCCCTACAGATTTTATTATTTTTTCTCCAGCCGTCTGGAGTTTTTTTGTTTTTTCTGTCCCCCCTGGCCATTGGACCTTACTCTTATTCGATGTTAATTAATGTTGATTTATTTTGTTTTATAATTGTGTCTT
This sequence comes from Polypterus senegalus, assembly GCF_016835505.1. NCBI lineage: Eukaryota > Metazoa > Chordata > Cladistia > Polypteriformes > Polypteridae > Polypterus > Polypterus senegalus. Next base: position 96,218,377 of record NC_053167.1, on the reverse strand, counting down.
TCATTTTTCTATTCTTTAATATGTAAAGCACTTTGAGCTACTGTTTGTATGAAAATGTGCTATATAAATAAATGTTGTTGTTGTTGTTGTTGTTGTTGAGAGGCTCTGTGGGGGAAACACTGTCAGCCCACCTTTATACTGAAGTCTTTTAGAATTTTCCCATCCACACAAAATACATTTCTATCCGTTTACCCTTCAATGAAAGATGAAAGTGGACATGGTCACAGGCCATCATATGGTGAGAACAGCTCCCAAAAGGAACAACAGGAAGTTAAAATGATTTGCTTAAGAAACTCAAGTATCATTTTAGACCTTAAGGACTATATTAACATCTACTTAGGATTTGAATGAATTTCATATTTCATACACTGTTTCTTATAGAATGATAGGATTTGGGCTGCAGCTGAGATATAATGTCCCATTGTTATGAAGTTTTGGATTTACTCTTAAGTAGAAATTGATTTTGTTTCTGGTTTTGTAATATTTTCCTTCTGTTTCAAATTTTATTGTCATTTTTCATTTCTGTGCTCATTTTTAAGGGAAGCGCCGTTCTGTATATTTTCACTGTTAGCAGTGACTCCATTTGCTAAGACATTACGACTGCAAGTCATGTCCTGTGATATCAGTGCTATTTAAGAGCACAATCTTCTCTCTCCTAGTTTCTGGATAACTCACAAACAACATTTTCAGTGATATTTACTGTTTTTCAAGGGTATTAAGGCTTTTTGATCTTAACATATATTGACAAGGCTTCTGGGTATGCATATTGGGCTGTGTTGGGTTTGCTTTTCCTTTTCCTCAGCCCATTTTGACTATAATCCCTTCTTATCTCCTAAAATAATCATATTACTGATAACTAACGTCTAAACAGGCAGAACAATGGAAAAGATGAAGAAGGATCAGGTGTGATAATATCAGAGGTGTGCAATAAATATGTCCATAACTAGCCATTGTTAAGCTGCCCCACGCCAACAAACACACAAGCTGTTTTTAGACTAGGGATCACAAACAGGTTATAAGCCACAAGATGTCCACTTTTGAAACAGTAATCTTTCAAGAAGGTGTTGCATAAAATAGGTAACAGTTTGCTCACTAAATCCAAGGCCACTGTGAATCTCCATATGCTTTTAGTTGTAATTACTGCATCTAAAGACAACAAGTTGTCAGTTTGTTGAACCTCCATCCCTACTATTCCATCATCATGCATCCCATCCTCTAAAACCTCAAAGTTGTCGCCAAGTATTGCTAAGAAAACACAATGGATCTATTGACCTGGCCCATTATCCATTCTGATTTCATTTGTGAACATCCCTCATTAAGGGTAATTTTTTCTTCGATATTAAATACTGCAGTCATCTTTCCTTCTCCTTGATCCAGTTTAACCCCAAAAAATCTATTTAGCAATCTCTCCATAACAGCTATGTTTGTTCTCAATTGTGTTATATTTGCTGAATGAACCACCATCTAAAGTAAGAGAGTGTGAAGGGAACACAAGATGTATATGAGCACACACACAGGAGTGGAAATATACACTGAAGTTTTAAGACTGGTCTACATTTAGAGAAGAGCTATGATCTCCTTAATTTAACAGAAAACATGAAACAAAACAAAAATCTCAGCTACCATTAAGAAATTCCAGAGAAAAACAGGGATCTTGAAGGAAACCTCTTCCCAATCTCCCATAACATTTGTTCTCCACTGGTTTACCTCAGCCACTAGCATTGCCATGATTTCAAGCAGATGTCTTTATGTTGTGTAGCATATTTTCGGCGGATGTCCTTAATGTGAATTATTCCTGTCTTGAAGATTTTATCCGATCCTGTCTGCTAGAATTGCAGTGCTGTTTGGTTGTTTTTGGTTTTCTGCTGCTTTCTTCCTTTATGACCACTTCTTTGCCTGACATTAGTATATGTCTGGTCTTGTATTGTCTCTCTGTACTCGCTATAGCATTGATTATTTAAAACTCTCAGATGTTGCCTACACCCAATCCTTAATGACCTGAGAGCTCTTTTTAAGACACCTGAAGCCACAGATGCTAAAGAATAACATAAAAAAATTGAAACAAGGACCAGGAGGTTAAACATAAGTCATTAAACATGGAAAGATCAAAACCAGGAAATCAGACCAATTTTTCATCAACCCAAACCTTAATCCTAAATCGAAATCAAAGAAACATGCACTAAAGTTCTAATACTGTAAGAAGAATAACTAAAATAACTGCTAATTTTTTCGGGACTACACATCAAGCTTGTATAATGAGGAGCTGCACAGTTTGAACTTTGCACTATTGACTAAAGCACGTCTGGGTCATGTCCATAGTGACGCTGAAACAACATCACCATGACCAAAATAGACAAAATGGCAGCAGGAAGACGCAAAAAAAAAAAACTGTACCAAAATGAAGATGGATTTAAGATACCAAAAAAAACAATGTACCTAAATAAGCAACTTAAAATAAAGATTTCCAAAATGGAATAAATAATTATAAACAAAGTACAGTACATTCACAATAGCTGCTACTTTGCTATGGCATTATCTAAGTCAGCAGTGGTGTTCTTTAGCTCCCCTTTGTACTTCTCGTATGTTTAAGTTTGTGGTATTTTTCTTTTGCTTTCCTTTTATTCAAATAAAATATTTCCAAGATATAGTCAACAAAGTTGATTAAGAATATTTAAGGAATGGTGTGAGCAGCTAATCATACAATATGCCCACTTTTTCATAATTACACAATACTAGATCTTCTATGTAAATCAGTAACTCAAACATTGTAACATGAGGCATCCTCATGACCAAGGGCAGGATGATATTTTCTGGGCAGTGGTAGTTCAGAGAAGGAGGAGAATCTCCTGAAGTTGATGAAAAAAGATCCTGTCCATTAACAATATGGACAGAAGAGATATGGTTGTGTGAATAGTGTGTGAAAACCATTTTAGACTATTGATGGCCTTGTTGAACAACTCAGCATTTCTCACAGAAGATGCCACACAGTTTGCATGTGTTATGATTCAGCCAGGCTTGGGGTTCAAATTCCTGTTTAATTATCTCTTTGTCCATTTTTTATTCTTTTATTTGTTAATATTGTCATTTTTGTAAAGTATTTGCATTATTCAGTGTTTTTTTAATTAGTTTCGTATATAATGCTATTTCTATGTATCCATACTGGTTTTTCAATCCTCCATGTATTTTGTAGGTGGTGCCCCAAGAGGTAGGACAAACTGTCCATTTCTGTCAAGAATCTGCCCTCAACCTTATAATAAGCAGTCCCTTACGCCTCATTGAATGCACTTGTGGTGTTGGTGTGTCTTTGAAATTTTAATTATTGATTGTGGATTTACTGAATTTTGGCCCCTTTGCTCCGTTTGTTTTTATAACGTCTCTTAGTGTTTGTCATTTTGGGACTTGTTTGCTACTGAATAGGCAACTCCTTTTGGGGCCGTTTTGTGTTCTTTGGAACACCTTGCTGACACATAACAGTTTGCAAGATTTCAGTATGTCATATGCTAGGTAAACACAACCTTGCATCCTAAATGACAGATCCCTGAGCACCCGCTGTAACATCTGTAATGTTTATGTTGCCAATTTCCTAAGCAGTAGGCAACATTTGGGTTACTGCTCAAAAGTGGATAGAAATTACATTATAATCCAAAAGGTATAGATCATTTTTTTAATCATCATTCTGAAGTCATCACATACATTTCTCAAACACAATGAGCTCTCTGAGATAACTAAAGAATTAAAAAGTTTTAGGAAAGTTGGCATTCGTGGAAGAGACAAAATTGAATTAATTGGGTTAACACACATGGTTCACGTGGGTGAAATCTGTAGGCAGGCTCATACTGTGAGAGATGCTGAATTCAAGGGTGTCACATTCTGCTTGGTGAAAAAGACAACTCTCTTTATGTACACCCACTGCTGTTTTGTCTGTTTTATTAATTGCCTGTTTTTCATTACACTAACAAGAAAAAACTGAAACATTCTTGCTGACTTGCTATAGTTAAATGAAAGTGGGTTTGAAATTCCTTCAGAGACATTATTTGGATTTTATCACTTTTCTACTTTATACAATAAATAAAATGCATTCTTTAAGGAATGAATGCTAATTGTTCAAATACCTGGTCCTCAAAGGATAAAGCTTGTCCCACATCTCTGGGAAAACCATCAATAACGATGCCATTGGCTTCAGGGATTTGCATTAGTTTCTGCTTTATCTCTGTGATTGTTGTCTCCTGAAGAAAAAAAAAGAAAGATTTTTGTTTAAAATTAGCACTGTGCACAATTAACAGGTAAATCATCAACATCAGCATCTGTGTCTACAGGGATTAAGTTGCAGCAGGCATTACTTTTAATTTAAACTTCAAATCAAAAATGTTTCACAATGCAAAGTTATCACAAGCTCATCATGGTCATTGCAGATGAGGCACAGTTGCCTATTTAATTTTTTCACCAAATTCTACAGTCACTTTTGTCCATTATGTACCTAAATGCTTTTGTCTAGAATGGTATTAGAAATTAGATGAATTCTCTCAAATTTCGTAAATGACTGGGTTGAGAAAATATTTGCAACACAAGCAAACAATGTTATAGAGAAAAAAGAACCAGAGCTCAAAGTCTAAGCAGCTAATGTTGTCTATATATTTATTTTTATGTAGGTAGTGATCAATGAAAATGCGATAGCAGGACCCTGACAGGACCCACCTCCTCATGAAGTGGCTTCCAAACAGTTTTCCAGGAAACTAAGGCTACATTCATACTGCAGCTTAATTCTAACTTTTTTTGTTCATATGTGTCATAGATGTGATTATTTTTATGGAAAGTATGAACAACAAAAACATTACATGGAATAACATCTTTTTCAATTAGATTTAGAACATCAGAACATTTTTGACGTGAACACTCTATTTAATCCAATAAAGCTCACTAATCCTATCAATCTGATTTTTTCAAAGTAACATCAACCTGACTTTCTAAAGTCCCACTATCTACCACATTACCTGGTACTTTATTCCACGTGTCTGTGGTTCTCTGTGTAGCAAAAAACTTTCTAAATCATCTGCAAAATTTTCCCTTGACTAGTTTCCAATTGTGTCCCCATATTTTTTGTAAATAAGCATGGATTCACTGTACTAATTCTTTTCATATCTGTAAAACTTTCAAACATGTCACCTCTTAATACACATTTGCATAAATGGATAAGGTTCAACTCTTTAACACTAGAATCCCTGAAGCCTACGAGAAAAGTCACAATCCTGGGCCACCTTAAATTCCTTCGCACCTCTCCATCAGTATCTTTTGTTTTGCAGATGTGTCAATCAGCACAAACAACAAGCAGTCTGCTATCCCACCCATCCCCCGCCCCCGAGCAGCTCAACTCAGACAAAAAGTTCTACCAGCTCAAGTCTTCTTTACCTCTGTGTGAGGTCCTGTGACTTGCATAGGGTAAATAATATATCGTTATTTGGAACACATTCATTTCATGTCTACAATGATCTGGGTAAATGTATGATGACAGGAAATCCGAAGCAAGAAATGTTGAACACATAGCTAGAACAGAAACTTTTTGCAGGCTATAGTACTAATGACAAAATTTTGACATGAAGTATATAATGTGTGAAGACTAAAGTCCAAATATCTCTTTCACAAAAGGTACACGTATAACAAAACAAGTGCACTTTAATTCAAAAATATAACCGAAGAAAAAGAAATTGGGTTAGGGTACAATGCTGACACAACCGCTTAGCTGGTGCCAAGGGAAGAACTGCTGACTCATAATCAAGAGGTTGTGAGTTCCATTCCGGGACCTTCCTAGATTTACCGTTTTGAGTAGTGAGCTGCTTTTATTGTTATTATTATAGAATAAAAACATAAATTGTCTGTGACAGCCAGTGTAAATTTATGGTACTTGTAAAGGTTAACTTTATTTTTTTTTATTCAGTTTTATTCATGTTCACGCTACCCCTGATCTGACACTGCTGTCATCCTACATTTATACAGATCGTTGTAGACAAAGAACACACAATGCATGTGTTCCAAATAACAATATATTATTTACCCTGTACAACTCCAGGCACCTCACAGCCAGATAAACAGTCTTCATCTGGGAGAACTTTTTGTCCGAGTTGAGCTATGGCAGTGGGTTGATGGGATAGCAGGCTGCTTGCTGCATGTGCTGATCGACACATTTGCAAAACAAAAAACACTAATGGAGAGGTGTGAAGGAATTTAAGGTGGCCCAGGATTACAGCTTCTATCGTAGGTTTCAGGGATTCTAGTGTTAAATCTTTCCTCATAGCACATATCTTGCAATCCTGGAATCAGCCTAGTTACACTTCTCTGGGTCTGCCATAACTTTACTATGTCTTCTTGGTAGCCAGGAGAGCAAAACTGAACACGGTATTCCAGATGACGCCTGACTAGTGTGTTATAAAGATTAAGCATAATCTCCTTGGACGTGTACTCTACACATCGTGCTATATAACCTTACATTCTGTTGGCCTTCTTAGTGGCTTCTGTACACCATCTGGATGTTAATATTGACGAGTCCACTACGACTATTGGTCATTCTCATATGGTAAAGGTGTCAAAGAGCCACAATGACTGCAGGTTTTCAGTCTAGGCACTTTCTTCATTAATAATCAATTTTTAATGATAATGGAACATAACCATGGTGTTCTGATTTTAAGTGCCTTACATTTTAATTGTTTAATTTCTAACCAGCAGCCAAGCAATATGGTAAACCAAACCCACAGATAACCAGGCTTCCTCAGATCCAATCTGCACCTGTGTCTTTCATACAATGCTTGAATCAATAAAAAATCTGAAAAAAAAATGAAGATCTGAGAAATTCATCTGATGTGGTGCACAAGTCATTCGGATTGGATGGTGATCTCAAAAAAGATAAAACAAATTTCTAGAAATGACTGGTGTGGTAGAACGAGAGCACTTACAAGCCACAAAATTAAATAAAATGTTTCATTAACATATATGTACAAAGGAGAATGGTTGGAGTGAAAAGGTGGCATCTCAGTTGGGTGGTAATCTGCCTTTCTTTGCATCTCTGTATTTCCTGGGTGCAGGAGGAGGAGGTTGGGAGCATGCACTCCTACAGCGCATTGCTGCATCCACCACCTGGATTTGGACCCGAGTGCAGCAGTGCAATGGGTGACACATGAGCACCATAGCTGGAGTGCCAATCCTTCCACCAACCCCCAAGGTTTCCCTGTAAGTTGGAGGACCTGCTTGCAGGGTTGGATGCAGATTAATGTGATATTCAGGAGGGAGCAATTGCAGTTTAAGGGCATTGCTCAAGGGCCGAATGGAGCAGAGTCACTTCCGGTGTTTACAGGATTTGAACCGGCAACCCTCCAATTGCCGGTCCAGATCCTTAGCCTCAGAGCCACAGATTAAGGAACAAAAACAACTAAGAAAGTCACTTACAAGTAAGGCAAAAGAAAACTGTTAAATTAACAGAAGTAACCGGTCAATTATCAAAAAAGTAGCGGGAACAAAATCCTGCAGCAGCTATGGTTCTCCAGGATCTCAGGCTGACACCCCAGTCATAAGGATATTTTCATGTTACAGACCTCCCACCATCGTGTATTCAAATCTAACATTTGTACTTTCTATGTGTAACACTTCACATTGACGTATATTACATTTTATGTGCAAGAAATCTGTGCAAGTCCCTCTGTAATGATTCAGATAATTCTAGATCTGCCCCTCGGTCTAGATTAGTATCATCTGCAAACTTAACCAGATAGTGATTTATATTTCTATCCAGATCATTTATATTATAATATGAAAAGGGCAGTAGCTCCAGCTGATCCCTGAGGGACACCACTTTTAAATGACCTAATTCTGATAAGATTCCTTTTCACCATAACCCTTTACTTAATAGTATTTTAGCTAAATTTGCACCTATCTACACTTTGATTTCCCATTTCCCAGATGCCAAGCATCTCTTATCAAAATCCAGATGCATAATATCATATGCAACTCATAGAATTCCAGCATGTTAGTAAAGTACAACCTCGCCTGTCCGAAGCCATGACTGCCCACTAATACACCTGTTCATGCCAAGTGATCCTCAGCCTTTTCCTTAATAAATCCATACATTAATTTACATGTGCTGGAGTTTAAGCAGGCCAGTTTCATATGTAATATATGCATCTTAATTGTAACAAACATTTGAATGCTTAAATTGGAATTGTTTGGAATCATATGGTGGAAGACAGTACCGACTCAGCATTCCAGTGCAAAGACATTGAGGTGGCAGACTTAGTAAACATTGGGGAGGACTGTCCCAAGCCATTACAGCTCAATTTGATATGCTGCTCCCACAAGAAACTGCAAGCCTCAAACACATATTTCTCCAATCAAGTCTCACACAAGTAATTGAACTGCGCATTCAACATTCAGAAAACATCAGAACGCTGTTTTACAACAAAACCCATTACATCGTCGTCCCACCAGTGCTTGCTACTGTCTTGTATTCTACATGCAAAGATGCAGTGATAACGGTGCTCAAAGCAACAACCATGATTTTGTCAGTCAGTCAGTCATGATCCAACCCGCTATATCCTAACACAGGGTCACGGGGGTCTGCTGGAGCTAAACAAAGACAACAGAGGGCACAAGGCAGGAAACAAACCCCGGGCAGGGCACCAGCCCACCGCAGACCATGATTTTGTGTTTTTTTAATTTGTCCTCCTTACTGTTATGAAATGACAAATTCAAAGATGTCCTGCACTGAAAGCAAAGTAAGTTAGCATAGCACACTGTCTATTAAGTTGTATCAGGATGGAATCGGTTTTATTAAATTTATGAAAGTGGGACACACACATAGATATCTGTACACACTCATATCTGATATGGATTGTTTATAAAATTAATTTGAACATTAAAACAAAAAACCAACACCACCATTCCCTTCACTGAGTATGTTAGATCAATTTACTGTCTTTGCAATCAGATCTATTTTAGATTCCTTTCATCCTCTCCTCTGTTGCCTTTAACACATTTTGTTTCTTTTTATTTATATTTTCATCACTGATTTGTACATTTTTTTATCCATTATGATGAGCACAGTACTAAAATAAATTAAAACTGTGACATTATCGTACTGCCGTTAGCGTAATTCTTTTAACTGAGCTGCACCTGCTGAACACAAATATTGAAATTTGCACTTTGGATTGAGACATCGTGAAAATTCATTTTTAAACTCTCTCAGGTTACATTTCAGGACTGCAAGTCTCCTGGCAAGCATCTAAAAATAATTATTATAGTTCAGAAGGAAACTATAATCACAGTCTCAATAACAAACTCCTCAGTGCACAGTGTTCCTGGGGAGACATGAATGCCATGTTGTGACTCACACATATTACACAGTACACCACTGCATTTTATTTCTACAAATTCTGATTGACAGCACATTGTTTATGTGTCAATAACATAATAAAGGCATCAGTAACTATCACTTGAAGCATCTTGGCCTTTAACACAACATTTTACACTGTGGCTTCCTAATTAAGATCAACTCAATAACGAACTGTTTCCTTGACATATTTATTTAGAACGTAAGAGAAGTATCTGTTGCATTTTGATTCAGGCTCTGCTCATTATGTGATTGCTTATATGATGGTCTGCTCAATTAGGAAGCCATTCAGCTTGGAGATGCTGTTAATGAGGGTCTAAAATTTCCTCTTTGTTAATGAGAAGCAATGTTTGAGCGCTCTTATACCTGTGGTGCCAACTCTCCATTTGTAATTATTTTTGCAATTAGGCTCCATTTTCTGTTGCTGGTGGCATTGTGGATCATCTTTTTTCGCAGAAGTTCTCCAACAGAAATATATTCAAACCCATAGCGCTCAGCAATCTTCAGACTCTGGGTACCTTTTCCACTCCCAGGACCACCTGTTGTGTTAAAAAGGGAAATAGGTTGTTGTGGAACATGCATATAAGGCAGTAACATCACAAATGAACTATAAATTTTATTGTCCTTTTTTTTAAATTATCATAAGGATGACCTGAAACAAAAACTCTCACCAGCTAATCAGAGGACTCAAGTTTGTGGATGCTTCAGTATAGCGTCAGGCACATGCGATTAGGAGGAATCCCCAAAGTTCTACACAGGTAAGCACTACCACCCTGGGCAGAAAGGGGGCCCTCCTGTTCACACACTAGGTCTTTCCATCCACAGTTAAGAGAAACTTCGAATGGAATACAAGTGATGTCACATGATCACCCACCCCATCTGGAAATCCTCGCCACAAAACCAACCAGGACCGGAAGGAGACAGTCAGTTGTTGACTACCAGCGACTGAGATAAAGTGCTCAGAAGCACAGCTTGCTTTTCTTGTTTTAGCATCCTCACATGCTATTTATTTCAGTTAGATCAGTTTTTGATTTTTAATAAATTTGCCAACCTTTCTTAAAACATGTTTTTACTTTGTCATTATGGGTTGCATGATGCACAAAAATGGCAAATGTATCCATTCTAAATTAAATTAACAACACAATAATCCTATGATGTTTGTGGATGATGAGGTGGAGATATGCTGTAGAAAGGAGAGGAATGAAGGTCCGTAGGAACAAGAAGGACACAATGCGTGTGTGTAGAGAGGGAGGTCAAAGGAGTGGTGAGGATACAGGGAGTAGAGTTGGTGAAGGTGGATGAGTTTAAATACTTGGAATAAACAGTACAGAGTAATGGGGAGTGTGGAAGACAGGCGAAGAACAGAGTGCAGGCAGGGTGGAATGGGTGGAGAAGAGTGTCAGGAGTAATTTGTGAAAGACGGGTATCAGCAAGAGTGAGACCAGCTATGTTATATGGGTTGGAGACGGCGGCACTGACCAGAAAGCAGGAGACAGAGCTGGAGGTGGCAGAGTTAAAGATGCTAAGATTTGCATTGGGCGTGACAAGGAAGGACAGGATTAGAAATGAGTACATTAGAGGGTCAGCTCAGGTTGGACGGTTTGGAGATAAAGTCAGAGAGGCGAGATTACGTTGGTTTGGACATATGCAGAGGAGAGATGCTGGGTATATTGGGAGAAGGATGCTAAGGATAGAGCTTCCAGGCAAAAGGAAAAGAGGAAGGCCTAAGCGAAGGTTTATGGATGTGGTGAGAGAGGACATGCAGGTGATGGGTGTCACAGAGCAAGATACAGAAGACAGAAAGATATGGGAGAAGGTGATCTGCTGTGGCGACCCCTATAACGGGAGCAGCTGAAAGAAGAAGAAAGAATAAAGTGTGCAGAAAGTGAAAGGGTCTGAATACTTTATGAATTTTGTGTTATGAATAAACATTTCTCAAAACTCCATTAAAATGAAGTCTGTGTAGGATGTCTAACCAGCAGGATGTTCACAAAAATAAATCCAACCCGCTTTCACAGGATACTGACATATAAAAGTGCAACAAATTTAAGCTTTAAACTGCAATTTAATCAATCAGTGTTTGCTTTCATATCCAACTGTAAATTATTCAGGAAACAAAGTACTGCACCTTGTTCCTAGTCTGCAGAACCAAAGACGGCAGGCACCAAATTAGAGTGCAGCCTCCTTCATTGGAAAGAGGGAAGCGTAAAAATGATCTGTCTTTTGCTTTCCTTGAATGAAGTGTAAATAATTGTGGAAAAATTATTACATGCACCATGTGAACAGATAATTAATGTAATTCAGTCCTGAGATTTAATTTATGCGGGTGAAAGAGTTCAATCTCCTGAGCTCATAATAGAAAATAAAGCTCACTGGAGACATGCTCTCTTATATTTTCTGTAAGAAACGCTCTGCAGAACGCTCTTAATCTTGGTGTGCGGTGCTAAGAGCAACCATGTGTACTATGTAATGTTTTCTCTCCAGTTTTTGAAAACTGTCACTGCATATGTTTACTAAGAAAGATAACAGTTTTTGAACATCTGTCATTTTTCATATCTAAGGCTGGGTATTAAAAAACAAACTAGTGCCAGTATATCAGTGCCTAAATCCAACATGTACTGCCCCTTCATATATGAACTGAATTTCAGTAACTATTTGTTCATCCAAATTCATCTCTAAAACCATTGCATCCAGGCAGGGTAAAGAAGAGGATGGCACCTATCCCAGAAACATCAGCACAGAGTAGAAACTAAACCTGGTTAGAATCCAAATAAAACTACACCAGGAAAGGATCATTAGATCTCTCACATTTAGTGAGTTTGAGCCACATAATTGTACATTTTAAATGAATAATTTACTAGTTTCAGAATTTCTTAACTGTTTTTCTTCGCTTACTTAAAACATATGTATTTTAAACCAGTCTATTCAATTATTACAATAGGAACAAAGCCATTAAAGTTTGAAAACTATCATAGGTCAGACTAAGTTAAAGCAAGCACCGAGATGCTTTACTGAGTGTTATGGTACACTAGACAGAAATCTTAATACAAGGTTCACAGCAGAAGCCAAGTCTTACTTTTGTCTAAATTAAGAATTTCTCAGTAAGAAAGAATTACTGGCAAAAAACAAAAACAGCTTTTATGAAAATGTTGTATCAGTGTTACTTATGGGGCTCACACACAAGCAAAGGAGATGAGATACTTGCAGAATGTGGTTGGAAAGACCATTCAAGACTGGATATGAAACAAATCATTAGAATGCAGGTTAAGACAGAAAAGCTTGAATAAATGACCAAGAGGGATAGACAGAGGTGGTACAGTCACGTCATGAGAATGCCAACACAAAGACTTCAAAAGTAAGCCTTGAAGGCGAGCAGTGGAGGCAGAAGGCCAAAACAATCCAGAAGGATGAACTGGGATGACTTTGTGGAACTGCTGTTTTGAGAAAAATGGATATAGCAAAAATTAACAGATACAATATTAAAAGAGAGGATCGAGTGGCAATGGTTTAGTACGTTCTCTACACCAACAGCTGGAAAACTGGAATTGGATTAAGTAAAGTGAAGTGAAGCAAAATATATACATTTATAAAAATTCATTAATTAATCCACACATATGCCTATGGGCAATGGAATACATTCATTAATTCACAAGCATGTGGAATAGGTTTACAAGAACTCGGGAATTGACATTTTTATATATTTTGCTGGCTCTTATGCTGTCGGAGAGCTCCTCCTGCTGAACTTAGTAAGTTGTTTAAAAAATGAATAGATGAAATTAGACTTCAATAATGTATCTTAATAAGATTTGTGATTAACATTGAAATCATATCCTGAATTACAGGAATATATATATACATATATACCAGTAATAACGGCACACTGCACGATAACGTGCAGTGAATACACTTGACTTGAGCATTCATAGTTGTCATACTCTTTCTTTCTCTGTACATTTAACATTCGTTTGCTCAGAGGTTGATGCGCCTGCTGCTTCCTGAGCAGCTCTTCTTTTCTCCACCCTAGCGGCCCACTTCTTCTCTTCTTTCGTCTGGATCTTTTCGCATTAAAACTGATTAAGTCAGTCTTTGTGTTGCAATCACTTAGTACATTTTCTTTAATTTTTGACTTAAGCTGGCACTTAAGTGTTCAATCTGCCTTAAGAATGATTTATGATATGAAGAGGTAGGGAAAGTGACAGCAAAGGTGGTAGGGATGAGAACGACGCTCGTAAAATTAAAAAGGAATAACCTTTGGAGGTCAATCATCACCCTAAAAGCGGACAGTAAACGACACGTAGTATATGTGTACCAAATTTCAGATCAATAGGTCAAACGGTTTGCAAGCTACAGGTGATTTAAAATCTTGGACAGACAAACAAACAGCCACGGTAGCGTATTATAAAGAAAGATTTTTTTTACCTAAAATATTTAAAAATCATGATTGTACACATTCTACATTTGAAATATACTATAAAGATATATAAAAATAACTAACAATCATCTATAAATTATCCCCCATTGTACCCCATTTAGAGTGATGTGAGCTAGAGCCATTATTTGCACAGCAGGAATTAACACTGGACATGGTGTTAGTCCATCACTGACTACACTCAGCACAAAATCCTCCTTCGCTCAGGGCCATTTTATAATTGGCAGCTAACATAATCAAATAATCTGCTGGATGAAGACAGTAATCAGCCTGACACAAGAATGACCCACTTAACAATCATTTGGGTAAACAGCCACACGTTTCTTAAGTCATCTGCCACCACTTCCATCTACAACTTCCACATCCCCAAAATAACTTAGCATCCTTATGATAACACTTATTACTTCAGAAAATGTTATTTTTTCTCAGTAATCTGTTCAGCTTGTCCTACCGCTAAGTGAGCCTGCACATTTACATTATTATTCTTGTCTTCAGCTCTTTTAAATTTTTCACCATCATATACCAAACAACTCAACTTGCAATGTGTAACTGGCATACACTCTTCTCTTCAACACCAGAGAAGCTGTCTGAGACAAAAAACTTTAAATTTTCATTTGTTATGATCTCATATGACAAACATAGGCATTTGTGAGAATTCAGCTTGACATTGTATCAGTTGATATGCAACTAAACATGTTGAATGGGTTGTTGTAACTAAAGGCTTCTATGAACCTATAAGACAATAATGTCCAACTTGGTCTTGTTTGCCTACAGTCTTATAATGTAGGTGTGTGTAGACACTGCAAATAAATTTCCTTCCAAAATTTGCCTCTTAAGGGCACCAAGTATACTATAGAAATTTGTCAAGTATTCAAAAGTTATTATAAACACATAGAGTACATATACGCATTTTACAGTAGATTTTTTTTTTATCCAGCTATCTGTTTTCCAAAATAGTAAATTATCCAATCTCGTAGTGTAAGTAAAAGTAGTGCCATTGGGACCTTTGAGGCTTCACTCAGTATTGTTTTGTGCATATTATACGAATAGCTGATGACAAGCTCTGCCGTGCTGAATGGACATATCTTTTCTTATGTAGATGTATTAATAAATCCAGTATGCATATTGCTGACACATTAGACTTATTATTCAAGTGCATAGGAGGGCAAGGAATCTTAAGGTTTGGCTTATTTATATTCATTTCTTTACTGTGTTAAGTAAGGTTTACAAGTCAGACTTTAATAGTAACATATACTCTCCTGTAGGAGAGCTCACAGATTGTTTTTAGCATTATTTAAACCTTTAAGCCACGTACACACCAACAGATACAACTAATAACCATAAAACAGTGATGTTTGCTTACTGTTACATGAATCCTGTTTATATACTGTATATCTGCCAAACAAACTGTTAAGGGGTCAATACATTTCATATGTGTCTCAATAACACTTGATTTACTTACCAATAACAAAAATTAACTTGGGCCGGGGTCTGTTTGGGTCAAACACATCATATTCCTCAATCAGCTCAGCAGTTTCAGAAAGATCTGAATCACTCTCAATTGAGAACTGATGGATAGGTGGTAATCGATCATAGCGGCGATAAGGAAAGTTGGAGCTATCAGGCAACACTGAAAAATAAACAGGTAGAAATATAATTTAGTAAAAGGCAACATATTACTTAATAATCTTGTCTCCCTTCTAATATATCCATCTTTAGCTGTATTGTCTCTTTTGCTGGATGTTTTGTGGTCTACCCCAGAAATTCCCGTTTCTCACTTCATTAATTGTGTGTTTACCAATTGTGAAGTTGAAATAATATTTATAAATGTGGTGTATTGCTAACAGCAACAATGCTATAACAAGCAAATCATTTTACCAGTTGGAAATAACAATCTTCTACTGTTTGTTAGTGAAATGTATTAATTTGGACAATGTTTCTCTTATCCAATACAATTTGAAGGAAGGGGGAACCATGCAGTGATCTTTTGTTACCCACTGGTGTCATTATTCTTAACTCATGGACCTTTGGTGTTCTTCTTCTGTCTCTTCAACTAAGTCTGTCCATATTACCTCCTGGGCTCTCAAACTGTAGGCTGATAATTCACAGAGGTTAAACACAATTTGAATCATCCATTATCAATTTGACATTTATCATTTGCTACTGGAAAATGCATCTGAGCTGGTGTTGGACTTGATCAGTCTGGGCAGCTGTAGATTAGTATTGAGTGGGTTATCATCAACAAAGAGCTCCTCTTCTCTCTTGGGTCTGATGGCCACTGGATTTGCACATGGAGCTGATGCAAACAGGTGCACAGGTGGGGCAATCTTCTGTAAAAATGTACACCTGAACCGCAAGTGTAATTATTAAAGGACGCCATTTCTATTAATAACCCCTCCACCCCACTATGTTAGAGGGAGCTTAAACCTTTCCTGGCTGACCGTGTTCCTAGACCTACTCCCAGCAGAGAAGGTGCTTTGCCATTATTTGCAATCTGCTCCATATTCTTCCACAGCTTCGACAGATCCTTCTATCTCCTGCCACTGTCTTGTTAATAACATCTCCCTCTTTGAACCTCATTATTGACTAATAACGTGAACATTGTGTGTAAATTCTAAAATACATTCTTATTTACAATCTGAACCACCAAATGTTTCCTTTTGCTAGCCAATTTCCTTTCTGCACACACCATGATTCATATGATGCCCTGTGTGATGTGCTCACAGCAGACTGCTCTGAAATGGACTTGGAAGAGCTGCACACCCACAGCCTTGTGGAACTGCCAATCCCCACAGTGAACAAATAAATCACATTTCAAAAGACATGATATAATCAGATAGGGAGAGCAAAGAATCCAAGAATATTGATCTGCTGGATTAGCATAGGCCTCTACTCCTACATCCTTAAAAACAACAAAGCGACAAAAAATGAAAACTCTTTTGATCTGGGCATATTTTCTTTCTCATGTAACAAAGTATACGTGAGCTATTCAAGAATTTAAGGCAAGAGCTAAACAGAAGCAAACATTAGCAGCACTCTTGTTTTGGTAACACTTTCTTAGCAGCTAACCCATTTCAATTAAGTAATGATGACAAAAGATTTAGCACAGATTAAACGATTAAGCCTTTCCCTTCTGCCTCCTTGGAAATTGATTGCAAAAAAGATCAAAAAGACTGTCTGAGTTTAATTAACTTTGCAAAGTTTGGTGATGAAAAAAAATCCTCATCTTATTTCACCTCCACGAGCATCTCCATAGCTAAAGAGCACTTATGATCATCGCACACTTCACAGTGGGTGACTCGTCACAGTTGCGGCCACATAAATGCTGATCTATATGCAGTATAAGGAAGCAAAAACAAGGCTGTTCCAGGTGTTCTGATCATTGAATCCATTTCCTTTCGAGGCTCTGTGCAGCTGCCTAACTAACTGCCTACGAGACATGCAGCGCCAAATCCTCTAGGACAAAGCCTAGAAACAATGAGGAATGACTTACGAACATTTATGTTAGGTAGAATGCCCAGTGGGGCCTGAGTGGTCTTTTGGCCTTGGAAACCCCATAGATTTTTGTTTCTGTTTTGCTTTGTTTGCTTATTTTTTTGGCCTCTCAGCTATTATCAGACTTATCTTTAGAGACTTACAATGTAATATTATTTGTAAGGACTCCATTTTTTGGTGATTCTTTGTTTGGTAGGTGCGGCAACATGCTGTATAAGTGCAAGCTACCAAAATTTCTCTCACTTTTCAACTAATAATATACCTATGTTATGTAAGCTTGCATTGATTTATTTTTATTACTTATTAATTTTAACTAATTTAACTTGTTTTTGTTTTTTTGTCCTTTCTTTGACATCTTGTAAAACACTTTGAGCTACATTCATGCATATGAAAATATGCTGTTAGTTTTGTTTTCATGAAGAGTATACAGAACGTCTAGTCAGGTTTTGAGGTCTACCCTCTTTTGCAGAATTGATAATGAATGACTTCAGTTACTTTTTTAGAAAGACAAAGAAGACACTGTGTCTGCCGTGTATGATCATTATTTTAAAGATATCTTCCGTCTTACCATTTCTGAAAAACGATCTCCTGGACTGGCCTCCATTGAGTGGGGGAAGGGTTTTTTTCTCCTGTCCAACAAATGTGTCCCACCTCACTTTGTCTGTCCCCCCAAGTTCTCGGACCTTTTTCAAGCAACCTTCCATGTACTCAACTGGATCATCTGGTCTGTAGTACATCAATCCAGTCAGCAGACTCTACAAGGGGGATAACAGATTGGAGAATCATTATTATTTAAACATTTGGGACAAAGTCAGTCTGAGTTTGTGAATGTTGGCTGGGACGTGTTGATTATTATTTAACAATGCTGATGCAGAATCTGAAGTTAGAATCCCAGATTGCAGACTGTTTATGTGAAGTCTATGCATGTTTTTTTTTTCATACCAAAGACATACAGTATCAGTCAAAAGTTTTGGGCACACCCAGCAATTTTCATGTTTTTAATAGAAAGCGATAACTTTTTTTTATCAACACGCCAATAAGTTGATTTAAAAATATAGCCACTGCTAATGGCTATTACTGATTGAAATTACACATTTGTCATTTATTATTCACATATGAGTGCACATTCCCATTTTGGGCAGCCATTTCTTAACTAACCTAACAGTAAACGTCCTTAGCTTATCCTAATTTGTCATGTTTAAATGCTAATTTGTTATTAGACAAACCTTTGCATTAGCACTGCTGGATCCAGTTACTCTGTTCACTTGGGTTGTAAGGTACTGGCATTCCTAAAGTTCAGGTCTGGTTTCAAAAGTGGCCAAAATGAAACAGCTTTCTCAATAAACATGCCAGTGTACTGTTTCTGCTTTTTTGTTTGGCAGAATCAAGGTAGTTCCATGTGACAGACTGCCAAGAAACTGAAAGCTTCATACAAAGGTATGTATGTTACTGTCTTGAAAGAAGTGGGCAAACTTTATCAAAATAGAATAGAAAAAGAAGGGGCAACTGCATGAGAAGATAAAAGTACATGAGTCTGTAGTTGGAGAAACAAATGCTCTCATGTCCTCAGTTGGCTTCTCCCTTAAATAAACGCCAAATACCAATATCGTATGCAACAGAGAAAAGCCGACTCCAGGGTGCAGACCATAATACACTTTTCCAGTCCGGTCCAATGTTTTTGTAGTTTTGCCGTTTTAATCTTTTCATTTATTTGCCAGTTTCACTTATGGCCTTTTCTTTGAAACTTAGACACTTAGGCCAGCATCCTGGAGTTGCCATTTCACTGTTGCAGATGACATTGGTATTTGGCATGTACAGTATTTGAGGAAAAAGCCAACTTAGGCATTAGAAATTAAAAATTAGGCATTTCAAGCAATAATAGCCAGTATCAAAAGAAGTATTATTCTGGCTGTATTTTTAAATCAATTTAATGTTATCTTAATAAAAACAGGTATCAATTTATAATAAAAAAAAATCAATTTCTGGTTATTTCCAGACTTTTCAGGGGTACTATACAAGATTGGTTCATCTGTGACTCTAAACTGGCCAAATGTGGATTAGCATTCTGCTCAGATTTTCTCCTTTCTCCAGGACATGCGTTGGCCCAAATGATTATGCACTAAATTGAGCAAGTTCCAAGAGGAACTGGAGGAGTTTTTCAAGTGGGATATTTTGAAAGTGTAAAAAATACATAATGAAACTACAGATTATTCTCTCTACATATAAACCAAAATCTCTGCAAGTTTGCTCTTTATGCACAGCTTTGTTTTTTCAAAACACAGACATGTTTAAGGACTTCTGGTATTCCTTAAATATGTTGTAGTGAGAAGTCAAGCAAAATGACACCTTTTATTGGCTAACTAAAAAGATTACAGTATACAAGCTTTCAAGGCAACTCAGGCAAGATGTAATCTAACACGGTACAACACCCTAGTACTACTTAAATATGTTGGTTATTTACTTCTATTCACTGATATTTAGTTCCAGATGATTGTTAATCTGTACATTTGCTTCATTTCCATGTATTCGGTGTGCTAAAATCTAACTGCCCTTTTCTCCCTACTCACAAGAAGAAAATATGAATTTAAAGCTATTTTCCCTGGTTTTCTTGTAGCCAAAAAAGTATATTCTGATTGAACTGACAGCATATTATTAGACAATCTACCATGTTCTTGATCAGTTACATAGATTTTCCCTTATAGGTTGTTATTACTTTTAGTTAAAAATAGTACATAATTTGATTCCTTAGATAGGCCTTCAGCATTTCCCAGAGTATTTCTGAAGATATCTCTAAAGATATTGATGTTTAAGAAAATATCAGTGTATGATATGTGACTTGATCTCCATACTATGAAGAGATTTAACACGATAATCTTAACCATGAATTCATTATCATCCATATTTGGTGAATATGCAGTATATACAACTAAGGCAGAATTAAATTAGGTTCATAAAGTTTCCTGCAGTGTCTCCTTGAGGGGCTGATATCTGGAATACTTGGCAAATTAACTTATTCACTCCTCTGGGGCCTCATTTATAAAAATGTGTGTGATTTTGAGCATGAAAATACGTGTACACCAAGAAACAGTAAATGTGAGTTTGTGAACGCGCCTCAAACCCCACCCAGTTCCACCCTGAAACGACCATATATGAACCATGCTAATCAACCTCATAAATATGCATTTACAATGCTGCAGACTGCCATTGGCTGGTGGTGCAGCCACATGACGCATCCGGTAGTGCAAGACAGAAGTTTACATCTCTAAATTAGACACACGCAAAAAACTTTTACTTGGTGGGCTAAGTAACGAGAGCAAATGTGTTGAATGGCAACATGTTAACTGCTGCTTATAAATGCCATGAGCTCCAGCCACACCATGTTTGAAATAGAAATAGGTCCAATCTGTGGCGATGAGGCGAATCACTAATCATCAGCAGAGTGTGCGTGTATTGGGAGGTGGAAAAAAAATAAGGTCTCTGATTTCGCTTTGTGAATGGCATCTGTAATTGGAGATGCCTTTTATGCAGAATTACGCTAGAGCAGTGCTGACGATTGTCAGTCCTCACTTGGCGTCACAGATGACTTGCATGTTAATAGAATGTAACTGCTTACGGTTAACAAAAGCAGCTTCATTCTCGCTAGGTGCCCTCGTTGCAATATGAGTGCATGATGTGCTCCAATTATGTTAGGAAAACAGATACTGCTGCAAATTGTCTTTTAATGTTGGTAACAACATGTTATGTGATATGGATATGCACCCATAACATACAAAATCTGGATGTAGCACTCCCAGCAGAGGAGACATGGCCGAGTAAAGTTTAGCTGGGATATTCCTGACCTTTTAGCCGATTCTCTGAGAAGTGACAATGGGTAGTCTAAACTGACATTATAAAAAATAATTAAAATAAAATAAAAAAAATAAATAAATACGGAGCATTGGTCCTCTTGAAAGGGAACTAAAATACAGTCAGTGTATCATATTCATCACATTAAAGCTTTCATATGTTTATCACGTCAATGTACATTATAATAACTGCTCGGTGATATTGTTCATTTGGTGTGCAAGCTGCCATTTACCTGATTTGGCTACATTTCATTACTTGATCAAGGGTGTCATCATTTCCCAGTTTCTTTGAAATGTTGCAGACACATGGGTCAGAGTTGCCATAAATAGTAAATATACACATGCTACCTGTCAAGATTTCTTTTATAAATACACAATTTTGCATGTGAAATTGCATATGCACATTTCTAGCCTCTTTTTGTGAGTATGCAAGCTTTATAAACAAGGCCCCAGATTTTTTTACCTTAGGAAGACAGGAAAATTTGACCAATTTAAAGTCTTTTCAGTTGACAGTGATTCATATTATTTAAGTGGGCATCTGATAACAATGCTACATTTGCCCACAAAGAATTAAGCCGTGAGAGTATTTTTCCCTCTTATGTTCTTGATTAAGACATTTGTTGTTAAATTAATGATTACTATTTTTTTGTATTTAAGACTTTTTTAAGATAAAAATGGAAAGATTAGATTTTTTTTTACTTTAATCACAAATTACACATTTAGCCACCAATAAAGCAACCAAGAAAAAGTCTTAGAGTAACAAATGGGCTTAAAGTTTAAAAAAAAAAAGAAAATACCTCTTAAAGCACTCTATGAGTAGAAAAATACAGAAAGTGCCCTCTTGCATAATAGTACAAGATATGAATTTACATAAGGCTGACATCTAGTGTCAAACCTTCAATGAGTGCGTTTTGACACACACACAAAACCAGGATAAGGTTAAGGCAGAAACCCGAATTCTTAAAAGCCTCTGTTTACATTCACAAGTTCACTTCTGGAGTTCATCCTTATTAAACTGAGCAAAAAAAAAGTTTAACTTCATCATCAGCTGCCTTGAATCTAAAAACAAGCATGAAGCTCTTGATCATTTTTTGTGTTTAATAATACGTTTAATCCTTCATGTTCTCTAAAGTAAATAACATCCATCCCTTTTATACGTCCTCAACCTGAGTCACCAGTGATTTGTGGGCTGAATACTGGCCACTGCATCACCCGATTACACTGTTTCATCAAACTGTATTTATAGCAAACAGCAGCATTAAAAACTTAACTGGAACTTTATTTATAGGCTTCTGTTACCAAATTACAAAGATAAAGCTATTTTCTGCTTGACTGTACGATTGTTTCCTACAAAGGTGCAGCAAACCAGTATGAGTACTGTACTTCTTGCTTTATACCTAGTGCTGCTGGGATAATGATAACACAGGTATTTTACTTCAATAAAATAAGTAATGCATTAGGTTGCTGGTTATTTTAAAAAGTAAAGCATGTTACTTTTAATGCACTACCATACCAATTTCTCAAATTGTGAAACAGATTGCATCAACTATAGGAAATAATGCAAATTGCCAAAGCATTTGCCTCAGAAAATCTATGCTGTGGATGTTCTACCTGTGACTCCTGAAAACATGTGCTAAGCTAACGTGCTCACAGACATGTGCAGACTAAGACATGCATAACTGTAACCTGGTTCAGAATTTACATGACCAAGAAACCAGGCGATTCGTGGAGGAATCTACATGTGTTAACCCGGCTTCACAGAGACCAATAACTCGGCTCTTCTAATCTGAATAATGCTTTACTTGGCATTTTAGAAACCAGGTTTCTGTGAATAACTGGGTTATTAAAGCGCATATGAATTATGAATGCACTCGATGACAGATTAATGTAAGATCCTTTTTCTACAGTATCCGGCTTTCAAGAAGTTCTGTTATCTTTGGGGTAATTTTTTACTTTATCGCACAACTTTTGGTTTGTTCCCAATATACAGTATGTGTGTGGAGGTCAGGATTTGAATAAAGAACATTAAATCTTACTATGTCACATTAGAATACTATTGGTCTTTGGAAGTGGCCAGGGAAAAAGTTGATCATAAGAGAGCACCCTTTCCAATGTTCCTCTCCTTCCATCAACGTTTGTTCCTGAAGCAATACTGGCTAGTTTTGATGAAAGATACAAGTAATATTTATAGGCTTCATCAACAGATTTCATGTAATTCAACATCTAGATGAATTGAATAATGGCAATTAGAGCTGAAGCACCAAGTACATTTCAGAAAAGAATTTAGCCATGTTTACAAACGGCCACCTTTCCAGGTTATATGTTTCGGGAATGTGTTACACCTAGAGCATTTTTAGTTAAAATATCTGCATATGTCTTAGCCAGTTTTGGATCTGAATTTACTCCCAATCCTTTAACAGCAGTATTCAGACTTACACCTAATATGATAATAACATGCAATGGAAATCTAGAATGATATCCTACAATATTTTTATTTTGTTTAACCAGATGAATCCTAAAGCACCCCCTTATTTCAATGGAAAATCAAAGTTGTATATAATGCAAACCTTGGAAAAACTGTAATTTCTCTACATAGATTCAAGATTTATTTATGTATAGACTTGTGAATGTGATTCTAAATAAAATATGCTAAATGATCTCCACTGACTTAATATACATGAAGAACCACTTCAAATTAGTTTTAGTCAATTTGCTTTCTCATAAAAAAAAAACATTTGATAGAAGATGTCAATCAAAAAAAAATATTCTTAGGGTATGCTGCCTTTGCTAAGCCAATTGTCATTGACTTAATTCAAAATGAGCAGGTTTCAAGGTTGTATAAATATAGATCTGTTTCTAATACAACTGACTTACATTTCTTGGGTGTTGCATTAACAAGCATATTTTAATGTAGAAACGATATGAAAGGATTTAATTGTTGTAAATGCCAGCACCACCTACTAAAATAATTTAGATTACCACTATAAAGTCATCTTACATTGATTTCATTCAAAATGAATATGTTTAATCATTCACACTGGAATGGCAGTATGCAGTAACAAAGTGCGCAAGATCCCCTAAGCCAGGTGATTTTATTTCACATTTTGCATTGGATTAAAAAAAAGGAGCTTTGGCAGAGTGCTAAGTGTTTGGGTATATTCTAGAATGTACAGTTTTCAGTTATTTTTATTAGCAAAAATGCTTCATTAGCATAATTTTAGTTCATTTGCATTAAGGGACCACCTTTTTAATAAACATATGTTAGATCTTTGTCAATCTCCACTCATTTATATAGTACCGTGGAAAGATAAAGACCATACATAACAATATTTCTGAATATTATATTTGATTTCAAAGTCGCTTTTGGAAAGTTTAACTCATATAATTTGGCAAACCTATCGCACACCCAACATTACAAGAGTAGGCTTCTTCTCTCTGTGTGATGATGGAATCATCAGCTGTAAAACCAAATGAGAGATTGTCATCTTTTTGGTTTTTAAATATATTACTATGTATGTAAATAAAGTACTGTATATTTTTCCAAAAAAAAGGGGTACTTGTTAGCCTTACTTTATAATGATTTGATTAGATAGTTGTGAAGTTATCATGTATTGAGACAATATGAAATCAACGCAACTTAATTTTATTCAGTTTACATTCATCTATTGGGTTTAACAGTTATCAATTAAAATAATCCTCCATAACTCAAAAAAGTAATGTTAACCCATTTTATTCCACTGCAGTTACAGTGATTAATTTGACTGCTATTGGATCAAACACAGTTATATCAGTTGCATTACTTGATTCAATTATGTAATAATCTTACATTTGATTGAATTAGACTATTCTAAAGAATAGTTTTTGCATGTACAACTGAGTTCTGTTTACTTTAAAGAACTTGTTATCAGGAGAACTCTTCTTCTTCTTCTTCTTCTTTTGGCTGCTCCTGTTAGGGGTTGACACAGCGGATCATCTTCTTCCATATATTTCTGTCCTCTGCATCTTGTTCTGTTACACTCATCACCTGCATGTCCTCTCTCACCACATCCATAAACCTTCGCTTAGGCCTTCCTCTTTTTCTCTTACCTGGCAGCTCTGTCCTTAGCATCCTTCTCCCAATATACCCAGCATCTCTCCTCTGCACATGTCCAAACCAACACAATCTCGCCTCTCTGACTTTGTCTCTCAACCGTCCAACTTGAGCTGACCCTCTAATGTACTCATTTCTAATCCTGTCCATCCTCATCACACCCAGTGCAAATCTTAAAATCTTTAACTCTGCCACCTCCAGCTCTGTCTCCTGCTTTCTGGTCAGTGCCACCGTCTCCAACCCATATAACATAGCTGGTCTCACTACCGTCCTGTAGACCTTCCCTTTCACACTTGCTGATACCCGTCTGTCACTAATCACTCCTGACTCTCTTCTCCACCGATTCCACCCTGCCTGCACTCGCTTTTTCACCTCTCTTCCACAATCCCCATTACTCTGTACTGTTGATCCCAAGAATTTAAACTCATCCACCTTCGCCAACTCTACTCCCTGCATCCTCACCATTCCACTGACCTCCCTCTCATTTACACACATGTATTCTGTCTTGTTCCTACTGACCTTCATTCCTCTCCTCTCTAGAGCATATCTCCACCTCTCCAGGTTCTCCTCAGCCTGCTCCCTACTATCGCTACAGATCACAATGTCATCAGTAAACATCATAGTCCATGGGGACTCCTGTCTAACCTCGTCTGTCAATCTGTCCATCCCCATTACAAATAAGAAAGGACTCGGAGCCGATCCCTGATGTAATCCTACCTTGAATGCATCCGTCACTCCTACTACAGTTCTCAGCACTGTCACACTTCCCTCGTACATATCCTGTGAAACTCTTACGTACTTCTCTACCACTCCCGACTTCCTCATACAATACTACAGCTCCTCTCGAGGCACCCTGTCATATGGTTTCTCCAGGTCCACAAAGACGCAATGCAACTCCTTGTGGGCTTCTCTATACTTCTCCATCAACATCCTTAGAGTAAACATTGCATCTGTGGTGCTCTTTCTTGGCATGAAACCATACTGCTGCTCACTAATCATCACCTCACTTCTTAACCTAGCTTCCACTATTTTTTCCCATAACTTCATGCTGTGGCTCATCAGTTTTATTCCCCTGTAGCTACTACAGTTCTGACATCCCCCTTATTCTTAAATATCGTCACCAGTACATTTCTTCTCCACTCTACAGGCATCCTCTCACTTTACAAGATTCCCTTAAACAATCTGGTTAAAAACTCCACTGTCATCTCTCCTAAACAACTCCCTGCTTCCACAGGTATGTCATCTGGACCAACGGCTTAAACTGAACATGCATAGGGACTTGTAATCATGCAAAAAAAAAAAAATCAGTAAAAACTGTTCAAACTAGTTGAGCTGATACTGTTCAAAAACCAATTGGTAACTATAACATAATTACATAGAGAGACTACAGGAATACATTTTGTGCAACCACTTACCACAAAAAGTAATTAATTTCAAAAAGCATTTTTTCAGTGTTAAGGCCTTGAAGAATTGAAAAGCTATGTTCTGGGTGGTTTGGCATCCTCCTACTGTACTTAACAAGACATAAGAGTGTTGGCTTGATTTGAATGTCTGAAGTGGCCCAGTGGGAATAAGTATGGGTATATATCCATGCCAGGGAGAGCTAAAAATGGATTCAGAAAATGGTTGGTATAAAGCAATACATCTAAATAAATGATTTTCTTCATTGTTAATCATTAGTATGCACATACAGTATAATGGAGTCAAGTTAGTTATAAAAGAGCATTAAACTGCATTGCAAAATTGTTCAAAAATATTACATCATGAGTTTAGGTACTGACAGTATAACACTTGTCTAGAATATTTGGAAAAAAATAAAGATTGCTAAGTTATCAAAACATCTTTATTAAAGAAATTACAAATGATTTTAAAAAGTTTACTTATATTAAAAAATGTTTAAAAAATAAATTTGAGTAGGTCTCAAAACCTATTATTTCTGCTTTAATACAATATGGTGAGATGTAACCTAGTTTGTAATGTTTAATATTTAAAACTTGACACCTAAATTAACTAGCCCCGTAGGCATTTTGGTCCTGCTATAGAACATTAAATAGACTGAAAGAATATTCAGTCTGATTCTTTTCTGTATCTTTTATAAAAGCACAATAAGTGTTTGGTGTTGTGTAAATATCAAGAGAAAAGTCTTGTTGTATATGACGATTCACGTGCATTTGGTGTATATGATGCACATTTTGGCACAAACAATGGATAAGTACAAATTTTACACAAATCTATAGTTTTTTTGGCATTCTAACAAGAGCAAATGAGTCTGTCTCTGTCAAGATAAAATAGTGGAGTTCAATGACTATTCATGAAATGTGACATTGTTAGATGTTTGCTCCTTCCATTATTTTGTATAGTTTTGGGCACCCTTGGGGACAAGAGACATTATTGTATTGAAGTTATTTTTTTATGTTGGATATTCTTTAGTGTGGCCTGTTATAAAGGGATCTGTGTCAAATCCAATAAACAGAATTAAATTCAAATGGAATTCTTTTTATCTGTATGTGTAACTACCCATTTTACACAAACAAAAAATTAAAGAAAAATCTACCATCTCCCTAATAACTTGTAGCAAGTGTCACATTTAAAGGGTCTGCCAGAAATGAAATGCCATCCTCCTTGGCTCATGTGGCATGTATAATGGTAAACAACAGCCTATCAAGTGCTTTACAAGCATTTTTACACCCGTAAATATGATAATCAAGGTGCTTTAGGCTTTCAGACTCTGAGCTCATGCTTTCCATTTACGTGCCACAGGTACCCAGGAGACATCGTCAAGACATTGGATCTCTCAGCCTGGTTTCAAACTGTTTTAACCAATACTCTGGTTAACATTTTCTAAAAACAAAGGGCCAGAGGTGGACTGCACAATAGCTTTGAGTATGATATATATTTTTATTAAAAATATAATTCTGTGGTCTCATGGATGCATCATTTTGGGCTCAGAGATTCTCACCTAGACATTGTCTTTATGGATTGTTCGCAAGATCCCGGTGTCTGTTAGAGAGTATCTCTGTGGTTTTAATTTCACATACCCAAAAATGAGCAGTTTAGGTTAGCTGGTGATTCCCAGTTGACCTCTATACAAGAATGAGGGTGGATGTGTGTGCAAGTGGGCCCAGTGTCCGGGGGATTTTTTTCTGTCTTGTTCCCAGTGCTGCCTGTGTAAACTTCTGGTTTGGATGCTGAATTGGATTAAATCCAAAAAAAAAGCATGTCAAAATGTGTATTATATTATATTGCATTGAATATCTTTATCTGTCAGAGATACTGATTCATCTCTAATCTTGGATAAAAAAATGTTAGCTTCCTATGAATTTCTTTAAGTCACAAATATTAGCTCTGTTGCTTCAAAACTACTGTAGGCCTGATTCAAACCCAGCTCAGTGGTACCTTAATGGTCTCTCAGTGTCCCCAAAGTCCATACACCAACTGGTATATTAAAGAAATTATTTTGAAAAGTATTGACTGACCAGCACAATAAAATGGCAAAAGTAAAGGTATTGAGACTTATTAAGAACAATCTGGAGGGAAGCATTATTTAATAACTGCAAAGTACAGTAACTCCAGCTTTGTTTTCTGTTTTATAAATGTTCTACAATGGCACTTTACTGGTTTACATGATTCCTCATAGAACTATTTTAACAAAACAACATTTCATTCTGGGAAGGGTTCTTTGCTTATTAAATTAGTTCTGTGGATCATAACATGGACAAAACACATGTACAGCAACAGGCTACTTAAAAGATGAAGAAATCCTGAACTTTGCATGTGTTATTGTGTACAGGAAATCCATCTATCCATCCATCCATTTTCTAACCCGTTGAATCCGAATACAGGGTCACGGGGGTATGCTGGAGCCAATCCCAGCCAACACAGGGCACAAGGCAGGAACCAATCCTGGGCAGGGTACCAACCCACCGCAGGTGTACAGGAAAGTCTTTTGAAAATGCAGATTCGTTGGTTATTTCCCAAACATGTTATCATCTATTTATGGTGATGTAAGGAACCTCAGATCTGAATAAATAAAGGTTGTTTCTTGGCCCTTCACGTCGATGGTTCTTTGGCACCCTTATTTTTAAAGGAGAGTACTGGTGTGTGTCTGAATGCTCTTTGCGATGGGATGGCGCCCGCCGTGTTACATTTAACTTTTGAAATCGGTTACGTCAGTATAAACTGGGGTTCGTGCGACCCCAAAACTGGATTAGCAGTTTACAAAATGGAAGAGTAATGATAGTTCTCAAAATCGTTATCTGGATGGTCTGAAATTATTGAGACAAAGTTATTATTGGTAAATAAATAAACAATCAAACGGCGGGCGTTTTTGTTCAAGTTAGGCTTTGGAGAAGAATATGTTTAGGTTTTCCTAAAAAGTGCAAAGTGTTACCATCACTGTTTCCCCAGTGTCTTATTTGAGCTCCGGAGATGGACTGAAGCGGCCAATGTCAAATGAATGCTGAACGTTAAACTAACTTTACCTCGGTTATTCAAAATGAAACTCGAGGGTGACATATACCAGTGTCTGTACGTTAATCTTCTAAGCAGATAGAGGCCATTATCATTAATTAACTAATTAACATTTTTTTCCTGTGGTATTGTTTTCCAGAACTGAGATTTTAATTAAGATTTATGTTTTAGTTACAGACAGTTAAAAAAAAAGTTTGCTCGTAAAATGAAAGCTACTGATAAACCAGATCTCGGTAAATTGCCCTTTTTCCTCTCGTGGCTAGAAAAAAATATTGCTATTTACTAAGCAGAAAATGAGGGTTGCAAAAAAGTGATGTTAATTGGATTTTAATAGAAGCCGGCTACCTGCCTATCCTACAAATCGACATGTTTCTCAATACTGAATACGCTAAGTACATTGCACCTCTTTGACATTTTTTACTCAAAGAAGTGTTAAAATCCCTCTGTACGTAAACCAGCTGGAATAGTCTCACCTTTATTTGTTTCACATTGGACTTAAATTTGCATTAACTCTCACGCCAGATTAACTGGTTAGGTTGCTTTTTTTAATGATGCATATCGGAGATTTTAAAATTCACATCGATTCAGTTATAACATACTGTGCAGCACATCCGCGTACACTATATGCTCTAATGATATACACATAAATCGGTAATCTTGGCATGTAACTAAAATACATAAAAGATATATAAAAAATCAGTCCAATTTTGGACTGACGACTCCCAAAGTGTGCATCAGCCACAAATCCCTAGTGTGCAAAACTAGCCCATCCGCCCCTCGCCGTCTCGCCAAGCACACGGACAGGTGCGGAACGGTGCTCACCTCAAACAGTTGAGGTATCTCTTTCTTCGCAAGGTACTCCTTTGCATCGCTGGTATTCATTGTTGATAAGCGAGGAGCGCTATCTGGACGCACCTTTCCGATATCCTTTTCTTTTTCTTCTGTACAGAGGGTACTCTCAGACGAGATGTTTAAAAAGAAAGGGGTGCAACTCCATAAGGCAGGCGACCGCCGGAAGAGCAGCCAAAAATCAAGCAGCAATCCCTCGGGCTGCTGCCTCTGTAAAATAAACACCGATCCCTCAAGGAAACTCCGATCCTGTTGAATTGATTTTACGTTGATAGCCACATTTAATCCAGCCCCCTCTTCACATAGTCGTTTACAGTTGATAAAAAGAGCAGTCCGATCACGGCGATTTTACTTTAGCGCCGAACCTTTACCAAAGCTAATCCACGCTCACCACCCAAATCGAGTGACACCTACAAGAAGCGAGGCGTCAGCTGTTATAGCGCGTCTTTCCGATCCCAAGAAAAGCACAAGTGGTTGCATGCAGTCTGCAGTATGCCTCGATTATTCCTATATCAACGCATCATTCACAAGCACACGTCACATGAAATAAAAACACAGTCCATGTCAGATGGTAGAGTTCACATCTGTGTAATGAAAGTAAACGGTGGCGCTTGAAAGGTCATTGAAAGCACCTGCACAACCCCCGCAGTACCGTATTGTGGGAGCTAGAAGCTAAGTTTGCAGGTAGTTCGTCGTTAGACATTTACTGTTTTTATCCAGTCGGTTAAATGTATGACCCCAAAAAAGTTATTGCTGTGATATTTTCACGTGTGGCTATTATACTTTTTCATTGGTGGCTTACTAGTTAGCTTTGCTGCTTGGCCAAACCAAGACACGAGAATGAATCCTGCACTGCTTGTATGGTTTGCAAGTTCTTTCTAAGATGTACATTATACAGTACATGTGTATGTGTGAGTGTATTGGGCTCAGGATACCTTAGTTTTCCTTGTACATGCTAAAGAAGTAGGTGCTGGGCTAATGGACGGTTCTGATTTCTGCCTTGCACCTGATGTTATAAAGATAAGTTCCAGCATTACACAACTCTGAACTGGTTTAATGTTTTTGATAATCTAATGTTATGATTATACCTTTTCCTGTTGACAAATTGTGTGGGATTAGACATATATCTGAATGGTATTATAAAGTGTATTGTTGCTTTCAAATAATATGTATATGTGCTTTGTTAAGTACCTTTTGATGGTGTTTTGTAAAAGAAGCTATTTTAAGGATTGTTTTGCTGAGGATTCTGCCTTCTGATGTTTCTGGAGTAGGCTTTTACTCCCTGTTGCCTTATAATGGAACACATGAGCACAGAAAATGAATAGAGTGGATGGTATTAGTGATCGATTAGTTGGTGGATTAAAAGATTAATGACTGCATTTACTATAAACTACTTTTTATATTTTTATACAAGGTCTTAATGACATGCATCCTAACCTAGTTTTCTTTTTCTTGTCAAATTGATTGATCATCCATCCATTTTCTAAACCTGCTTATCCATGGCATTGTTGCAGGGAAGCTGGAGCCTATTCTGGCAAGCAGTGGGCACAAGACAGGAACAATCCTTGGACAAGGCACCAGCCCGTCACAGGGTATTGATTGATCATGTGTCATTTAGGGATTTCAGAAATGAAAATCGGAAACAATGGCCAAACAATGGCCAACACACACACACACACATATATATATATATATATATATATATATATATATATATATATATATATATATATATAATATATATATAGTGATCTATAGGGTGGTCCAGATCTAATTATGCAATTTTCATTACGCTATAACTTACTAAGTTTATTACAGAAAATCACCCAAAAAACCCCGGACTATCGAGAAGTGTGCAGACTGACGACATGAAGAATTGTCTTCGTGCCAAACAGGAATCGTCCCCGCATAAATGAAAGTAGTCCAGATGATCTGTATCTGCATAATTAGATCTGGACCACCCTGTATAGCTATGATAGTAGTCTATCTGTTTATAGACATTACAGCTGCTTCAGATAGTTGGAGTATAAACAGGTGAAGTCACTTGCTCAGAGTCAAGAGATAATCTCAAGCAGAAAAATAAGTCCATTATTTTACCTTCTTTGCCACATACAAGTTTAGGTTATAGGTTTGCATATGTTTCTGATATTTGGAGGACAAATAAGTTACTTGCTAGGGTCAAGAGGTGGAAACTTAATTCAAAATTTTGTTGTTTAAAGTTTTCCCATGACCATAAATAAGTTGAATGCAAATGTAAATGATTTAGTAATGATATAATGTTACACTCAAGACAAGAAACTAATGTGAGGAAGCAGACTTGAAATTCATAATTGCCAATCACCCCACCAGACTGCTATAAAGATATTGGCGGTCATATCATTAATGCCGGATGTATGAGTACACATTAACCAGGGTTACAACATCTCCATAAATGTTAGATTTACAGTACGGATAAAAAAATCATTCTTCTCTTGTATAGTATGGGTACACCACTGAGTCAATTCTCTGTTTCTTTACTTCTTTTGGCGACTTCTTTCAGCAACTCAGATCTCACGTACTCAGACCCATTTAGTTGGTAGGGATAAAAACATAGGAGACCTCATTCTCTATCCCTTAAGAGATGTTTCCAGCCAGACCATAGCCTAAGAATGCAAACTGTAACTACCATTTTAGATCTTCCTTTGCTGTGTTTTGAATCCAGTTATTTTTTTTCTGGGAAGAAGCAAACACTGCCAATCCTGGGTTGGAATGTTAAACTAAGTCTTTTTAAACTTAAACAACAGGTAACACTTAAGGTGCACAATTTGACCCATGCCATTTATTTATAGTATATGTGCATGTTATAGATATTTGTATTGGCTTTTTATGTCACTGGAGTTTGGACAATTCAGAAAAAAATGTGTGTACTATAGCTATTGCAGGTGTATCTTCGTGTTTAATCTTATTCAGTCAATGGAAATGATTGTTTATTTGTTCATTATTCTGTGTTTCCAGAATGCATCCACATTTCTCTTATAGGAAACAATAAAGAAAATGTTATTTTTAAAATATGTGTTCAGCTCTTGAGGGTTTATTCCATGGGAAACCTTCTTAGGCCTCTTCAATTGAAGCCTAACCTTCACCTTGGACTTATTGTATGTACTGTGCCAAACATTAAAGTAAATTAATTTCAACCAGTCTTTATCATATATAACAGAGTTAGAAAAGGGTTGCCAAAGGAACAGACTAAGATAAAGTTGTTTCCTTTCACCCATCCCTTCATCCTGAAACTGTTGAATTTAACACAGGGCTGTTGGAGCCAGAAGTCCATCCCTGAAGTACAGTAGCAGTGCAAATACCAGCTTTGAACAGGGTGCTGGTTAATCGCTGAACACACTCACTGATACCAACTTACAGTCACCACTCAATATAACAAGCATGTCTTTGGGACAGTTAAGGAACTCGATGACCCCCATAAAGCCCATAGATCATGGAAACTCATTAAAGATTGAGCATGCGTTGATAGGATCCAGGTCCTGTGTCTGGGGGCCATAAGGCATCACATCTTTTAAGTCTGCATTAAGAGTAGCAACTTCCACATATTTTGATTTTCTATTATGTATTTTCTTTACAAGAGCAAATCTTCATAAGGTGCTTTACAAGGTACAAACAATATACAGTAGGTCAAGCAAGCCTGAACAATGTGTAATAAATCTGAATATGTGCTACTAAAACCCTCAAAAATCAATGCTGAACTGCCTTGAAGAAAAATACCCCCAATAAAAACACAGCAATTCAATTACTTCAATTAAGTCATGAAAAACAAATGTATCTTATATGACAACAATTAACTTTGCAACATAAACCATGCAAAACACGGATACATTAATAACATTCTGGAGAAAAATAAGCTTTGAAATAAAGAATATAGTGGATGAGGAAAGTACTGCAAGTTCCATGAAGAAATGTTGGGGCAAAAACTCAGTTGTACCTGTTTTAGTTCTGTCAGCAAAAAGTAATGGAAAAGGAACGCTATGTGCTGCAATACAGGACCTCAAATAATCAAATATGAAAGCCGCCAAGCTAGACAATCATTTAGTTCTAGTCATGGTGAAAGGAGCTCAGTCCCGATAATAATAATGCCTTTTATTTATAAAGTACCCTTCCCTTTATTGCGAGCACCCCATCTTGACCCAGGGTGGTAGTATTCACCTCAGATGAGCCTAGAGAGTGATCCACAGATGTGAATGCATGACAAAATATATATATATATATATATATATATATATATATATATATATATATATATATATATATATATATATATATATATATATATATATATATATATATATATATATATATATATATGGAACTCCACATGACAAAATACATACTGTATATATGGAAATCCACAAAGGAAGAAAATGAATCACGTAAATTAAAATAGTTTTTTATTCCTAATCTTGCAACTCCTACCAGGAATCATCATCAGAGAAACATGATCAGAGGAATCCAAGGCAGTATATAGCAAATAAGGAAGGGGGTAAGTGGAACCAATTGATGAGGTGGGGTTCGGAGGTTGTTGGTTATAAAATCTTATTTATATGTTCATCTTTTCAAACCTACATATGCTACATGTCCAAATGTCTGTTAATGGCATTTTCATTGGATAGCCACTAACAGACATTTGGACATGAACTCAGCATATGCAGGCTAGAACAGAAAAACATTTAAAATAATTAATGAGACTTTATGACCAACACCTTCTTAATCCCATCTCATGAATCAGTGCCCTTCCCCAACATTAACCCCCCCACCATTTGCTATGTATTGCCTTGGATTCCTGTAAGTCTAATCATGTTCCTCTGATGATGATTCCTAGTAGAAGTTGAAAGCTTAGGATTGAAAAACTATTTTATGATATGTGATTCATTTTCTCCCTTTGTGGATTTACAGCTTCAAATAAGCAAACTGTATCACAGACCTTCACTTCCATATATATATATATATATATATAGTAATAAAGAGAGACAAAAACAGAGAAGTTTTGGGGTTCTATCCCGTATGTGAGACTGACTAGAAAAGACAAGTGGCTGGTTTTTATAGGCAGTGGGGAGGAAGAGGAGGGTCCAACAGGGAACCAGTGGAAGTGAGGTCAGCAGGAGGGCAGGGTCTCGAAAGGGACATGGAACCTGGTTGGGGTTTAGTTGGTCTTCCCTTCTCATATGGGCAGCACGGTGGCACAGTGGTAGCGCTGCTGCCTCGCAGTTAGGAGACCCGCGTTCGCTTCCCAGGTCCTCCCTGCATGGAGTTTGCATGTTCTTCCCGTGTCTGCGTGGGTTTCCTCCCACAATCCAAAAACATGCAGGTTAGGTGGGTTGGTGATCCTAAATTGTCCCTAGTGGGTGTGTGCCCTGCGGTGGGCTGGCGCCCTGCTCGGGGTTTGTTTCCTGCCTTGTGCCCTGTGTTGGCTGGGATTGGCTCCCCCATGACCCTGTAGTTAGGATATAGTGGGTTGGATAATGAATGGATGAATATATATAGTATAGTAAGAGTCTATCCAGTTGCTGTGTCTCTGTCATTCCAAAAGATGCAGCATCACAAGCATTTTCTGTAATAAAATTCATTGCATTTATCATTTTAATAAAAGACCCATCCACATGAACATTCCAGAAAGACCCTTCATGTATTTAGATCTGTAACCTGCTCCATATAGTAAATAGCCATGAACAGATGGTCACAGATTTGTGAAATAGCAGTGGCTCATGGTTTTAAAAGGACTCAACAATAACACAGACTAAGTCCAGATTTTCTAAATCTGTCCTCCTAGGTAGCCTAACCACACATTAAAGATTTCATTTTTATTTTTTTTCCTACATATTAGGACGTTTTTCAAAGCACAAAGAACTAACTTCAAATGCAAACCACTTTCCCCAAAATTATTAGGTGCTTTGTCAAAAATGGTGCTATGAAGAACTGCACATCCCCTTAAAGAACCACTGTTTTTAACAGTGTAGCATATAATGTACACTGTATGGTGTGGACATTATTTAGGAATATGTTGTTGAGTTATAAATTATTAATTAGCTACACATTTTTAGACAATGTTCAAAGTATTTATTTACTTACTATAAAAGCACATAAGGCAGGTATTTACAAAATATACATATACAATATACATGCACTGAAATTCAGCAAAACATCCATCCATCCATTTTCTAACCCGCTGAATCCGAATACAGGGTCACGGGGGTCTGCTGGAGCCAATCCCAGCCAACACAGGGCACAAGGCAGGAACCAATCCTGGGCAGGGTGCCAACCCACCGCAGGACACACACAAACACACCCACTAGGGCCAATTTAGAATCGCCAATCCACCTAACCTGCATGTCTGTGGATTGTGGGAGGAAACCGGAGTGCCCGGAACACGGGGAGAACATGCAAACTCCACGCAGGGAGGACCCGGGAAGCGAACCCGGGTCTCCTAACTGCGAGGTAGCAGCGCTACCACTGCGCCGCCTTCAGCAAAACAGTATAATCAAAAAGAGATTGGGGAACCCCACGATGCAATATAAATAAAATAATAAATGAAAACCAGAAATAAGGAAGTCTATAAAATTCTCAGTATTAACACTTACACTGTTAAAGTATACTGTATGTGGAAATAGTGTTCCCATAGTTTTTTAGTGTTCATTTCATTCTGGTAATGTGTTGTAGATACTAAAACAATAATCAGGTATTATCAACAAATGAAACAGAAGACTTCACTCCTCTTGGATGTGGAGCAACATCAAAGCAGTGTTCAATTAAAAACAAGCACAAACATTAAATGTATTGATAATTCTGTATATCTTGCCACTGCAGGATCCTTAATAATTGCAAAGCAAACATTAAGCAACATACATACAATAAATTATACACATAGAAATTAAATATTAATGTAACTGTTCAGGGAGCTTCTTTGTCAATATTTGAATGTTATGTACAAATGCAGTAGTTTAATAATGATTAAAAACACGTCAATCTTTAATACATACACAGCCTGTGCTTGCATGGAACAAGACTGTTATAAGTACAATTTGTAAAAACAAATTTACTTCCTGTGATTTTAACTTCATTTAAGCAATTGTTGGAGGTGTAACATCATCGACACTGGTTTCACTGGGGTGACATGATCGGTATTGGTTTCACTGGGGCTCAGAAGCGTTCCAGACTTGCAGTTGCATAATATACCATTTATATAAAACGTTAGGTTTCACGCAGGCACCTATCCGCTGCTCTAGCAAATGTGATACACTACGCAAGCGTTCTTTCATACTAAAAAGTACAACAGTTTTAAAACATGATTTCGTTTTAATAAAAAATAACGGTCCGTTTAGTTATGTGTAGCTGCGAGGCTCTGAACTGTAGACGTCAACAGAAGCCTGCGGAGGCAGACAACGAACAGCAGTGAAGCAGTAGCGCCCACTACTGGTCATCGTCCCACAGTGGACCTTGACGGCTGTACAGAAAAAAGTGAAAGAAAAAATGTCCTGTAAAGTTAAGATACATCCTGACAAGAATAGTAAAGCCGAGTTAAAGTGTATAATGAAAAAAATATCCGTACTGTTATATTTGAATTTTAGAAACAGGACGTGGAAAAAGGGATGCCCAGTTACGCAAAAACACGTGAATTGAATACACCTTCAGCCAAAGAGACAGATGCCTGATATCACTTAAAATTAAAGTCTTGAGCCGACTACATCTTATCTATTTTGATTCGACAAAAATAGGGATGTATATTTTCGAGTTGAATTAGAAACTGTTTCACGCAGATTGATGAAGAGTGAATCTTCTCTAGAGCTGACTTCCATTTATTTCATGAAAATCTAAGTGAAATGTCCCGTTCCCAAGAATATTTTAGCTCCATCTCAGATTATATAGTTGAACCATTTCTAAAACATTGTTTACAGTTTGCAAATAGTATATATTTACCACAGCTAGAAAGCAAAATGTATACGATTGATATTGTAATTAGTATTCCAGCAACATCAAAAGTCAAAACTTTCAGAATACTAAGAATAGAGCAGGACTAAAAATAAAGTACATGAAGCCATAGGTGAAAATACCCATACTTAAAACAACAGATGTCTCTAAACTGCAGAGATTAGACAGATATGCTGCTATTTAATTGATGAACAGATAACCAGAGGCACAATACCTGTATTCTCATAGGCGGAGTTTAAGGGGATTCTGAACCTCCTAGCGGATCCACATGCTACTTGAATAATTTTTTTTTTCTTTTTTAGCCAAGGCTTGTGCAAAAATGTTTATAGTCAACAAATACGGTAATTGGATTTATCCTATAAACTTTCATTTATGTCACATACTCTTGAAATTGAGGGATTATTTTACTGTTTTAAATTTAGCTTGAGGGAAATCACTTCAATATTTTGTACACAGTATTTTCCTATTTTACATGTCATATAGCTGCTGCTCCATCTACCAAAACCGATCCTCAAGCAGCTATTTGAATAACTGCAGTGTCACGAGCGGATGTCTGTGTACCCGCGCCTTATCCTTGAATGTGTCGTCCGTACAAACAGCGGTGGAGCGATCGGAGGAGACCTTAGTCACGAGTCACACACACCACCGTGACAAAAAAAATCATAAACATAAAATTCTCTTTGATAAAGTAAATGCAAAATTAAGAATACTCTAACTTTCCATCATTCCACCCATTTTCTAATCCATTTATCCAGAGTAAGAACGCATAGAAGCTGGCGCTTAAACCCAGCAAGCATCGGAGACAAAAGCCAGGAACAATTCCTGGACAGGACGCCAGGCCATCGTAGGATAAACACACTCACATACACAGACACGCAACACACATATGGGACCAATTTAGCATCCCTAACCTAACGGGACAGTATGTCTTTCAAAACAGTTTACTCAGGCCTATAGAACATTAATATCACTCCATGCAAATTGTTTAAAAATAAGTGTTTATTTTGCAATAAGTTTAACAAGCAGACACGAAAAGAAAAAAAAAAACTTTAATGGAATATGTGTACTTTTTCATAATTTCAACTCTCGACGCAAGATTTTTTAATATAAAAGAGTGATGTTTTAAACGTGTTATTGTTTATAAATATATATTACGAACAATTTATGATTTTAGACTGGGAATATCATGTAAATATCTAGCAGTATACTTGTGACTTACAAAAAGCCGATTATGTTTTATTGTTCGTCTGCCAACCCAACTTAAATGTCAAACTCCGTCCATGTACAGCGTATCTGTAACAGATTTCCTTAAATGCGACAGCGTATCAGACTAAGCAGGCATTGATACTTACAGATCAGCACACTAATTTTGAATTAGTACGCATAAGTGCAAACACATTTTCAGTTCTAATTTTATTTACTTATTCTGTTAAATACGCGAATGCTCCACTGAAACAGCCAGAAGCAGCCCGAGCCGCGAACTGGATCGAGCTAACGGACTTTGACAATCGTATCTTTACTTCTCCCGCAGTGACCAACAGCTTATTGTTTTACAATATTTTCCTCACAAGAGTGTCACAAATAAGAATAGTTTTATTTTTGCGATGCTCCAGGGCATATATCAGTTATCGTTTATCTGTATTTTGCAGATAGTCGCATTAATGAAATAAAGACCACCATTCACTAAACACGTGTATAATAATATCTTCCAGGTATTCTGTTTATTACAGTGGATAATTATAAAATACAACTGATTACTAAAGTGAGGACTATTCAACTGGTCAATAAACCCACATTGTGTATTTCTACTTAATTAATGTTGGACAACACAAAGCATATTAAAGGAGCCCATCCTAATTAAATCTATCCATCTTGTACACCGACCTCTGCCCCACCCGAGGTCACTGCAGTGCCAGGGCAGTAACTCATTTTAACTTGATCAATAACAGCAGGAGCGGAGTTTTTTTTACGTATTTCTAATATACGGTGAATACAGATTTACAGTGTTTGAGTATAAAACACCAGGGTTTAAAAGTTATGTAAAATAAAATATGATTGCATGTAGTAAAGCGAATTAAATAAGCAATTTTGACGGTACGGATTAATAAAAGCATTTGCAGCAGTATTAGACAACAATTGAAATTAATGGCATACGTGCTAATGTTTTTTTCTTCGTATACTTATGAAAATGCATATTTTATCACAACCTAAAACCCTTCTGTCATTTTGAGTTCGGGGACGGTCAAAATATAGTGAAGGAACCAATTGGCACGGGGCACGATAAGTGGCCGGAATGTATTTTATGTGCACACAAGCTCCAGAGACGCCTGTGTGAATGAAGCTTAAGCTTTCGCAAATGTTTTATTTTGGTTCTCCAGAGATAAAGTATTTTATGTATTATTACATGTCGTAGATTTTTAAAATTAAACCACAGTATTTTATTCATCAGCGCCGGTGCCTTAATTTGGTACACGTACGTGATTAATTACTCAGGAAGCACTTTCTTAAGGTTGTATATTGTGACAGTTTTAATTTATTATGGCTTCATTCGTCGGAGTTCAATTTACATTCTGTTTTCGGATAATTGTCATATTATTTTTCTTACATTTTTATCGGACGTCTTTGTCGGCTCACGAAATTGAGGTAAATGTACAGCAATGCAATTGTACTGTTTGTATTTGTTACACTGGATAAGGTTATCTTGTCTGTCATTATTTGGCATTACATTATTTGCTTCACCGCTTAAGTGAACACAATAACTTGTTTGTTTCAAGCTAGAACAACGCATCGTAGATATGAAACTGAAAAGTACATTAAACTAACCGAGGGAAAAATCAATTAGACATCTGTCCTACAAAATCATAGACAGATTTTTTTTTTATGTGAGCATATGAATAATTATAGATACGATTGTGTAATCAGGAAATGTTTGGACGATTCTATTTTTTTCATTATAGATCAAATGGTTAATGTTGAGTTTCATAACATTTCATGTACTGTATGTAATATTTTTTGTTTTCCCCTAATTAAGACCCAAGCAAGTCATTTTTTTAGAAGTGGACATACAAACAACTGGGCAGTACTGGTGAGTAATTTACTTGTCTCTTCATTGTCTTTAGTACTGCATGTTTCGGATTGGCTGCTGTAAATGATAGCACAGCATGTTTCATTTAAAGGACACCATTATGAACTATGGAAGAAGACCTGCATGTAAATTGTCAAACTAGGATAAAGAATTGAATTTGACTACACATACATGAGTGGAACAAACTAATTTATGTAACCAAGATTTTAAAGGAATTGTTGAGGCCCAGAATGATTTGAAATAACATCATTACCAGCAGAGAGGGAGGTTAGGAGCATGCACTGATCAGTGTGTTGCTGCACCCACCACATGACAAACCGCATTAAGTTCCCTATTAGGCCTGAGTGCAACCATACGATGGGTGACCCCTCTGCACCACACTAGTTCAGATGGAAGGGAACAGTGTGAGGTTTTCTATGGTGGCCAGAGTGCAGGGTTTTTTTTCCTTGCAGGGCTGGATGCAGATTAACGTCATACCCAGGACTGAGCAATTGCAGGTTCAGGGCCTTGCCCAACGGAGTAGTCATGTCTGGTGTTTATGGGATTTGAACTGCCAACCTTCCAATTGCTAGTGCAGATCCCTACCTCAGAGCCACCACTCTGCCCATTACCAGCTGAATACAGAATAAAGTCCACAAAATATATAATTTGTATGTCTTAACAAGAAATAGCTTCTTTAAGACTATAGTTACTTATAGGAAGACTTGATAATTAGTTTATTATATTCAGTACACAAAAATGATAGAAATTTTACATTTTAAGGGCCTTCTTGTATTATAATGAGTCCAAACAAAAAAACAAATGCAAAAATACTGCTGCTTACAGCAGTGATCAGGGGCAAGTCTTTTGCGGATAGACAAGGTCTCAGTATACTGTATTTCACAAATTTACACCAGTTTCGTAACACTTTTATTTGGATTAAGTGCAGTGAAAATACCAAATCTTC
Organism: Polypterus senegalus; assembly: GCF_016835505.1. NCBI lineage: Eukaryota > Metazoa > Chordata > Cladistia > Polypteriformes > Polypteridae > Polypterus > Polypterus senegalus. The sequence goes on along the minus strand of NC_053167.1, from coordinate 96,175,830 downwards.
CATCAAAGCTTCACTTAAACCATTGAGTTTAGTCCTAAAGCACAGTGAACATAATATTCATAGGACTGTCATGAGGATAAAATTCTGCAAAACTGATGTGTCTGGCCCAGATGTATTTTTATCACATATCCCAAAAAACAATTGCACATGAAATGAGCTCAGCTTTCACAGACACGTTCAAGTTCTATCTTAACACATCCATGGTTCATGGTGGATTCAAACAAACCACTATAATGCTCTTTCCCAAAACTAAAGTTACGCATCTGAATGGCCATAATTCTGTGATAATTTTTTGTGTACCTATGAAGAACTTGGATAGGCTGGTAATTGACTCATATATAAAATGCTAAAATGTCCAATGAACAAAGGCAACAGGGCTGCCAAAGAAAGAGGGACATAAGGCCTAGCATATCAGGGTAACCGGTTTTTGAATGCACAATGCAATTGAAACAGAGAGACCTACTACCATCCCCATTTTAATAAATAGGTGTTTCACTGTGCTAACTATTTTAATGTTCTGGACATCCTAAGCTCATTTTTGAGTCAGTCAGTCAGTCAGTCATTATCCATCCATCCATTATTCAACCCACTATATCCTAACTACAGGGTCACAGGGGCTCTGCTGGAGCCAATCCCAGCCAACACAGGGCTCAAGGCAGGAAACAAACCCCGGGCAGGGTGCCAGCCCGCCGCAGGACGGTCAGTCATTATCCAACCCGCTATATGCTATGACACTACCTCTTAAATTTTAGACTTAACTCTTGAACACCTTGAAAGGTAAAACACCTGCGTTGTTGAATTTACTTTTGTTTGGTTGTTTCATTTTTTTTTGCCAGTGGCTGTGAAAATTAGTGCAAATATAGTACATGTAGACATTGTCATCCTTTTCTTTGCCTTTTGAGAGAGGCTAGTTTACTGTTGTTTGGTTGTCCTTTCAAAAATGAATTAAAGATTATCTTATTATTTTTTTGTAAAACTGAAATGCAGCTAATCCATTGAACTTGTACTGAATTGCTTTAAGTGCTTTGTGACTGGAAAGGCAAGCACATAATATAGGCTTACAGCATGATGTGATGCTAGAAACCCAGAGATGTGTGTTCTCTTTTCTGTAATACATGTCTGTCCAGTTACTTAACAAACTTTATCCATCTCAGCGATACAAACTAGGGAGTAACAACAGTTCATCAAAAGGCGCACATACATTGCATTTGGAGGTGGTATTTCAAATAAGTGAACATAGTAAATGGGAGTGTTGTTTCGTATTTTGGAAGTATTGTTATAGAGAAACAACACACATGCAGTTTATTTTGCCTCATTTTAATGTGAATGTGCCATATAAAACTTGGAAAGAGATTCAGGCAAGTGCAGTTAACTATATGGTGAACAAAAAGTACACTAAGGCATTGATCATGTTGAGTTAATTCAACAAAGCAATTTGTATATTGTGAGACCAAGATGTCTCCAATATACAGACAATGGAAAAGGAGAATGGGGTAGTTTTTGAGTGATTCACTGTCTTTTAGCAAAACGTTATTTTCTTCACATCAGCAGCCATCATAGTGATGAATAAATGACAGCACATACACTTCAGAATTTTCAAATTAATATATTATACAGCTGCACCATCTTTTGTTTTTGCTTGAGTAGTGTATTATATTGATACGCTAATAGCAAGCAGATTTATAACACTTTTGCAGCTGTAAGTGCACAGGAAGATTCTGAAGTTTACATTCTGCAGTTTTGCCTTTTTAAACCCACTTATTCCAGTCTATCAAAAATATTATGTAATTCTGTATTATGTAATGGTGTTCTATTGTTTCAGTTTTGATGTAAAAACACTAATTTTCGTGGGTGTTTATGATTTCAGCACTTGATGTTTTTAGGCTGCAATGGGTTGTTCTCAGATCTTAACCCAATTAGTACTTACTTCAGACTTCACCAGGACACAGTTTCCAAACCCCCTTGCACCCCTGGCCACTGGCTAATTTATGAGTTTATTTATGGTATGACTGATGTTAAATTGCTGGTAATAATGTAATTTAAAAATTGCTGGGATGCACTTTCCAGAGGAATCCTGCACAATATTTGTTAAGAAATGCTCTCTTGTATTCTAAATGAACAAAAAACGAACATGGTTCAAGCCCAAGTGGCTGTTAATGGCATTTTCAGTAGAGAGCCAAGATTCAGCCAGCTCCATAGCTGCTGGTAAGTAAGGCAGGATCAAGCATGGGTCAAATGTGTACCAAAGGAAATCTTTCAGTCCAAAAAAGTTTTGATTTAAAAACGTTTAGTGAAAATTCAAAGCGAACAGTCCACACAAGAATTGAGAAAAGTTGTTACACGTGTAGAATGAAAGGCAAAAAAAAGGAAAAATGTTTTTTCTTGTTAAACTTCAATTGTTTCCATTCTCAAGGATGAGTTATATCTCTATGCTTTGCTTCACATTCAGTACGTTCTAAATGTACAGCTCTGTACATACCACTGGGCACGTTAAGGCATGGTTTGAAACTGTGTGCCCTCCATGCCTTACGTACAGCAAGGCAGGTCACTAACTGAGACTAATCTATGGTGAGAGGGACAAGAAATAGACTATACCCATTCAATTCACCTTGTGGGGGTTATAGGACCTCCCATATGCTATGCACTAATGTATAGGGAAACATTTAATACAACTAAGAAAATACTTCTGCGGTCTTAAGATGACCTAAATAACTGGTAAATGGCTCTTACAGGCACTCTTTGTATTGGCCCTGAATTTTACTTTCACAATGTCCCAGTGAAATGTGTGTCTGGTAGAACTTGTATTTTTGTAAATCAGAGACTGTGGGTCTTTCCTTCCTGTTAATAGCACTGAGATGGCATTACAGCATGTGAAGAATACATCGATTGCTGATGATGAGATCATTGTCTCTTTTGATGTTGTGTCTTTTATATACTATGATCCCAATTCATCTGCCCAGAGACTTTACTGACAAAACTAAACAACACCCCCACTGTAATGGCATGAACATAGTTGAACACTAAAGACATAATGTGTCTAATATATCACTTTGCCAAAAAAGCCACTTCCATTTTAATAGAAATATAGGCAGAAAGAAGACATGCCAATGGGGCCTCTCTTATCAAGACTCTTAGCTGAACTGGTTATGCAGCAATTTGAAAGTGCAACTCTGACTCCGGATACGCTACATTGGTTACATATTTGTCATATTAAAAATTATTCATGATGGAAAAAGAAATGAATGGAAACATTAATTTCCTTGACATTTCCATTGAAAGAGGTAACCATGCCAGTTTAATTACAAGTGTTTATCACAAGGAATGTTATGAAGACTACACTTTTCCAGACACCACACTTCATTGCATAAACGGAATTATGTTAGGACTTTGTTCAAAAGGATTAGCACCCATTGTAATACAATCAACTCAAAAATTAAGGAAAGCCATTTTCTTTTTCATCTGTTCACATCAAACAGCTGCCCCAAGACATTTATTAAACAATACCACACTTACCACACCCTTCCTTATTGTGGCGTGTCAGAAAGTGCAGCATGTGTCCTATCCAGATCTCGGATCACAAACTGGTAGACACTTTACAGACTGTCCATTTCAATTCCAATAGCAAAAAATCAACCACAGAGACAAGAAACACAGTTTACAGCATTCCATACAGTGCATGCCCAGCTGTATACGTGGGACAAACATCTAAAATACTGGCAACACTGACAGGAATGCCACAATGTCGTCAGAAGGAAAGACCCATGGTCTCAGATTTACACATATACAGCCATATATTTGGCTTCCACATTTGTACAGTAATTGGTGTTTTATATTATTTTAAGGATGGATGAGGACACGTTGATATTCATACTTAAACTTAATTTGTTAAAGCCATTAGTCAAATGAGCTACAGTATAGTACAGGCAGTCATTGATTTACGACCACGTTAGGTTCTGACAGACTGGTGGTTGTAAGTCAAACTGGACATAAGATGGACCGGCTCATTCAAATGGTCTGGGGGCGCAGTAGTAGCATGGCTACTTTGTAGTCGTGAGATCAGATGTTTGGGTCCCACGTCCTTCCTGCAAGGAGTTCACAAAGCGTGTTGAATATTGAGAAAAATGCTATATAAATGTAAATAATTATTATTATTTAACCATTTTATTTTTATAACTTTCTTTAGTTAGTGTGAAGATATATTTTATTACAGTACTGTAGACATTTTTACTGTTTTATTTTTATTAAATCAAGCAATGCTCACACCACCGTTGGTTTAAAATTTACAAAACATACAAAAATAAAAAATGTATGTAGAAAATAGATGCAACATGTTTTACTGACCACTCATCATGCTTGGCTAGCAATCATCAATGTTGCCACTCGAGGTATTTAAAGTTTTTTTTTTTTTTAATGTGCGGAGCTTTCTCTGCTCGTAAATTTCACAATATGAATGAAAAGTATCTTGTACCATTTAATCAATCCTTGCAAATCTTTTGATATTTGCGTCCATTTGCTGAAAATGTGTGAAAAGTTTCAGTTCAGAAAAACCTTCAGATAACCCCTTAGTGGTGAATTTCCTTTCTGGCTTCTACTTGTCATATTCTTTCTGTTCTTCAGCCATTCTTTCTTCTTCCAAAGTGCTAAGTTCTGTATTCATAAGTTTTCCAGATTTTTGATCTTGTAACTGAATATAGCGAAACTGCTGCAAGAAATAAACTAAGATTGCACTGAATGATGCAGACTAGAGATACAGCATGTGTACAGTAGTAGGAAGAAGAGAGCTGGGATTGCAAAATCTGCTGCTTGCCCATAAGATGTGATAATGGTCATAAATCGATGACTACCTGTACAGAAGTAACATTGTTGCCTTATTATATTACAGAACCCCAAATTTAAGCTACATTCATAAGCAAATTGGGTATAGGCTTGCACTGAAGAGGAGATTCTTCAAAGGAATTTCTTTAAAATGCAAGGGACTCTATAGAAGGGATGCAGCTTGTTCCATTATCAAGTGTATTAGTTATTATTGCTCAAAAATAGAGTTTTTTGAATCTGATTGCCCTACCTGCGACTCTGTGAAATTCCTCTTTGATGATTATTTATTTCTGTCTCAGAAAGACAGCCTACGTGTGTGAGCAGATCCTGCTTCAAAGTTTGGCACACTTTTGCCATTGTCTTGCCAATATGTGTGGTATCCCTAATGTGTAGAAAAATGCCCCATTGCAAAAAAAAATATAAAAAAGAGAGAATTGTTCATTATATACATCATTGTCAGCTAAAAGTCATGATTTGTGACATTGAACATGTCATGCTTTAGAAGGTTGCTCAGATATATTAAAGTCTCAGTAGTAAAATGGTAATGTTCATGCAGACACTTCTGTGGGCATGCCAGAATGTCTGATCAGAGTCTGATTACTTTTTTTATGGACAGATTTGGTGAAGGAGTTGTGCTTTTATGTGAATTGTTTATTTAGGAAGGGGATTGACATTTTCAACATTTAGTCAGCTTTCTTTGTTTCTTAAATAGCACAGCTGGGGCATTTATGGACTTCACTCTTATTAGATTAGATGCTCTGTGTATTAATTATTGCAACTTCAAAGCTTAATCCTTCATGTTAAACCTTCTGTTTGCAGGTTAGTTTCAAAGCATTGGTTGCTCAGTAACTAAGCCAGATTTCATCAAATCTTTTTTTATGGAACAGACAAATTCTGAGTGCTTTAAAAAAAAAAAAAGCAGGATTAGCAAGTTATCTGCATCTTTTGGCCTTGTGGATCCTGGAATTCTGGCTTAATGTGTTCCAACAATTTTATTTTTTGTAAATTTAATGAAAGAGTGCTTAGAAAAAATTGACTTGGTGGAATTCAGCTATCATCATACTAATAATATGTAACTTTGATTTTGCTTTTTAATTATTAGCTGCAATTGCTTGCTTCCTTATTTGTTTCAGTGTCAATTGTTTGTCTTAACTTTCACAAAATTAATTTAACTTTATTGTATTTTTTAAATAATATTTAAACAAAATCTGTTCTGTTCAGTGCTTTGCTGGCTTTAATCTTTGAATTAAAGAGCAGATAACACGGTATCGCTCTCTTAGCTAGTAAATGTCCATTCATTTTAAGATTTCGTTAAATTTTTTTTCCACTTTTTGAGAGAATACAGTTATGACATGGGCCTACTGGTAATTAGTTTTTTTGCATTCTAATAATTCTAGATCTGTTTGTCAAAATATTAGTTGTATATTGCAGTCATCTAACGTGTAAAAAATCCATAAAGCCATAGTCTGTAAATATTTAAGAGGATATTTAGCAGTAAGCTAAACTGAAAAATTTTATAATTTTTTTTCTTTTTAGGTCTGCACATCAAGGTTTTGGTTCAATTATCGACATGTGGCCAATACGCTTTCAGTTTATAGGAGTGTCAAAAGACTTGGCATTCCAGACAGGTAATTACAACTTGTATATTAAATGCTGAACTGTTCCTTTCTTTGAATTTTTCACACAAATCTACAAAAAAAGTTTTGTTTTAAAAATATAGTATTCCAGTATTTAACAATACCTGAATTACCAGGATGCTTTATTTAGTCAAATATTAAACATATGTTGTGAATATGTTATATTCAGCTTAAAATGCCCAGCATAAGATTGAGGTTTTCTTGGTTCCACAGCTTGCATAACAACAGTAAATGAATGTGTTAAGGCTACTGCGCTTTGAAATCTAGATTCGCTTGCAATTTACAACACAGCTTTCTCAAATGTTCTTCTCAATCCAGTTCAAGGATTTTGGGGAGATGCTACCATTCAAATCTGCCCTGGGTGTAAGGCAGAAAACACATCCGCATACTCGCATACACAAGCACATTTGACTGCGGCCAGTTTGTAGTCACAAGTTAACTTAACATCCAGCTCTCTTGGGGACATGAAAGAAGACTGGAGAACCTGTGCAGAAATGGGGAGAACTCTACACAAACAGTGACAGGTTGTCTGACATTCAAACTTGGGGTTCTGGATTGGTAAGGCAGCACTCAACATTAGACAACCTTTCTGCTCCTGAAAAGTATGCTAAATAATTACATGACATTACTGTATATGGCAGAAACAATACATTGAGCAAGTGGAATTCGATAAACCTAGTGAATCTTTCAGCATATTAGTATAATTCTTTTAAACCATCTTACAGAAATTCTAAAAATATTACACTCCTCGTTTATCATTAACAAAACAATTTTTTTATGAAGTTCTAACTTACACAAATGCTACATGAACCACAAACAAATTAATGATATCCTGTTTGTCGCCATTTTAGAGGCTTGTTGCTAAGACGTTCATCATGGATAAATTGATATGGCAGCTAGTTGTGGTGCAGCATCAAGGCAGTAACATATAAAGGATGTGGTGATTCATTTTGGTAAGAATGAATCTTGGACTGAGTTATGCTCTTGAGCCTAGTATAACACACATTAAGATAAAATGTGTTTTTTTTTTTTTTGTAAAAGAGCAAGTTTAACTAAATCCTATATTTAAGAAACCAGAAATTATTTTTCAGTTTTAATCTAATACATCAGTGTTTCAAGCAACTTTCTTTGTTTACAAACTTCGCAGTATGCAGCACTCGCAGCTTCTAGAGACTGGGCTGGAATCCTATGCTGTTTCTATGGAATTTGCTTGTCATTCTCTACCTGTGTAATCTTTCCTCCATTTACTATAGTTTTTTTCCCCATATCCCAAAGATGTGCTTATGGGATCAGTTAACACCTCTGAATTGCTTTCTAATTCTGACTAGTTTCTAAGATTCCTAGAAGTTACCAAGATGTCTTAGTCTGTTATGTTAAGTTATTTTGTGCTATAAATTAGTATGTTATATGCAAACCTTTTGGCTCCCTTTGGGATCAGCCATTTGTCTCTATGATGGTCATAAACTGTACAGGTAATAGAGGCTCTTTGGGTCTTCTATGGAACACATACTTCAGCTGCCAGTGCAGAGTAGCATAAAGTGATCTTTGAGCGACTGTGACTGCATGCTGGATCTGTGTAAGGGAAGGTGGATAATGCATAAGAATTAGCCATTTGGAATAGCGCTGATCAAAGCAAACGTTAAAGAGCCCTCTTAAGAGTGTATGTCACCCTGTGAAATAATAATAATGAAAACTTTATTGTTGTTGATAAGGAGTTTCTATCATCATGATGGAAGAAAAATCTGTGAACCATCAAAATCAGAAATAAAAAAGATGTGCTATCTGCATGATTGTGAATTAAAAAATAATAAAAAAAAAAACAACAACTTTTTTGGCATTTGCATGTTGTGCTAATGACAGAGATGAAGAGACACAACATCGAAAGGAAGCAAACAGTGTGGCTCAACAACATGTAAGTGATTAACAGCTTTGCAATGGAGGGCAAGGCTTGAATATTTTACTAAAAACATCGTTAGTCTGGAGGTATTTTCTCAAGACAAAGATTAATAGGACTCGTATGCCAGCAATACAGCTAAGATATGGTATCGGCAGTGTCTTATGAAAGCTCACTGGGCCTTTGCACTGGGTCATTAAGAGTTATTTGACGCCTTTCCAAGTTCATGAATATAGTAAAACTGATATGGAGTCTTCAGGTTGTTTTTTTTTTTGTCCTGAAGACCACACAGAGCTAGTGTTTTATATAAAAATATGTATTTGTCTGAATACAATTCAGTGTAGACTATTTTTGGATTATAGTTATTCTCCGGTGTGAGGTACATGATGCTAGCAAGGAGACCTTTAACATACTATTTTCATAATTAATAATAAACACAAGATTCATATAGACTTGCAATTGTTTAATTCTCTACATAATACATAATAAATTTTCCTTGCATTACATCCTGTGATTTCTGATGTCTGTTCTTTTTTTCTGTTGCCCTATGGCTTTTATTAGGTACAAAGGACCCTGCCATCTAAGTATACTGTTATACCTTAGTTTAAGTATTGTCTTAATTTTCACACATTGTTGAAGAATGTGTGTGAAGACTACAGCACTCAGATGACAGTGACAGGCACTTCTGAAAAACACGTCTTCACAAACCATGTTGGGGTCGTTCAGCTTTTGTATCTTTCCAGATAGGCACCTGTATTGACCCCATCAACAATCAACTGGCTGTAGTTTTACCCAGTTGCTGCTTTTCTTTTCATCTAGCTTTTGGATCAGCTGTAGTCCTAATCATTTTTTGTTTTGCAATTTTATGTTTTATTCTTGTTTTTTTGCTAACTTTGTACTTTATTGGTATTTGCTGAAATTTATTTTTTAAATATTGGTTTGTTTTAGAAGTTGCTTTGGATAAATGTCAGGTAAAATAATAATAAATCTCTTGCATATGATCACAATACAACATTTTATTTATTCAGTTGGTCCATTTGGGAAATATGTGAAGAGTCACAGTGTTTCAGTTTTTACACTGCATAAATTGGAGACTAGCAGTGACATTAATCATTGATTGTTGTTTGATGTTATGCAGAGCTGACAAAAGCCAAAACACAACTGTGTACAACATGTTTGACTAAATGCAAAAGAATTTGCACAGATTTTTCTCTCCCTTCTTCTCCAACCAGAAAATGATGTGAAATATGAAAAGGGGGCTTGACACATTCTGGTGTTGACAGAAGTATTTTCCAAAACAGCTGACATACTAAATTGATACGAGGCAATTGAGTCCACATTCCTTTAATAATTGATCTAACTAATTAAATTTATTCTCACATTTGTCCAAAATGTTTCCAGGGCAAGATCCAACTTGTAAACACTGCAATATAGTTCCAGCCTCATTGGGTTATATGTTTTGGGCCTGCACCAAATTAACATAATTTTGGACCAAAATTTCTAAATACCTTTCGGACAATCTTGATGTCACAATCTCTCCTAATCCACTAACAGCTGTGTTTGATGTACTTCCAGATGGGCTTGAAGTGGAGAAGGACAGACAAGTTGTAGTTGCCTTTACTTCACTGTTGGCACGTAGACTTGTCTTGCTCAACTAGAAGAATCCTAACTCGCCTCTTTTCAGTCAGTGGATAACCGATATTATACTATTTGAAATTGGAAAAAATTAGTAATCATAAATACTAAATACTAGCAGGATTTAATTAATAACATTTTGAATAAAAAAATTAACCGAGGAAGCAGATTCTCTTCCCCTTTTTTATTTTATTTATTTACTTCCATCTTTTCTGCTGTTTAGTTTCACTCTGTTGGCCCAGCTCTCTTTCTCATCGGTGGGGTTTGACTGGACTTGAACCTAGTTGTGTAAAATTTGACTTGCTTGTAAGGAATGTTGTTTGATTTTCAGTAAAATGTTTAAAAAAATATTCTCACAGTCCTAATCTTCTCCAAACCAATCATATCTTTGTAACAGAAATTTTAAATGACTACCTTTTCCAGAAATTCTACAGTACATTTTGTTTATGTTCAAACAGTTACTATTCAACCTTCACTTCCACATTTTCCAAATATATTTAAGTTAAATGTCTGTAGTAGATAATGGTATTGTATCTACAGTGTGAATTGTTGAATGTAATGAAGAGCCTTCTGTTTTCTGCTGTTTTAATTTCAAAGATTTGATTTTATCATTGTTTTTAGTGTCTGACTGCATCTGGATCTAGGAACTCTGACTTCAGTATTTTGCCTGAAAATATTAAAATGTAATAGAAGAAAATAAGAAGTACAAACTAAGTCACCTTGTATAGCTACCCTCAAAAATCTGACCCTTAAAAATATTAAATAGGATTTTATTAAAAAAATACTCGATTCAAATATAAATAGGAAACATAGTAATTAAGCTTACTGTGCGAAAGTTGTATTTGTTGAAATTTAATATATATTTATTCTACTTTTTAGCCATATTGTGTTGATGTTGGCTGATGATATGGCCTGCAACCACAGGAACCCTAAGCCAGCTACTGTATTTAGCCATAAAAATATGGAACTCAATGTATATGGAGATGATGTTGAAGTGGACTACAGAGGATATGAGGTACTAATATGTTTTAAATATTAAACATGCTTTAAGTTTGAATTGGCTTGTAAAAATAGGTGTCATGCTCATCAGTTGTGAATATTTTAGTAAAAAAAAAACTTTTTTAAAGTTTATGGTACAGTTAAATATGCATATATTTATAAGATAAAAAAATTGGTTAGTAATTCTGGAGTTATATATGTTTGTACTTGGACTTTTGTACTTTATTATTATGGTAACAGCAGTGGTGGCACAATAAGAACAAACAGTAAAATACACCATGATACCTTTGTAGTGCAGGACACCAACTGAATGTTACAAACAGGATGCACACAACATTGTCATGAGCAGAGCAGTTCCTGCTTTGCTGAGGCACCACAAGTTTAACAATATTAATAATAATGTAGTGGATCCAGTGCATGTGGGTTCTAAGGATTTAAGTTTCTTTTCGTGGCTGCCTTTAGGGCTCACTGTCCTGACAGGGATCAGAAGTAATACAGGTCAGTTAGTTAGATTGCAACAGGGTGAGAACAGAGAATGAAGTAGAAGTGCAGGCAAGAGGCAGACTTGTTAATTATTTTGGAGATGTTCAGTGGCCAGCAGCGGGGTACTGTTTATATAGGGTGAGTCAAAATTATGTTAACATTTGAATGGCGGAAACAATTTATTCACAAAACATACTTCATATGTGCAAGATGATTTACAGGAATATCTTAACCTGTTTGCTATCATGATCAACACATGTGCCATATGTGGAACATAAATTGTCCACAAACATTATATATAAGTACATACATAGCAGTACCATTAGTGTTAACATAATTTTGACTCACCCTGTATTGCAACATTGTGAGTAAAAAGCCAGTCAGCTCCTCTGAACTCACCTGGAAAAGCAGGATTGACACCATGTCAAGTCATTGCCAACACAATTTGTCTACTTCTCTTTTTTTTTTTACAGATGCAGCAATATTTAACAAACATGCTCTGAATATTTTTATTTTCTCATAATTGTTTTAGGCATTGTGTGTTAAAACAGCAGCCATGTAAGACGGAGACTAATTGTGGGACTTGCCATGTTGGCTCTTTATTGTGGGGATTTTAAAGTGTTGTAATAAAAGGAAAATCAGAGTTATGGCACTTATTTCCAGTTGCTTTACTGAGAAGGTCGTAGCATCAAATAACAGTTTGGTCTCAGGTTTAAGAGTGAATTGGACAGAATCTGATGCATAATAATACTTTTGGACCACTGGAAAGTGTTTAATCTACAGGTAAACTTGGAGCAGTTTTTCCAATATGCAGAATAATTGGATAGAAAATAGAAAAAAAAAAACCTGTTATGAAGGGGTTTGGCTGTAAGTGTTATTAATGAAGATAACAAGCTAACTATTCAAAATTATGAAATGGCTCATAATGAAAATGAAATGCAAAAACAGTTTAAAAAAAATACTGGATCTTTGCATAGCACTTTTTGAGTAATCCAATGTCAAAATTGTTGTGGGTAAAACAAGCAACTATCTTTTTTTTTTTCTTTTTTTTAGCTTTTACCTTTCAATAAGCCCTTTTTTTTTAAATAAATATGAATTATATTTAAATAGCGAAGTTCAATCTGGCAGCCCTATTTTATGCAGAAAGTGAAAAGGCCATGATTTGAATCCAATTCTCCTGGTTCTGATAGGCATTGCAAAAATCAATAAGTAAGTCAGCAGGAATGCTATCTCTCTTTTTTTCTTTTGTTCCTCATTAAAACACCTGGCAATATCACTGGTATCTGTCTGTATATTTTAGAATTCTGTATGTTTTTGAACCTGTCAGTTCAAAGTGCAACAGTTGATTCTCTTTAACAGCATACAGTCTATAACACCCTAATTGACAGTTAAACAGTATTAAAGAGTTATTTGGTAATGCTGTAGTCCACATTTTTCTTCTGCTAAATGACGCCATCCAGGCATTTCTGAAAGTGATTGCATTCTTAACACTTTTTTGAATCATTAATGTTTAACATTTTGTTTAGTGATTATTAGAGCCTATTAGAGCTTTGAAAATGCTAGGCGGTTGGGGGTTAATGATATGGTGTGTGCATATCACCATGAAAAGCAGGAAGTGGGGGAAGAATAATATGTATGTAAGTCTGTTGGCATTTTCAACCATTAATCCATTTTTGTCTTCTACCAGCGAATGGTCTTTCAGATTTTCTTTTAAAACCATACTACTTTCTGAAATGATAAAAGAAATAAAAATTTCTGAATACAGTAGCCTGCTGTGCCTCACCATGTACGTAATGTGTAATTTTTATATCTGGGTTTTGCCCTGATGTTCAACGTATTTAAAGAATTCATTACATTTTGAAAATGAAAAAATACATTTAGTAAAATATGACTGTGGTACATGAATTTTATGAGCTGCCTACTATTTTAAATTTACTAGTCTTTTACCAAAAACACAGGTAACTGTTGAAAATTTCCTCCGTGTATTAACTGGCAGGCTACCAGCAAGCACTCCTCGATCAAAACGTCTGTTATCTGATGACAGAAGCAACATACTCATTTATATGACAGGTTGGTTCCTTTTGAGAAGCTTGTATATAAAAATAGTGTGTTTTCTTCTGCTTTAGGACATTGCAGCTGAATATTTTAGGAATCTCCAAATTTTAGTCATAACAAATTTATATGGTATCGGTTAACTTGGCAGCCAACAATATGCAAGACCATGATTTGGCCAGTCTTCTTTATGGCAGTGGCATCTGTCCTCCCTCGTTTTCACAAGTTCATTGATGTATTAAACTTATTTTCTTTTTAAAATCAGGACTGGTATCACAAGCTCACTATTGCTTCTTGTACATCTTTTGACATTACAGTTACACTCCTACTATGCAGTTTATTCTCAGAGTACTTTTGTGTGTTTTGTAAATATTTTATGCAGGACATGGAGGAAATGGTTTTTTGAAGTTTCAAGATTCCGAAGAAATAACAAATGTTGAGCTTGCTGATGCCTTTGAGCAAATGTGGCAGAAAAGAAGGTAAGAGTGAGTAAAACATTATAACAGTTTTTGACGATAACCAGCCATTCATCCCAATAAACTTACAACTGTTATTCATCTACATTCAAAAAAAATAGTCAAGTTTAGATTTGATGGTCTCTAAAATCTTACCAAGTAGTATGGTAAATTGTAATTTATTCCACAACTCTATGGTTTTGTGTGATGAAAAACTTTGTAATGTTTGTGCTAAATTTACTGTCAATAAGTTTCCAACTCTTTAAGCGTTCATGTTAAATTTATTTTAAAATAGCAGCAGGAATCCACTGTGCTAATCCACTTCATTCATGTTACTTTTTAATCTCTATTACAGTATCATCAAAAATATTTTTGTAATATGTAAATCATATTTTAGTTTAACATAAGAACTTTCAGTATTCCATTTTGAATATACAGTAAATGTTGAAGCTGCTTATTTTTTCATTTTTTATGTTTCCATCTGTTTTTCTCTGACACTTTTTTTTTTTTTTTTTTAAATTTTACCTTTATAGTTTCAAAAACCTGTTTTAATATAAAGTTAGTGTTACTGTTTTGACTAAGGATATTAAAGAATTAGCCAATATTGTCCAGAGAGCTGTCCTCACACCTGTGTTTGTATTGACTGTGTACATGCTGCAAATGACACTCATGAATAACAGCAGAAACGTGTGTGCAGACAGTGTGTTACAGCCACTTAAGTATGAAGGGATAACCCATCTACTTTAATCTACCAAAAATACTCTTAAGAGGAAGAAGAAAATACAATTTACACATGTGTAGGTGTGTATTAAGTATTGGAGCTGGTTAATCTATTTCTTTGCATTCTTTTTGTCCATTTTGTCTTTTAGATCCTGCTCTGGATTACTGTTGTAGATTAGCACTCACTGGCAGATGCGGTACCAGTGTTGTTATTGTGTATGCTAGTATGGCCAATAAAATATTAAATTCTAACTGTACACTATAAGTAATTACCATTCATCTGAAGCCAGTAGCCACTAGAATTCAGAATGCTTATAATACTAGAAATTAAAGTTCTTAAATCTATTGCTTATTTAATCTAGAGAATGGCTGCTGTCTGGCAGAAGTGACATGTCTTTTTTGCAACCAGCATGTGATGCTATTGAGAGAGAGAAGACTAATGGTACTTCTAATTTTGACTGTATTGATACAGAAGTTTTGTTTTTATTACTAAGATTCCCAAACCAACATATTAAAGCAAATGTAACTACAGATTCAATGATAGACTTTTAGAGTGTGATAATGCAGATTTGTGTATTTTAAAACAATACAGCTTCACAGGAAACAATGGGCTTTTCTGCCTCTGTATATGGATCTAAGGTCAGCCTATTATCAATGATTATCCCTGAATGTTTGTAGTGCTCCATCACCTCTACTGTCAGTTCTTTTATTATTCTTTAATGGGGGGAGGTGAAGAACATTGAAATCTACAGTAATAACCTTGTTTTTAGAGATGTGTAGCTATTAAAAAGAACAATCCTACTGTTTAACAAAATTACTGAAAATACATCCATATTTGTTTCCCTTGTTCTACACACATCTTAAGATGTGGATGTCCTTGTGTGAACTATGGCATACTGGTGCTGGGTTGGTAATTGTTAATGCCTAGTGTTTCCAGTCAACTTAATATATCATTGTGTGTTTTTGTTTTTTGACTATTCAGTCTTTAATGTTATATGTATCTAGCTTATCATTGAAAGGGGGGCAATGAAGTCATAGCTACGTAGATTAAGTAATTGTGGTGGCCAGTTCTGATTTCTCAATTACCAAATTAGATATTGTTCCAATTAACACACAAGGCTTGTTATTTTTCTCTCACTCTGGAGTAGTAACAAAAATTTGGCCTTTAAAGTGATTTTCTTATTCTGCATATTCTTTCCTATTCTTAAAGACTGGTAATTTTACAACCTTCATGGCCATTTATAATCTAGTTTTCAGCTTTCTGATTAAAGAGTATATACTTTTTACACCATAGTGATTCCCCTTTCACTTGAGTATATTCTGTGTTTTGCAAATAGCACCTTTTTACCTTTAGCCTGTTTTACATTTCTTAGGTGCTAAAGTTTTTTGTCAATAGATCCATTTTTTATTATTAGTCTACAAACTTGGAGTTCACATAATAGGTCTGGTTCTCAGCCAAACATTTATTAGGAATGAAACAAGAACATCAAGTGTAAATAATCTGGAATTGTTTTGTTAACAATAGGGAATTACAGTTGCAATGTTAACACACCAGTGTGTTGTGAGGTGCAAATGAGGGAGAGAAGATCCAAAGAAAAGTTGGGGTTCTAACCAGACCACCCTGTTTACTGAAAAATAGGCACACGGTTGCACAACGAAATAATGCATAACAGGTGCCTTCCTAGCCTCTGAGGATTTTCAAATAAATTGGCTCTCTTGAACAGGTCTGGGTCGAGGAGCTCTGTCTTGCAGGATTTTGTCCCTCAGACTGAGAAGCCGTCTTCCAAAAGGCCCCGAGTTTATATTATAGTTATTGTGACCGAAAGAGGATTGGTTTAGGTGAAGGTCACAGTGGCTTTGGTGTCTTCATTGGGCGACTTGTTGGAGCTAAGGCTTGTTAGCATATTGGTGCTCCCTTTTACCCTCGTGGGGAATTGCATACCTTGTCTGAGCCTGCAAGGCATAATTGTGTGAATTATGATTTTGAGAATGTGTTGAGGTTAAACTCTTTAGCATACCCAATTCCAAAAATATAACTTTAATAAAATGGTTTAATCTCCTGTTGTTACAGTCATATGAAAAAGTTTGGGAAACCCTCTCAGCCTGCATAATTATCAACAAAAAAAGATAATAATGGTATGTCTCATTTCCTAGGAACATCTAAGTACTGGGGTGTTTTCCGAACAAAGATTTTTAGTGAAACAGTATTTAGTTGTATGAAATTAAATCAAATGTGAAAAATTGGCTGTGTAAAAATTTGGGTCCCCTTGTAATTTATCTGATTTGAATGCATGTAACTGCTCAATACTGATTATTTGCAACACCAAATTGGTTGGATTAGCTCATTAAGCCTTGAACTTCATAGACAGGGTGTCCAATCATGAGAAAAGGCATTTAAGGTGGGCAATTACAAGTTGTGCTTCCCTTTGATTCTCCTCTTAAGAGTGACAGCATGGGCTCCTCAAAGCAACTCTCAAAAGATCTGAAAACAAAGATTGTTCAGTATCATGGTTTAGGGGAAGGCTACAAAAAGCTATCTCAGAGGTTTAAACTGTCAGTTTCAACTGTAAGGAATGGAATCAGGAAATGGAAGGCCACAGACACAGTTGCTGTTAAACCCAGGTCTGGCAGGCCAAGACAAATAAAGGAGCGACATATGTGCAGGATTGTGAGAATGGTTACAGACAACCCACAGATCACCTCAAAAGACCTGCAAGAACATCTTGCTGCAGATGATGTATCTGTACATCATTCTACAATTCAGTGCAATTTGCACAAAGGACATCTGCATGGCAGGTTATGAGAAAGAAGCCCACAAACAGACTCACTTGTTGTATGAAAATGCTCATTTAGACAAGCCAGATTCATTTTGGAACAAAGTGCTTTGGACTGATGAGACAAAAATTGAGTTATTTGGTCATAACAAAAATCGCTTTGCATGGCGGAAGAAGAACACCACATTCCAAGGAATACACCTGCTACCGATTGTCAAATTTGGTGGAGGTTCCATCATGCTGTGGGGCTGTGTGGCTAGTTCAGGGACCGGGGCCCTTGTTAGGGTTGGATGAATTCAACCCAATATCAACAAATTCTTCGGGATAATGTTCAAGCATCAGTCACAAAGTTGAAGTTACGCAGGGGTTGGATATTCCAACAAGACCCAAAACACAGTTCGAAATCTACAAAGGCATTCATGCAGAAGGAGAAGTACAATGTTCTGGAATGGCCGTCACAGTCCCCTGACTTGAATATCATCGAAAATCTATGGGATGATTTGAAGCAGGCTGTCCATGCTCGGCAACCATCAAATTTAACTAAACAATGGTCAAAAATACCTCCATCCAGAATCCAGACATTCATAAAAGGCTATAGGTGGTGTCTAGAGGCTGTTATATTTACAAAAGGAGGCTCAACTAAGTATTGATGTAATATTTTATTGGGCTTCCCAAATTTATACACCTGTCTAACTTTTGTTATGATGCATATTGCATATTTTCTGTTAGTCCAATAAACTTAATGTCACTGCTGAAATACAGTACTGCTGTTCCCATAAGGCATGTCATATATTAAAAGGAAGTTTTAATCAGCTCAGCCAATGATAAACAAAAATCCAAAGAATTAAGAGGGGTTCCCAAACTTTTTCATATGAGTGTAAATAAACAAAATTAGGCTTGTGATATGTTGCATGTTCATTTAGTCTAAAGACTGTAATCCCACCTAATAAACTGCTGATTTTTCAGGTACAATGAGCTTCTGTTCATCATTGATACTTGCCAAGGAGCCTCAATGTATGAAAGGTTCTATTCACCAAATATTATGGCTTTGGCCAGCAGCCAAGTTGGGGAAGACTCTCTTTCAGTAAGATCTATTTTTTTTTTTAAGCTAGTAATGTGCCGTTATCGAACTACTTAACAATTTTTGTTTAATTTTGTGAAAGAGAGCACCTTAGCCTTTTGGTTTGCGCCATTAACTACCAGGAAGTGGAGTTTGATGTGCAAGTTTGAAAATTGATTAATGAGTTGTAACCCCTATTACACTCTCATTACTACATTCCCCATTATCTCAGATCTCTTTTTGTACAAAAATAATTCTATTGTTTGCCAGTTATTTTCTAACTGCCTTAAACAGTGGAAATGATACTTTTGTTAAATAAATTTAACTCACACTTTTATTGGTTATATTTAATATAGGAGCATAGGTAACAAATTATAACCCTTGCTAGAAGCCTGAGCTGTATAACCAGATCCTGCTGGTGATGTGTCCTCAAGGCAATGTTTGTATATTTGTTATATTTTAAAATTTGAAAAATGAAAAGGTTAAGAAAAATAGAGGAAGCTTTTTGAGCATGGCAAATTCAGTTTTTGTGTGCTTATTGTAAACAGTGCTTTTTTACAAAAATGAGAGGAGGCACTTTGAATAAGGCAAAGGCTTATGTAAAATATGTGTCATTGTAAATATGAGTAATATGTTTTATATGTTCGTATAAATAA
Source organism: Polypterus senegalus (assembly GCF_016835505.1). Taxonomy (NCBI): domain Eukaryota; kingdom Metazoa; phylum Chordata; class Cladistia; order Polypteriformes; family Polypteridae; genus Polypterus; species Polypterus senegalus. Next base: position 96,156,650 of record NC_053167.1, on the reverse strand, counting down.
ATCTGTCCAATTTGCATCATTATTAATGTTGTACAATTTATAGAAACATTTACATTCTACAATTTTCCCCCCTAATTTAATATAGCACCAACCTGATCTTGCAATTGGAGTACATCTTATGGATAGATACACCTTCTATCTTTTGGAATTTCTAGAGGATATTCATCCAGCTAGTCAAAGCAACATGAATGACCTAGTAAGTATTAGCACTTAAATGAACTACACAATAAAATTAACTGTGATATATTCTTGACTACTTGTAAAGCACAAATACAAACTAAACAATGTTTCCATTAAGGGTGGTTATATTTTTAACGTATTAACAATTAATTATGCATAGTTTAAAGCATTCTCAGTATTGTTGTTTATTATAATGAAATAATGATATTGGTAGATTAAGCAATGTTTACCATTGTTAGATATTTAGTATTGTTAGATATTTGACTCTCTGGTGCTAATAAAGAATGAATGAAGAATCCACTGCATCCATTGAACAGTGTCATCTCCAGGCAGAGGAGTAGCTTCAGTGACAAGCTGCTGTCACCGTCCTGCTCCACTGACAGACTGAGGAGATTGTTCCTCCCCCACACTATGTGACTCTTCAGTTCCTGCTAACATTACTCAAAATTATTGTCTGCTTTTACGTGCATTTTTATTACTCTTTAATATTGTTTTTTTTTTTTGTATCAGTATACTGCTGCTGGATTATGTGAATTTCCCCTTGGGATTAGTAAAGTGTCTGTCTATCTATCTGTCTGTCTAAACATGAGTTAGTGATAATTTGAACTGTAGATTCTATTTTAGTTTTTGGTTAGAAGGGAGCAGAGGTGATGTGTTGTGTGTTGATTAGCATATTCAAGTAAGGCTTTCACTTTACTCTGTACACACGAAAGTAAACTTTGTGAGACCCTTGGCATGTAGATGCAGGACCTGAGCCACACCAAGTTAAATCTATTTTTTATTGTCCTAGTCATGTAGGGTTTGGGTTTCTGAAAACTAGCTTGTTTGTCATGACTTTGTCTGGCAGTGAGTTGCTTTCAGTGAGTATATTACTGAGTCAATGAAAAAGTATTCTTATTGAAAAAATGCTGCGTTTAGAAATACTGCCCTGGTTGAGGTAAATTACATCAGTCTTATCACTGTAAAGTGAAATTTAAGGTAATCAAAAGGTTTTATAGCAAGCCATTGGTAAATAAAAGCTAAATAACTTCTGTTTAGAGTTTTTTTTCCTAGTTTTTGCATATGTGTGTTTTTGCACTATATATGTTGAAACTTAAATTGCTTGCCCCAACTGCAAACCATTAGAGAACCTTGCCTTCATTTGCTGCTTCTTGTAAGAAAGGGCAGTAATTTCCCTGATTTATAGATTTGTGGGCACAGTGAGAAGACTAATTGCAGTACAAGCAGGGTTAGATCTTAGAAAATGTATATGCCCCGCAAACTAGTGTTGGCAATGATCAATGTTATAAAAAGTTTTCTTCACCGTTATATTGTGATTTTATTTATATTCACTCCTGGTACAAAAATGCATAATGCTACTATTCCACAGCACTGCATTACTTTCTATTATAGGATAGTACATTTTGCCTGTCTTTTGTCCTTGTGTAGAAGAATGGCTGAAATGTGAATTAGTCTCCTTGGAAAAATATAAATACAGTCTCCTCCAAACGTATTTGAACAGCAAGTCCAATTATTTTGTTTTTGCTGTGCACTGAAGACATTTGTATCTGAGATCAAAAGATGAATATGAGAAGTGAGATCAGATATGTTAACGTAGAACAGCACATTTTGTATCAAACCACCTTGTTTTTCAAGTGAGCAAAATTACTGGAACGTTTCTTGTCACCCAGGTGTGTCATATAAAATACATTTTTTAATCATCAAGTGTCCCTCGATATCTACTCTGAGTTTAATCTTTGGTTTTCACCTCTGAAGACTGCATTTGCAATTAAGGTGGGTACACCAACAAGAAGACATGAGAGCTGTTAATGGGAGAAAAATGTGCCATTCTGAAGCTGAGAAAAGGGGGAAAATCCATCAGAGGTATTTCAAAAACATTTTGTATTGCCAGTAACACAATTTAGAATGTCCTGAAAAAGAAGGAAGCTACTGGTATATTGAGCAGCGGGCATTGAACTGGTCATCCAAGGAAAACATCAACTGATGACAGACAGTTGGTTGAGAGCAGTAAAGAAAATCCCCAAAACAACAGTTCGTAACATCATGAACAACCTCCAAAGAGCAGCAGTGGCAATGTCACAGTCCACTGTTTGAAGGAGACTTAGAAAGAGATGAAACAAAGATTAACCTCTACCAAAGTGACAGAGACCAAAGTATGGTGAAAGAAGGGATCTGATCATAATCCTAAACATACAAGCTCATATGTGAAGCATGGTGGAGGTTTTGTCATGGCTTGCACTTGCATTGCTGTTTCTGGAGCAGGCTCAATCATTTTTATTGATGATATAACTCATGATGATAGAAGAAAAATTAACTCAGAAGTCTACAAAAACATATTGTCTTCCAATTTACAAAGAAATGTATCCAAACTAATCAGGAGGAATTGTATTATGCAGCAAGGTAATGATCCAAAACACACTGCCACCTCAACAAAAAACTTCATCAGATGGAAAAAAAAAAAGGAAGGCTTTGGACTGGCTAGGTCAATCACTAGATCTTAACCCAATTGATCATGCATTTCACCTCCTGAAGAGAAGACTGAAGGTAAAAACCCACAAAACAGACAAAAACTAAAAGAAGTCTGGTAGAGTCTATGGGTCATAGGCTTGATGCAGTTATTGTGACCAAGGGATATGCAACCAAATATTAAGTATTTTTGACTTCAATTGAAAAATATTCTATTCAAATACTTCTGCTGAAAAAACCGGGTGGCTTGATACAAAATGTGCTTTGTTCTATGTTGTTTAACATACCCAGATGTAGATAACCAGGGAATAAAAACTGAAACTCTGGTCTCTCTTCTCATATTCATCTTTTGATCTCCCATACCAATGTCTTCAGGGCACAGCAAAAACAAATTAATTGGACTTTCTGTTCAAATACTTTTGGAGAAGACTGCATATTTCTGCATCATTGCCAGCCTTGTGATGAAAAATATTAAAGTTGATTTTCACCTCAGCCATTAGTAACAAAAGTGAAAAAATAATCCTAATCTGAATGAAATTCATATATTTTGGCAAAATACAATTTGTCCTAATTCCTGGTCGGGGGAAGAAGTAAAACTCAAAGCATATAAAAGGTTAGTAATTGGACATGATATTAAGAAAATCAAATTATGTACTAGTCAACATAGTAAATGCTGTTAATGTATTAATGTTACTTTGTAACACAAGTTACAAACCAGATTAAGTGAAAGTCAGAGGATTTGGTTTTAAAGATGATGCAATGCAAACTGGTTTCATGTTTTCATGTTTTGCTTTGTTATTTCAGATTGTCAATAGGTACAGTGTTTTTAATAATTTATTTTTGCCATTTTTCTGCTTCTTTGAAAGTCACAAATTGAAAATATCGCATACATAGTTTTGCCAAAAACTGGATTGAGCACAGCTAGTACAAGTTGAGTTTCCAGTATCAGAAACTTTTTGAGGGTTGACATGATGCCACAAGTGGAAAATTCCACCGGGGTCTCTCTTATAAAACTTTACTTGGGTGCGAAAATATGCTTATGCCAAAAAGTGGATGGAAATAGTATATCTACAAATTCAAAACAGATTTATTCTTTCAGAGCAGAATGGGAGTGGAAGAGGTCCCCCATGAAGCGTCAAGCGCAGTTAAGCAACACAATTCAATCTGAGTTTTGTCCCCAGCAAAGCAGCATGATAACTCCAAAGTTAAAAAGTGCTGCTTGGCACCTTTTAAATCGCAAATGACTTGAGTGGTAATGGAATGTTACTGCTTACGGGGAACAAAAGCAGTTTAATTTTCGCTAGGTGCAATTACTGCAATATTAGTTCAGGAAATTGTTCCAATTATGTGAGGAAAGTTGGACATTGCTGCAAATTGCCTTTTTATTCAGGCAGTTTTTTATGTTGGCAAGAGGGAACAAAAATACAGTCTAGATAAATCATATTCAACCTCAAAAATGATGAATATGTTTGTCACCTCAATGCACATTATAATAATCACTCAGTGGTTTGAGTTATTATATGTGTGAGTCGTAATTTAGCTACTTTGTCTGCATTTTCCATCTTGAGCAAAGATTTCCTCAGAATCACATTATGTATATGATAATTTCAAAATCCAATTTTTTTTTCCTGAACCTTTATTCAGCTCTTAAGAATTAAAGTGGGTTCTTTTTTCTTATTCTCTTGTTCAATCTTAGTGTTTCAGAAGTGGGTTAGAATGCTTAGAGTACATGAATGTTGTACTCTGTAGTTGGGGAAAAAAAAGTACATGGTGTTGATGTCTAATAATAGGTTTATATATGTTTATAGTTTTATAAGGTCTATATTGTCATGTGTACAGAGTGCAGTGGATTTCTTTAATGTCCTAATTGACTTGCATCATGTCTTCTCAGTCACCATGACTAGTGAGTATAACTACCTTATCTCAAAACTTTTTTGCCTTCATTATCTGAAGTAACTACCAACATCATAAATACAGTACTCAATTCTTATAGCCTACTTCCTAGAACACGCCATCACTATTAATTTTACAAGGCACATAGAAGTACAACAGGTGCTAGTCGTTAATAGGAATGGACTTCCAGTGTAACATGCCAATTTGTACAGAAACTTCACTGACATGTATAGTAATTTTAAAGCTGACTTTTTTCTTGTATTTTAAGTGTGACTTAATGCAACCACTGATGGAGCTTCAAGAACAGAGCTGGGGAGAACATTGTAGGGATTATGGGTGACAAAGCTCAACGAGTGATAATTGTTAATTATTAGTAGTAAGCAGGTTTACACAGAGATTCTGAGAATTATAGAACCCTAAAAATGGCAGCTGTTAAAAGATAAGAATTACTTGCAAAAAGAGAGTACCCGCCTTACAGTGTCAATACAGAGGTATCCACATCTCTTACAAGAAGGGAAAAATAATAGAGCAAGATGGGAGTGAAAAATGTATTTCATTTACAGATGCCAAAAATTGTTTATGCACTGCTTAGTTCACAGATACAGAAATTACTCGTATGCTGTCAGCTATTGCAGTTTTCTTTTTAAATAATTGTGTATTATTTTTTACCTTTGCAGTTTAAAGTCTGCCCAAAGAGTCAGTGTGTGTCTACTCCAGGACACAGAACAGACCTCTTTCAGAGAAATCCTAACAGTGTTCTGATCACAGATTTCTTTGGAAGTGTCAGAAAAGTTGAAATTACTATGAGTACTATGAAGCTAAATCCAAACAATACAGAGAGGACTGAAATGTAAGTACGTGTTAAATAAATATTAATAAATGCAGAGTTTTTGTTGTCCTGCATTTTTAATTAAGTGGCTTTCATTTACCAGCAGTAGTCATCCAGCATAAAGCAGTAATAGTAATTTATTGAAGATATTGTCTATTTATACAGTTTAAATATGTTTGAGAGTGCGAGTTAACAGCCTTTATCAGAGCTGAACAAGTGTACCTTGTAATAGACTGGCTTGTTCAAGGTTTCCTGTCTTATGCTTGAGGTCTGTTGAGATACACTGTGGCCTTCACAAACATGTATTGCCTTAAGCAGCTTTCAGTACAGAATGAATAAGCAGCTTGCGAGCAAATGTGAACAACCAATGAGCTGTCATAAAAGTGAATATTATTGTTTGACACAGAATGCCCTAATGTTGTACAGTATAGTCTATTTCAACAAGCAATGTGAAATAAATAACAGTAAACACATCTTGTTTAGGGTAGCATAGTGGCACAGTGGTTAGCACTCCTGCCTCATGCATCCAGAATACTGTGTTTGAAGTCAAAGCCTGGTTGTTCTGTGTTTGAAGTGTTCATATGTTCACATTTACTCTGTAGGTTTTTCTGCAGATACTTGTGTTTCCTGTCAATGTTCTTAAAGTCATGCACGTTAGTTTAACTAGTATTTCTAAATTCTAAATTTCAGAACTCCAAATACTAACCTTTCAAAATATTTTAGAAAATATTTCCCTCACATATTCTGCCTGCCTCTTTTGGATAGGAGTTTTGAAATAATATTGTTTTGTTTGTGAGCATGCATTTAATTTTAGCGGTTCACATTTGCCCTGTAGTGGTTAAACATTTAAATATGAGCAATGCAACATTCCTGTATATGTAGTGTAACGGGCAGCCGGGTCCCATACCTGGCCGGGACGCCCCTGCTGCATATGTTCTGGGGGAGCAGCCATGAGCTCCTCAGTACCTCCCCCGGGATGCTTGGTGGCAGCCTCCCTGGGTGACATGAGTGCCTCAGTTTCCCGCAGGGCGCCATGGGAGATGGAGTTCTCCACAACTCTTTGGGGATCTGGGTTGGCCGCCAGGGGGTGCTGCATGGATCCCGGAGCCTGTATGGACACCTCTGCCCCGCCCGGAAGTGCAGTTAGCCACAGGTGATCGAGCACCTGGAGCACTTCCGGGTGGGCTATAAAGAGGACCAGCATCCACCACTCGGGGGCCTGAATCGGGAGGAAGGGGACGAGGTTGCTTGAGAGGAGAGCTGGTGGCAAAGGATTGCTGTATTGATATTGAGGTGCTTTGTGACTGTGTTGGCCTGGTGGGACACGGGAAAGACATGCCCCATGGCTGAAGGAAAAAATAAAAGTCTTCTACTTGTACACGTGCCTCAGTGTGAATCTGTGCCGGGTCAGGCGCCTATATAGCGCTTTTTTTACAGTAGTTATTGCAGTATGTAGAGTAATTAATTCAAAACAAGATGACATTAAATTGGAAAAGTGGAAATGAAGCTGCTATACTGTACAAATAAGAAAGGAATTACACAGTCTTATGTACACAGATGGCCTTTGTTATGGAAGAGTATTGCCCCTCGCTAAACCTCTGCATTATTACATATATTTAACCACAAATATTATCTAATATTCAGTTAAAACAAAACCTGCTATTACCCAAAAAAATTTCCAGCTTGAACAAGTAATGTAACGTTTACTTATATAATGTAACAACTAATTTTATCAAGCATTTCATTTATTTAACTTCTGCAATACCCTGCACCTTGTGTATAATTCATAGCACCCTTATAGTAGCAATGATTTCAACAATATGTTTACTGTAATTATTTCTTACTCTGTCACAACACATTTGAAGAATTTTTGCTGGCTTTCTGTTTACAACCAACATCCAAAATCTGCTCATTCTTGCCTCTGTAGTCTGGCTTCCTTTGACCCTGAATGGAAAAAACCAGATATGAAATATAATGGATGGATTGATACATTAGCCTAAATGCATACATGGATATTTTCCCAGCTGTTTTAAAATGCAGTTATGTCCGTTAAAGTTTACTTTATCAATAAAACCGCCATTGCAACCATATGTTTTTAGGACTGTGTCATCAGTAAGATTAGCTGGTTTGAACTTTTAACATATGTTAATTGTTGGTATCTCTATTTCAGATATTTTAATTAGTACTAACTTGGCCTATTCCTGTTTAGTACAGTATATTTAACCTTCCATGATAATTATAACAAACTTAAAGTCTGCAAGTACAGAAATATGTTACATTTTCCAGTAAAAAATACACTCGCAGTATAGCCATTTCTTTTCTGTCTAGTTGTATTACCTGAAGAAGGGGCCTGAGCTGCCTCAAAAGCTTGCATATTATAATCGGTTCAGTTAGCCAATAAAAGGTGTCATTTTGCTTCACTTCTCATTTTATCCATAATGGCTAACATGGTACATCACCCTACTACTTGGAATGTAAATACTAAGCCATATTGCAATTCCTAAGTGCCTGTTAATATTATTTTGACATAACATTCTCAGACATGCTTTACTCCATTTAAATGTCTCAGAGGGTCTGGATCCTATCCAAACAGTACTGTGTGTAAAACAGGATACAGGCACATGCCCACATTTGCAAATCTTCCATCACCATTTAACTTTGTCAGTATTTATTTGGGGATGTGGAAGGAAAACCCACACATGGAGGAGCAGTCATTTTTGCCCCAGATCCTACCACCCTTCTGATTTTTTCAAAGTATATTAAACCATAACAGACCTTTGTAATGCTAAATTGGATTAAGCGGGTTTGCAAATATTATAAGACCACTATGATCCTGTTGTGCCTTTCAACCTCTGTAGATAACCTTCATGTAATATTTTTGATTTCAAAATCCCTTTATTACAGGATAGCATTTACTGTATTGTTTCATGGAGACTGCAAGTAAGACAAATGTCTAAACAATTAAGGAATAGACTAGATATGCATCTATACTGTTACCAAATTAAAACAAAAATATAATTTTAGTAAATCCAAATGAAATTGCATGCATGCAATAGAAGTTTTATAACACCAGATGGCAGTGAAATATTGTCTATCATTTATTTTGTTGGTTAATGGAAAAAAAAAAAAAGTCATTGAGATTATAGTTGCCTTTGTAAATGATAAGATGCTTGCTATACACATTATTTTTTAATGGGCATAATAATGATTATGTAATATACAGAATACTGATATTCAACATAAAACCAGAAAACTTTTCCTATAAACTACTATGTTTCCCTCTTATAGACATCTCCTAGGAACCTGAATGCAAATACATCAGACAACAGAGTTTTGACAATAAAGGCTTCAACACTAAAACACATCAAAGTGAAAGTTATTGGGGGAAGAAGATATCAAAAACAAAGAATGCATGTTTGCTTCACTTGCTAATGACTTTTCTGATTATCACTGGGATAGCTCTCCTGATTCTTTGCACAGCATCTTTCCATCCTGACGGTTTTTCGGCACTCTTGTTTAAGACATTTCCACCTCCAGCCAGAGAATTCATTCATGTCTCAGCCTTCCAATTATATTTTGTTTGTTTGACAGGAAATAACTTCTTTACGTCTATCCCAATGGTAATTGCATTCTTAGGTCTACGGTGCCTATCCGAGACCCCTTATAACACAGAACCCTTAATGTTTAAATGCCCCTAAAGAAGAAATTCACCCCGTTGATGCAGGGGATTGTTTCAATTTTTACCAGACCCAATGCTTTAATATTCCTTTATGATGTTTGCCCCAAAAGCATAATCTAATAAAGTCTTTGCCCACACCACACCAAAAACCTTTCAACGTTTAAAACCAATGGATGTATTAAATACATTACTGCTTCCTACACTTTGAAGAGTACTTGTGAATCCAAGATCAGCAAAGTTTATTCTATTGTATTCTTTCAGTATTTCGAAAATTTATTTGTTTCCTGCTTTTATATTTTGGAGCATAGGAAGAATTATTTGTATTCTTCCACCCATCTGTTATCGGAATACCACACACAGCAAGTGATAGACTTAACTTCCTCAGTAATGTCATATGAACTGTAAACTTAAAAATGTTATATAAGCTATGGCTATTGCCCAACAAAATATGTCATACTGATGCCTTGTGTGCGCCATTGCTGAGTAACATTCTTCCAAGAAATATGCCCTAAAATCTAAAACAAGATAAAGAAAACAAAAAATGAACATATCTCACAATACAGAAATGCAGTAAAAACAAAAAAATTAATCACTTCAGGAAATGAATGCAGGTCCATTACTGAGACAAAGTAAAATTCTAGGGAAAAAGTGCTTTAAACTTCCAGGATAAAAACATTTGGTGAAGTCTTACGGAAAGACCGCTGTTATTAAAGAGTGAATATCCAAGAAAACGTTACTTAATAACATTATATTATTGTCCCTGATGCCTGCAGTCAGACATCAGTTTTACTAGTATTGTGTCCATTAATTGCATTTTCTACTTTTGAGATTTTGCAGCAGTTCTTATCCATATCTAATTGTAGTCCATTATGATTCAATGTTTATGTTGCCTGCACAGTTTCTCTCCCACCATTTTGTCATTTTGCAATGGTCATGACTACAGAAATCCTTAGCATCTGTATAGAAACTGAAGGATTTTTTTTTCTGCTGTATGTCTAAATTTTATTTAGAGCAGCCAAGCATAATACAGTTGTATGAAAAGTGCTTTAAATTGCAGCTGCAGTGGATGTAACCTCAATTTATCTGTCAAGTATTCCCTTTGAAACCTTTTTTTGTCTTAGTTTGGTCTTTCTTGTTGATTGAATTCCTTTATTCAGCTTATTTTGTTATTTTGTATAAATTACTTAATTATTTAGCTAATAATTTTTTTTTTAATTTTCTTGTGATGGTCCTTGTCCTTTTGCCAGCTTGAACCTGTAACCAAGGATGAGCCGGGCAAGTGAGGGCATGTGCATTCAGTAAGAGGTGGTGAAAGGTGCATTAATGTTTTTATTTGAAAAACAAAGTGAAATCAATGTCATGTACAATATAATATGATGCTCCTTCTACTAAATAAACAAAGAATCCATAAAAGCTATGCCTATCCGTGAGCTGAAAATCAATTCATAAATAATCTGCGAATAAAACCATAATAAAGCCATGTATTAATCGGGTACTTTCTGCTCCCTCTCTCTCTCTCTCTCTCTCTGTCTCTCTCTGAGTCTAGCACCATTCATTATCTTCTCAGCTCACCACATTGGTGTTCTTAGCTGGCAGAGACATCACCAGCTGTGATCCCCACTTCCATGTCTCATCCCGACTGCTTCCACCCGCATCTGCCAGAATGTGCTGAGCTGCCTGGCCCTCTGTCTTCTATTAATCTCCATTCAGCGTCTTTTGGTTCCCTAGGGGTACACCACCGTCATCCTTCACTCATCCATACATACTTGGTAGGGGACGATTCTTCCATAAAGTGTAGTTTAGAGTAGCTCCTGTCATTTTCCATTCGGCAATATGGACCACCTGCCTCCTCCTCTTCACAACTGCTGGTACACCTGAACCTGTTTTCTCACTCACAGTTCTCTTACTCTACTGTTTTATCCTATTTGCCCTATGCAGCTTGTTTTTTATTTAAGCTGCCTCCATGCGGAGGTGCTGCAGTCACCCACTCAAAAGTGTGAAAGAAATACTTTACTGACCCACTCAGATCTGCATGTGAAAACGCGGTCAGCCAAGCACCTCAATCCACCCCCGAGTGGCTATGAATGTATTCACATGCATCTGCACCCACAAGAAGCCAGCATGCCTCAAATTATTTAACTTTAAAAAACGCACAGCACCACAAACCTCTCTCATCATATGTAACTGTAGTGCAGGTCAAAAGCAGTCACTCAACATCACTATAGTTTCCCAATCTGTCTCAATCCAAAAGTTGTATACCTCAGGAAAAATATAATTTTACAGACTTTCACAAGTTAAGGCAAAAAGGTAGCTGTAACCTGTTAGTAGCTTTAGGAAACCTTAATAAGTGAATTATTTTAAAATGCAGTTGTGAAGTTAATTCATATGACAAAAATGTAACTAATAACTCTTTTATTTCTAATCATCATTTGTTTTCAGCTTTTAGACAAAATAAAAACTTTTATGTGCGTTTATCACTTAATGTCATTAACCCTCAATTCATTATTTATATCTGCCATTGTGTTTTCTTACAAAAGCAATACATTATTTCTTAAAGCATAGCAGCATTGAGCTTAAATGGGTTCTAAATGAATAAGTATTGTTAGACTGATCTGCCATGATGCTGCAAACAAATAATCTAGAAAGTTTTTCGTATTGTTAAAAGTATTTAAAGGCACACTTTCAGGCATAATTTTTCCTCACAAACTTTACCTTTCTATATTATTAATATAAAAAGCTTCAACTGCTACATTTCACTTTAATTATAACAGTAATTATTGGAACCAACGTTTTGCATAAATTCTTTATAAAAAATCTCATCTTTTAGCAAATGTAGCAGTTGACTAATTCAGTTATCTTTCATTAAGTAATAAACTTTAATAATTTACTCAATTTCTTTTATTGAAAATGTATTTCACATGGAGGTATCGTGTGAGTAAATGTTTTTACTCTCCCAACTTAGTTTAGACAAACTGTATGTTTTCCACTTTGTTTAGGTACACATTTGCTTTTGTAAGTTCATATTTTCCTTATAATGAGAATTTAATGGATATTGCAAGTTACTAAGCTGAATGCAACTCTAGAATTGATGTGTTATCTAGATATCACATTCAAATCACTCTGCCCCTCCAAATGAAGCAAAAAGAAAAATAATTATGTGAGAATATATTTATGTAAAGGAAAAAAACACAACTCCTAGTACTTTATAACACTGCTAGAAAGGTTCTGGTAATTTAAGCACCAGATGCACCATCTGGTATTACAACTTAAAGGCCTATTGCTATTAGCCCCTTATGCCCTAAGGGGTTTTTGGCATTAATGCGCCTAAATCATATACAGAAAAAGTGATTATATTAATATACCAAATATTTGGAGCGTAGTTTGCGCAGATTTTATTTTGTAACATTAACAGCCATACTAAGTCCATTAAACCTGCTCACGAGGTGGTCTAAGTTAGCACACAGTTTTGTTTCCCTTCTATTACTCCAAAAAGCACACTACAGCTGCACATAGTCTTGATCTACTGCTAACTCACAGCTCTGAAGCACCCTGTAATGGTGCTAAATTCAGAAGTTAATTTTGTTACTGTAAATATGTACTGTACTAACACCAGATCAGCACAAGATCATCCCTAGCTCATAGCACATCGTAACTGACTCATAGTATCGAGTCTTCCCAGTACAAGCTAAAGTATGTGTGTCTTTGTATAAATGCAAGCTATATTTGTGTTATGTATGTAAGTATATAAAAAAAATATATTCGCATAACCAGTTAAAACATAAATCACCGTTGTGTATAAATTGACTTCATTTTCTGTACACTACAATCTGTCATAAGAGCAAAAGGATTTTTATTGACATTATTACAGTACATAGCTGATACAACGTACATTTCACAACAAAAAACAACTTAATGCAGTAGTTAATAAATTGCACATTATTCATCATTCTTTCATTAATAACTTGGATATCATTGCTTCTCTGTGTCCAGAATCCGAGCACATGCTTACATGCAACAGCTAGGCTCTTTTGGCTCATCTAACCAGTGCATCTAAATGCAGGTAGATACCTTAGCTGATGAGAATTATACCCAACGGTCTGTGAGATATTAAACACAACTTAAACTAATGCTTAGAATAACACACCCAAGAGAACAAACATAACTCGCAGAGCCAGACATGCATGCTGCAGCTAGGGCAGTTCACTGGGTCTTTATGTCTTAGACTTTTATACCGTAGACTAGCTGTGCTACCCACCTTAGAGCTGTTAGTTAATCGGATGTATTAGAAGTACTACGTATCTATTTTTTGTTAACGATATTTGTAACAGTTTTTTTATTATTATAATTAACTAGTGGCTAATGTTATTAGCTCACTAGAGCTCTGTACTCTTGAAACTGCTCTTTCAAATTCAGACAGGTGATTAGTAGGAACAATAGGAATTTTGAGTTTTTATGTCCATCTGCCTTGCCACCCTATGCTTACTGGGATAGAGTCCAGTTTCCCTGGCAACCCTGCTCAGGATAAAGTTAGAAAATGGATGGATGGATTACTGTTATATATAGGGAAAGGGCTGTGTCCCCCATGCTGTTACAAGCTTGCATTGTATACAGTGTCCATCTTCTCTTTCTTCTGAACTGTGCTTGTGGCATCAGTCATTGCTTATTGTTTTAGGTGTGAGGAATCTAAACTCCTTTCTTTCTCTCTCTCTCCCTAACAACTGGACTCAAGGTGTATAGCGCATCTTGGATGTGTAACCACATCTTACTTCAGCTTCAGTGAACATTCCCTCTTCCAGAGGTCACGCCACATATCATTCAGTTTCTTTTCCCTTGTCAGACCACTTCCACTTATTCACTTGTCTGTTCACTTTTTTAGCAAATAGCATTGTTGTTCTGGTGGCATTCAATTTGCAGCCTGTCTGTGCTAAATGGGGGAAATAAAGAAAATGATGAAATTCCACTCTATGACTGCATATCTGTTTGTGACAGTGCTTTATAGTCTTGCTGCACAATTTCTCTTGCTTACTACCATGTGTTTGCAAAGAAACATGTTAAAACAAATGCAGCAAACGGAGTTGAGTATAACATTCTTGTGAGTGGGTGAGGTGCATGTCTTCCTTGCACATTTATGACTTGTTGTGTCATATTCAGTCCTTTGTTGTTTATTTTGTCACCGACGTTCCCAGCCTGTCTTCAGAATTTACCATTTAGGGTGCACAGTGCCTTCCATGCATCACCACATAGTTAGAAAAAAAAATCCATACACAGCACATAGCAAAGACCCAGTGTATGCCACTACTTCTGATGCTGTTTGTGCTGTGCTGCCCTCACAACAATTTTGATTTGTCAAATATAAACCAGGCTTTAGAAAGGGGATACGTCAGTCTGACACACTGTAAGCCGTTGTCTTTAAAAGTGACACCAAAATCAGGATCATACATAAAATATTTGGTGTTTTATTTTTATTAGATTGTATTTGATCAGGAAAATATTGCATGGACCAAAGATCCAATATATTTGGTAGTCTGCCATTTTCTTGACTCTGTTGTTTGGTTGTCCAGAATTAAAAACTGGTAGTCCTTGGCATCCACTGTATTGAATTGTCCACCTCGTTGTATTTCAGTGACTTTTCTGTTTCGTTTCACATTATGAATGCGTACTTAAATAAATAATATGTAGATTTACTTTCTGAAACGGTGAGTATTATAGTAATACAACTCTTATCTTATTTTAGAGATGTCAATGAAGAAATGGTAACAACATTGCAACACTATGTTGACCAGCTGCCAGTCGCAGAAATAATTCATCAGGTAAGCTCTTTATTTCTTCTGTCTGCTGTAAGTTTTGTTTCAAATAACGCAAACTCATTTAACCAGTCTTAACACAGTTATTTATCATAATAGGTGGATTTATATAAGCAGACTTCATGTTTGTTAAAAATGAAGGTATTGTTTAGCAAGCCTTTGCAAACGTTGGACTAAGTGAGTCTAATGTTTTTAAAAATTTATAAAGTGGCAGAATTCTTCTTAAATAAGTGTCGTTTCTGTCAGTAAATGTCACAGTTGACTGGTTGAATGCTGGAAAAAATGTCATAAAAGTCATTTAATTTTACATTATTTTAAAGCAGAAATATTTATCTTTTTTATATTATGAAATAATATGCAGTATTACCATTTTGCGAATTTTGTTTGGGGCTATTAAACATGGGGCACTGACATACAAAGAATGTAAGTGGAAATACCATATTAATGTTTTTCTTGATTTCAGAATCAGTGGAGGCAAACTGAATTTTAGTAGAAAGCAAATTTCCAATGACCTTTGTACTTTCCTCAGTCTTTATACTTTTTAAGATATTGTTTAAAAAAACAAGAACACCATTTACTTATTTTGCATTCTACGTATATTTATGCTTCTTCACTGCTTACCTTGTGCATGTTAAGCATGTTGCTTTCATGTACATGGTTATTAAATCTCATACTTTTCTTGTATTTATCCATGGTGAAAATATTCAACTTCATAAGCTGTCCTCTATGATTGTCTCCTCCGTTATGGCCTTAATTGCCCACAGGCACCTCCTTTTAAAACACAAAAAGACACAAGTCTCATTTAAAGTTTAACGTGTTTTTTTTTTCTATGTCTATTCAAAAAGGTACCCAAGTCAATTCTTTGAAATTTTCACCTGAGGGGATAAAAATGTGATGTGCAGGGAAGATTAAAAAATGTGAACCAGGTACTGTGGTAGGGACTCCCTGGAGTTGTCTGAGCTTCAAATAGCCAAACAGGCTGTAAATGTCACATGTTTAAAATTCAGTATTCATTCCTTGGTTGAAGTATAAATTAAATGAACAGATATATATTCAACAAGTCAATTTTCTTGAAACCGTAAGAGCTGGTGAATCCTAAAACTAGGACCTGAATTGAATAGACCATATTTTTGAACATATACAGTTGTGAAAAACTATTTGCCCCTTCCTGATTTCTTATTCTTTTGCATGTTTGTCACACAAAATAGATGTAAACACAAAATAACTCTTAGAAAAAATGCAGTTGGCCTGAATTGTTTCAATCAAGAAATTTTAGGAGCTGCCTGACACAGACAAGTTCAAAAGCTAGACATCATGCCAAGATCCAAAGAAATTCATGAGAACAGAAGTAATTGAGATCTATCAGTCTGGTAAAGGTTATAAAGCCATAATTTGGGAAGCGAACCACAGTTAAATAATGCAAACCTTCCCAGGAGTGGCAAAAATTACCCCAAGAATTAGAATAGACTGCAATGTCAATTAAGGTCAGGTTTCATGAAAAGTCTAGAGATTTCCAAGAAATGTGCAGTTATATAAGAAACATCTCAGCTTTTGGGATCCTTGACTGATGAATGAACTTTTGAAATTCCCGTATTTTATAAACAGTAAAATATGGTGGTGGTAGTGTGATGGTCTGGGGTTGTTTTGCTGCTTCAGGACCTGGAAGGCTGGTGATTTCTACCCCAAAAATCCTGAAGGAGAATACCTAAAACTAAGTGATCTTGGGTGCTGCAAGGATCCCAAAACACACCAGCAAATCCATTGAATGGCTGATGAAGACTTTGTTTTCAGTAACTGTATTTTCATTTGTTCTTATTTACATAAGTGATGTACTCTAAAAAATATTTTAAATCCATTTTGGTTTTTTCTATAATAAAACATCACTGCATTTTGTGTTTACCTAATGGTTAAATGTGTTTGATGATCAGAAACATTTTGCATTAAGAAATCAGGAAGGGGCAAATTTTTTCACACCACTGTAGATGCAATAATGAAATGTTTTGTTTACTTTTTTAAAATGCTGTAAAATTAAATAATGCAAAGCAAAGAATTAGAATAGACTGAATGTAACAGGTTTCATGAAAAGTCTAGAGAGAAATTTAATGGAAATTTATTTTATAAACCACACTTAAGCAGTCAAAAAATATTTTAAATCCATTTTGCCACTTTAAACAGCTAATTTGCTTTTATGTTATGTTTCTTTTTATAATGTAGTTTCTCATGTTCAGAACAGTTTTTCATTGTCAATCCAAATAAAAATGAAATCTTGTATGAGACTTGGAGACTATTTGTTCAGGTAAAGATTTGTAAATATTCAGTGTAAAAGACAAATGGATTTAATATTGTTTTTATTGCCACTTTATATCTGAAAGGACCATGTTTCAAAAATATTGACAAGTTAGCTGCAGAACACAGGACTAATATACTCTGCTATCAATTCTCAGGTGTTCAATATTGCTCACTCTTGACTGACTACATTTCATCTTACTTAGTTTAATTTTAAAAAGTAGTTTACCAAGTAATAATAAATCCTTAAACATTTACCCAGTACAATATTTCAACTACCGATCCCTATACTAAATGCATACCACACATCATATACTGTTAAAAGCTTTAGTTTATAATGAAATGTATTCCTTCTACATTTTGTAATATACTTTGGGGGTTTTTAAAATTTTTTTTATAAATATTTGCAGCTTATTTGTCTGTATGGTATTTTGTGTTAAATGTAATTTTATTTTGACGAGCTAAAACAGCTACTACATTCCCCAGGTTTACACTCGGGTAACTATGAGAAATGAAAGAAAAAAGAAACCAACTAATAGTAATTGTATAACTTCTATTAACAGAAATTTGTTTCAGTTAAACTAGCAAATATAAATACAAAAACAAAATTATGAGGATGGGCCATTAGTGAAATGCATTGCAAAACTAATTTTGAATGAGAGATTTATTTGATTTCTAATTATAGAGCATAAAACTCATGAGTGTAAAATACTAAAACAACATTTTCTTAAAATACATACTTTAATAAATTATATACAAAAATATTTATCCATTAACCATATGGCATAAAAGAAAATAAAATGCTTCTCATAATTATAAGCTGTCATATTGTTAATTTTTTTCTGTAATGTACCTATCTGAAACAAGACTTAATTTAAAAAAAGTAGTTTTCACCATTTCTCTAACAGCAAATATATAATATTTGTGTGTATATATTCCCACATAATCAATTAATTGATTTTTGGCAATTAAAAACTGCTTAAATGTAAATATACATGCACTTAATCATGTTAAATCATTAATTGCACTATAGCTTTTTGCTGTTAAATATATGTTTATAATATTTATATACAGTAGGTGTGTTTTTTTTTTTTTTTTTCCTTCAGTGTATCAGATAGATATTCATAATAATTCTGGTGTAATTATAAAATATGGACTATCATTTTAATGATGTATAACTGGTTTCTTACCAAAACGTATACTGTATGACACACAGCTTCAAATAATAACCACAGTATAAATCTTTAAAAAAAAATAGCCTATTATTTACTAAGCAGCAATTTCAAATTCGTCTTTATCTTTTCTTTGTTCTTTTTACTACCCGTTTGAAGAAGGGGCCTGAGCTTCCTCGAAAACCTGCATACTGTAGTCTGTAGTCCAATAAAAGGTGTCATTTTGCTTGATTTCTCATTGCATTCAATTAACTCAAATGGTGTTTGTTTTAATTTAAAGGACAAAAATAAAGGTCTGAATTTCTTAAGGTAGCTTTTTAGGCCATTTGTCTATTTGAACTTGTCAGATTACTTTTTTTTCCAGTTTATTACTCCACTTTCTTTAATGTAATGGCTAATACACCAATCACCTCTCTTCACTGATGAAACAAGCATCCAGTCACTGCTGTTTGTTTACACTGCAGGAAGTTTGCTGCAAAAGAACATAAAAGACATGCGCTTGCTTAACTACTGTATTACCTCATGTAAGGGAGCATGGCAACTAAATTACCATAAAACTTAGAAGAACAGGGGCTGAAAATCAGTTTTGGTGATTGTTCTTTTCACCGAGCTTCCTTAATTATTACGGTTGTGTTATGGTTGTCTTTGTTAACCGAATAAAAGTTAATTAGCTATATGTGCAATCAAAATATTCATAATACAGTAAGTTAGGAGCATGTTGTGGTGGTGTTGTGTAAGAAGCTGCTGTGTGTCAGAAAACTACTCAAATAAAAATCTTGATCATTAGAACAGTTTTGGAAAGAACAGGCCATTCAGGCCAACACATTTTTTAATCTTGTTCCACTGTTTTTCCCAAAATGTCAAAGTTTTTTTTTTTTTTTTTTGAAGTTTCACAAAGTACTACTGTCTACCAACCATCAACACTATAGCCGATATTAGACAGCCTATAAAATCATCTTGATTAAATACCACCCCTCCCCCCCAACCATTTAGCTATCTGAAACATTACATTTTAATTTATTTCAAAATGGTACTGTTTAATTTCATACCAGTCAATATATATTCCATTAAGGTCAGTCTGCATTTATAATACTGGGATTTTATATTAGATTGATTAACAGTCCACTTCAACATCACTTAAGATGAAGATAATATACTGTATGCTTGAGCAGCAGTCAGTGAGAATTGGTGAGTTAATGGTGCCCACTGTAGTTTTTACTAGGGTGAAGCAATCCTGATTTTGTAATAAAACAAATTGTATCATATTTGCTAATGAAGCTTACACCTAGAGTAGGTTTGTATGTGTGACAAACTGAGCATCACTTAAGTATTTTGGTGCCACAAGAATGTGAAAGTTAGAGTATTTGTAGGTGACAGCAAGATGTACTTTAGATTAGAAGGTAGACTCCTGACATTACTGTTTTTTTTATGACCGACTGCAATAACATTACGGAAAGCTTAATTATGTCTCAGACAGGCACTGTGGCCTTTTGCTATGAAGTTGTACTTTGTTGCAAACCTGCTAGTTCTGTTCCTGCTTTACACTGTTTAGGGACACTTTCTCTGCACGTGCTCTTATTTTAAAAGTATTTGTCAATGATTGTAACGTATCATGATATTACAAGGTTCCTGTCAAGTAGTAATTCAAGACATTAGAAGATACTTCTCAGAATAGATAACCATATTAGAAGGAGGTAAATACAGACACTTATTTCCGGTTAGCAAAACCTTTGCACACTGATATGTAGAATTTCCTGAAGGAGACCACCAATGCAATTCTCTGCCTAGAAACACAAAAGTATATATGCTAGACAAGGCCATACTATTAGTGGCTCATGATGTGCCTTTTGGCCTCCTGTGAAGTCCCTAAATTCTATTAGGCTGATGAAGGGCACAGATTAAGAGAACAACATTGGAAGAACATTTGAAAATAAGACTTGCCAGTTGTTTGTCTAAACAACATGCATCATATGTCTTCATTGACCACTGCTGTGATCAGCAGGTGTCATTAGTCAAACTTGGGCCTGGCTTTGAAACCTCCATGTTCTTCCTTTCACAAATGATACAGCACAGATATTAAGTCTCTTACGTTTAACATTACAAGTATTTAACTATAGCAAACGTTATTCATTTTTAAAGGTACGTACTCTCTGCCAGGTATATTTTCTCTGAGAAAGAAATATGAACTGTTGACTTTGTGATACAGATTAAATTTGTTCATGGTTTATTAATTATTATCTTGCTGACAGAGCTATGGCAGTTGTAATAAGTAGAATTTTCAAAGTGCATCTTTTGCTTTAGAAAGTTATCTTTAAAACTACTGTATTTTTGGGTGCTACTTAAAGTGAAATTTGAGTGAATCCCCCTACAGTTACTTCATATAATAAGAAAACTGCACATTGAAAAGTGATAAAAAATGTATGTCAATTAATAATTATCACATTTCTGTTTATTATTGAACATGGTTGCAGGAATATTAAAATTATTATTATATTTACTGTATTCATTTTTATGCCAGAATTTTAAAAAATAAGTATAGTTTTTTCTGACATTTTATGAGCTTATGTTCAGTAGAACAATGTGAATTTCATAAAAGGTGGGAGCTCAGAGATATATGGATGATGAATAATGGCTCATAACAGTATTGTCATCTTTCTAAATAATACATCTTGAATTTAAAAATTTCCTGTTTCTTATGGATAAGATATCAAAGCTTAGAAAAAATTAAGGTTTTCCTTGTTGTGTGAATTTTAACATTATGTTTATAAGCAAGGGATGTGCCTGACAGAGCTTGTCATAAGTACATTATTTTCTTTTATGGTTGTGATGCTGTCACTTCCACCATAATTTAATTTATGTTTTATGCATGCAGTCAACAGACTATTTTTTTATTAGATTCAACCTCTGTTTCTAAACTACATTTATTTTTGAATGGGTTATTGATTAAAGAATGCTTGCTTTTAACTGTCTTGCTTGAGCTTTAGTTTTCAAATTATTTTAGACTGTATAGCAAACGATCAGTGTTTGTAATCTCTTAATATTATCTAGGGAGGCCAAAAACATGTGAAATTTTAAAGCATTCAAACTGTCCCAAATTAGAGTTGAGTGCTTATGTTTAAATCTCATACCATTCTGCTAGTATTTGGAAATGTGAACATGCCTTCAGCACAATATTTAGTGAGAGATGGGAGATGAATCATAACATCTATAAAATTAAAGCAGGATGCAATGTTCATCTTTATAATAGTAAGACACAATTGAAAGGAGAGAGATTAGAGCAGCTGCTGATAAAGCTGCTTGCATTACAGATGAAACAGTAATTCTTAATTACTCTCCATTTATTTTGTAACCAGGTAAGATTTCAGATATCCTGAATAATCTTAAAATGTGGTTATCACATGGGACATTACCTAAGTAAAGAATGAAATCACCTGTGTCACTTGCTTACTTTCAGCTTTCTATATTAACACTTTTTTAAATAGGCAATTTTAAAACTGCTGTTTAAGTAAAACTAAATATGCTTTATAAATGTTTTATATCTACCTGATAATATACACTCAACGGCCACTTTATTCGGTACTCCTGTTCAGCCACTTGTTAACACAAATATCTAATCAGCCAAAAACATGGTAGCAACTCATTGCATTTAGGCATGTAAACATTGTCGAGGCAGCCTGTTGAAGTACAAACTGAGCATCAGAATGGGGAAAAAAGATGATTGAAGTGACTTTGAACTTGGCATGGTTGTTAGTGCCAGGCAGGCTGGTCTGAGTATTTCAGAAACTGATTTGCTGGGATTTTCACACACAGCCATCTCTAGGTTGGCGTAAATGCATTGTTAATGCCAGAGGTCACAGGGGAATGGTTAGACTGGTTGGAGCTGATAGAAAGGCAACAGTAACTCAAATAACCACTTGTTACAACTGAGGTATGCAGAAGAGCATCTCTGAATGCACAACATGTCGAACATTGAAGCAGACAAACTGCCGGGACACACCTGGTGCCACTCCTGTCAGCTAAGAACAGGGAACAAGCTACAGTTCACAAAAGTTCACCAAAATTGGACAACAGAAGACTGGAAAAATGTTGCCTGGTCTGAGTCTCGATTTCTGCTGCGACATTCGGATGGTAGATTCAGAATTTGGCATCAACAACATGAAAGCATGAATCCATCCTTGCTTGTATCAATGGTTGAAGCTGGTGGTAGTGGTGTAATGGTGTGCGGGATATTTTCTTGGCACACTTTAGGCCCCTTAGTACCAGTTAAGCATCATTTAAATGCAACAGCCTACTGGAGCACTGTTGCTGACTATGCCCATCCATCTTCTGATGGCTACTTTCAGTGGAATAACATGCCATGTCACAAAGCTCAGATCATCTCAAACTGGTTTCCTGAACGTGACAATGAGTTACACTGTACTCAATGGCCTCCAAAGTCACCAGGGGCCTCATGCATAATGGCGTGTGTAGTATTCACACAAAAACATGGCGTACAGACAAAAGCTTAAATGTGCGTATGGCAAAAAAATCCAGATGCATAAATCTGTGCATACGCTAACTTACACGTTCTTCCTCGACATAAATGCTGGTCAGCGTGAAAAGTAATACACGCACCTGCCGTACCACCCTGTCTCCTACCAGAATTACGCCTCTTGGAATATGCAAATCAATATAAATAGCCCTTAATCTCAGCATTCCGTGAAAAGACAATGGAAAAAGCACGGACAACAGCAGAATTTCAGCGAATACCAAGTGGAGGCAAGGAAAAACATACTATTTGTTGGTTTAAACAGTGGTATAAACAACAAAACGAAGTTGATTGAGTGACATAGAGCGTCGGAGAAACTCGAAAGTCCAAGTTCACAAAGTCTCACAGTGCCCAAAATAAAAAAGACGTCAGATATCAAAGTCTCTGTGAAATGGTGAGTCATAGCCCACCGTTTGAGTGTCACATGGAAGCAGTAGAGGAAAAAAGCTTGAAATGTCTACTTTAATCTCAAAATTTCCACTTTAATCACGTAGTTTATTTTGTCATTAAAGTAGAACGTCATAAACTTCATCTTATAATCATTTAATTTACTAGTTTGTCAAATCCCATCGTAACTAAAGTAGCACATTAAATGCTCTGTATTCTGTTTGTTCTTCTGTGTGCTCTGTGTGTGAATCACTACATGCTTCTTAAACAGGCGTTCTCTTCCTCCGACAGGATACAGAATACATTACATTCATAATATTACAGCTCTCTGAACAATTTAAATACTAAGATGTATACTTGATATCATTTTCATGATGGTAGGAGTTAAAGCATGTTACTAAACATGGGAACAAGGTGGCGCAGTAATTGTGACGAGCTGGCGCCCCGTCCAAAGATTGTTCCAGCCTCCCATAAGATGCTTGCTGCACCATGCATGACCTTCAATGAAATAATTTATTGCAGCAGTACTGTCTCTCTCAAATGTACTAACCCCCAATTCTTGTCCTTACCTTCTCCAAGTAACTAATCGCCACACAATCAGCTCTGTCATAGATGTAAAGCCATTTTTAAGCTTAGAATGCCGATTCTTCAAAACTTTTAAGAAATATTGAAATATATTTGTAGTACATGTTTAATTACTCCATCCAACTATCCATCCAGGGTTGCGTCAACCCCAGTAAGCATACAGCGTGAGGCAGGAACAATCTCTGAATGGGGGATTCCTGCTCGTCACTAACTCTGCAACACCATTTCCTAACAGGTTTAATTATTAACAATATAGATTATTTAAATGATGTTAAAATTTAACTGTATAATGTAATAAACATACTTTTTTGCATTTCATCTTAAAAATGATATCAAGAGCTCCAAGAAGATAGCGGTTGGAAATCTAAATTGACTTAGAAGCCAGTCGTCGTCATATGTAAATACGTGCTTTATAAAGTGGCTCAGGTTGTGAAATATTATAACTGTATTGCAAGTTTACAGTGAGGTAACTGTATTTATAAGTACAAACAGTTCTACCAGGAGCACTTGATGGACTGATTGAGTGCATTTCTAGTTCTTGGGATGAAACTGTTTCTGAACCGCAAGGTCCCTACAGGAATGGCTTTGAAGTGCTTATTCAAGTAGACTGTGCACATGGCTGAGGCAGTGTGTGCTTGATGCTGTATACCGATAATTCTTTCTGATCAGCTGCTGTGGAGCTGTGATTCTGCACTCGGATACAGTGGGAGAAATACTCCGAGTGGTGCAGTGAGAGTAACAACACTAAAACAGCTATGGTATTTGGAATAATTTGGCCATTCGGTGGACCATTATATTCTTACAGGTTAATTACAATCTGATGCCTTAAACTAATAAACAATATGCGGTTAATTTCAGTGTATTTGATAAAGCCGCATCAGGGATGTGGATCTAAAAAAGAAAGGAAAACCACACTAGAACAATAGCATTGCTTTGACTCTGGGTGCTGCCAGTTTGCAAAACCGAGTGGAGAACTTGTGTACACCAGGGATGGAGTTGCTGTGAAAATGTGTGTGGCTTTACACCAAGTTTAGTTTTTATACATCATGATGCGAGTGTGGAAACGGGTGGACGCAACATTTTTGTGCATATGCACCATTTAAGCATGAGGCTCCTATCTCAATCCAACAAAGCAGATAAATCTGCATCAACTGCGTGATGCCATCATCAGTATGGACCAGAAGTCCCGAGGAATGTTTCCAGCACCTTGTTGAATCTATGCCAGAAAGAATTAAAACAGTTCTGAAGTCAAAAGGGGAGCCCAACCTATTACTAGCAAGGTGTACCTAATAAAGATGCCAGTGAGTGTACATTAATGCAGTTGGTCAAGCAGGTGCTCTCAGGTTACTCTCAAACCCAAAATATGTGTTTGTAGTTGTAGCTGATTGTAAAAGAAGCAACACATAAAGGAGATAACAAAAAGGCTGTAAATGTTAGAAGATGGCGTATTTGACTTTCTTTGTGTGTTACAGCAATATTTATGCTGTAGAATTTCTGCCCCGAGATTTGTTTTTTTGTGATTTTTTTTTTGTGTGTAGTACTGCAATAAATATTGCTAGCTTTGTCAATGTGGAATTACTCTAGAAGATTCCATGCATCAAAGTGTAAGAATGCATTGCTTTCCATGAAAAATTAATTTTATTAAAAGGCTAATTTCCTTCACAGTCCTCAAGGTGTTCAAGAACGAGTGCTTCTTTGATTGTAGTGCATTTCTGCACAGGCAGTACACTACACTTCTGCAGGTTTTGCATTCTTAACCAACAGTAATAGTTAAAGTCAGTATTATATTATTATTTTTTTTCTGTCTGTTTTACAGAAGCCAAAGCAGAAAGACTGGCATCCTCCAGATGGATTCATCCTCGGCTTATGGACATTAATAATTCTTATATTCTTTCAAACTTATGGGATCAAGCACCTAAAACATGTATTTTAAGATGTACGGTATGCATCTAGTGTTGTGCAACATGAATTGATTTGTTCAGAATTTGGAAGTCACTTTTTAACAAAAAGTTGTTAGAATGTTTTTTTATCCATATTGTTTAATATTGTTTAATATTACACAATTTTTAATATTTAAAAGACAACACTTACAGTTGTTTCTATATTGTTAATTTATTGTGATTGTTTGCCGATAACATTTTAGATTACTAAAATCAAACGATATTTAAATTACAATAAACATTTTGTTTTTGAAATGTATTTTATTTTTATCAAACAGTATTTGAGCAGTTCTGTGAATGCTACAAGAGGTAGTCAAAATATTCCTGCAATGTCTTCATTATAGGTAACTAGCTGATTACCCAGTGGCTTCGCTCACTGAGTGCAAGGGATAAAAATATAATGTAGTATATAAATTATTAAACAGTAAAACATTAACATGTAAGAAGTAAAGATACATTGAGCAGTACTGGAGTGCTTTCGGGTAAAGTACATTTTAAAGACGTAATAACACAGCAGGCGCTACACGACCACTGTGGTATAGAAATTACATTTTCTATGCGATCCTGCAAATTTCTGCCTGATATCCTTGCACTACGTGCCTGTGATTTAAGAGAAAAAATTTTCTGAGAAATGTGGAAGCTGCCCTTCCGTGCTTAACTAGCAGAAGGTCCAAAGAATTCCCAAGTTGTAAACTTAACATGAAGATTTCGGTACATCTTCCTAATGTGAAACCCTCCATCTCCTTAAAAGAATTTATCACAAAAGCAACCTTGAATGTTGCGGGGTTTTAGTGACCTGAACTCAACTTAAGGGACAGTAAGTAGTCGTGAAGCGCAATTTACAAAGAGAGTTTTGCTTCAATGGCGCTGATCATACTCAGTCGCAAAGATTTCCACTATCCCATGAGCCAACAGGGCACTTGAAGTGTCACAAACCGTGTAAGAAGAGAGGACGCCGCCCGAAACTGCAAAGCTGTCGACACGGCAGAGCAGCCCAACATTCCGCGCCTCTAAGTGTCCACTTTGTTCTCACAACCCATCGCCACTGAAGGCAGTGTCGCCTTCACATTGTTTACAGCTCGGCGCAGTTAAAAAGTAGAAAGACGCAAAGCTGTTTTCCTCATCTCTTCTACTATCAAGTACTGCCAATTAAAAAAAAGTTATAATGTGGCAGTTTCCGCGACAGTCACGTGGACGAATAAATAAAACTTCTCTGTCAGAACGTGCGGACGGGTCAGCGCTGGAGTCCAGAGAGGAGGGCTGGGAGAGGGCGCGAGGCGCACTTCTATGGGATAGATTGGCGTGTTTGTGTGCTTCTTTTCAATATCAGTACAATAACTCACAAATAATAACAATTCATAAAGACGATATAAAAATGGTGTCCACAAACAAAGTGATTAGTTCCTGTGTTATAATATATTCTGTGGTCATACGCAATTTCCGTTTCGCATGGTCATACATAATTTCCATTTCAAACGCGAAAAGAATTTTATATATATGACGTATATAGATGCAACTTGCAAAGACGACAGCCTACCCCAGCGCTTTTAAACCAAATATCAGCTGCACTTAGTCCATCATTGCACAAGCATTTGTCTGCCTTAGAAATGTTGTAAACTCACACATACATGACTTGCATCAACTCCGATCAGCTGTCAAAAGTCAAAACAGATTTGCAAGGTTTAAACAAATAATTAAGTGTTAGAGCAAGGCCAGGCTGCGATTGGCAAGTACTCTGAGACTTGTACATGAGTTTCAGCGGAGAACAAGTTGCTGTGCAATAATCCCAACTCGGACAGTGGCTCTTCATCTTTATATATTTGGCTGTATATTATGTTGTTGGAGTATTCATAGAATTCCCTCACCTTTTGATGTACTGTTATGTATCTGGTGTACTGAGAGGCCATGTTGACCCTGTTGTTTGTATAAGCCGCCTGGCTGGAGTGAGGCAAATTGGGAGGTTGAAGGCAAATTCCACAAACCATTTATTGAACCTGCATAATTCAGTTTTAGGGTTAAAAGGTACAAAGCACATCCCACAGAGACCAGTCCTTTTCGAATGTGGCAGTGCAACACAGGTGGCACATAAAAGATAAAGAATCAATTTACAGGAATATAAAGTTTGTGTCTACATTAACAGCACCAATAATAATTACTGCTGATTTCAGAATTATTTGATCAAGGTACAGCACGCTCTATCCAAGATACTGCTTGCATTGAACGAGTTGCATGATGTTATTTCTAGAGAGAGATTACAGGTAACTCTTCTCGGTTGTCTAACTGTGTTCAGTACACAATCTGTTTGTAGACTGCCCTAGAAAGGGGGGATGGCCCAGCCCTGAATGGGTGCACCTATTGGGTTGGGAAATTGGATAATCGGAAGGTGTTGAATTTCGGTTATAAAAATGTTTTGGACTGAAGGCCACTTTGCCAAAGTCAAAGCTACAGTATTCCACCTCTGGCCTACAGTCACTTCTAAATTCTGCTATATTTCTTTTGCTTTGTGTTTATGTGAAAGATACTTTGTTGGATTTGCATTTTGAAATCCCAGATTTCAGTCATTGATCCATGAAAGCCTACTGCTATGAAGTTGACATAAAGGCTGGCAAACCGACTGCATTGGTGCCAAACGTGTGGCATTTGGAATTGCCTTGAAAAATAAAGATGCCCAAATGGCAGAGGGTGAAACTGAACATTTCTGTGGTGTCAACTTCTTATTTCAGTGTTTCTTATAATATTGCCAAATTGTAAAAATTGAAAAGTTGCATATTACAATAGCATTAAACAAACCTGTATTTATGAAAGCAATGTGCATCTGTTGAAGTATAGTAAAACAGTTGATGAGCGGTCTGAGAGTTAAGGTATTGCTGTCGTAATGTCGTAGTGTAAAATGGGGGTAAAGACTGAAATTAAAGTCCTTTAATTTAATTTAAAATAAAACATTTCAGTAGATTATGGCTAAATGTACAGATGGCAGACAGATAAAATTCAAGCATGGATGTTGATTGTCTGCAAATATTTAGATTTCCAGATTTTTACATATAAATATATGTTGTAGCCTTCTGGAATACATATTCTAGGATGTAGAGCTCCAGCTGATGTGATGGAGGAATGATAAAAGAGATGCCATTAGCAGGAGGAGAGAGCAGAAGACTGAACAATATGCCAGGAAAGAGGGAGATCCTGAGTGCCAGCGTGATCACAGCAAGAGAACTGAGGTGGAACAGATTGGCAGAGAAAAGGTAACGTTTAGGCTTAGCTGGGCAGATCACTCGTGTGTGTGTTGTTTTAGGTGTGTTCCCCATGGCTTTATTTGCAGGGAAGTTCAAACAAGAGTCACAAGTGTGAGCAGCAGGTGGATCTTTAATATTGCAATACATGGACCACTGTACTAACACTGGATGGGGCCTCTGTTCGCTTTCAAAACGGCCTTAGTTCTTCATGGCATGGATTACACCATATGTTGGAAATGTTCGTTTGAGATTCTGAACCGTGTTGACGTGATTGCAATCTCCCCTTCTAGCACATCCCACAGGTGTTCCACTGGATTCTGATCCAGTGAATGGGAAGACCACTGAAGAGCACGGACCTCATTGTCATGTTCGTTAAACCAGTATGAGACGACCTTTGATTTGTTACATGGTGCATTATCATGCTGGAATTAGCTGTTAGAAGATGTGTACATTTTGGCACATGGTCAGCAACAATAGTCAAATAAGCTGTGCCATTCTAGTGATGATTGATTAGTATTAGTGGGCCCAAAGTGTACCAAGAAAACATTCCTCACACCATTACGCCATAACCACCTGCCTGCACTGTTGACAGAAGGCAAGTTAAGTGCATGGATTCAAGCTGCTGTTAGGGTTAGAATTTGGCACCATCTGTCAGCCTCATCAGAAATCGAGATTCTTCAGACCAAGCTGTGTTTTTCCAGTCTTCAATGAGCGGCTGTTTTGTTCAGCCCATGCCCACTGCAGCCTCAGCTTTTTGTTTGAGCTTGGTGTGGTCTTCTGCTGTTTTAGCCTATCCACCTCAGGGTGTGATGTGTTGTACATTCGGAGATGCTTCTCCACCCACCACAGTTGTACAGAGTGCTTATCTGAGTTACCGTCTCCTTTCTGTGAGCTCAAGCCCGTCTGGCCCTTCTCCTCTCACCTCATTCAAGACATTTCCATCTGCATGCCTTCTGCTCTTTGGATGTTTTTGGATTTTTGCATCATTCTGAGTAAACTCTGGAGACTGGTACATGTGAAAATCACAGGAGATGAGCAGTTATAAAAATATTTCGCCAGCCCGTCTGGCATCAACAATGATGCCAGTGTTTCCCATTCTGGTGTTTAATGTTAGCATTAAATTAAGCTCTTGACTAACCTCTGCATGATGTTTTGCATTGTGCTTCTTCCACATGATTGACTAATTAGATAATTGCATAGATAGGCAGGAGGACGGGGCATCTAACTAATCTGCTCAGAGAGTGTATGTTTAATAAAAGGAAAGAAAGAAGTTTGAATTCTGTTTGACATCGATGAGCAGAGTGAAGCACAAATGCAATGCTCAAGTAATAAAGTAAGAAGCAAGTGCAGTGTCTTAGAAGGCGTTCTTTGACCAGGTGTGTAAGTAAACAGTAGGCATGTTTAAGTTTTCAAATTTTGTAAGTACAGAACATACCTAACTAGTGTAATTGCCACTTTGCTCAGACATAACGGTCACTTTGTAGATCATGTTTGTGGGCCATGAACTGCACTTTAAGAACCACGCGCAGGACAGTAAAGGGCAGATGACCTGGCAAGGGTCAGGAATGTTGGAAAGTTGGCCACAGAACCCAACCTATCTAGCAAAGAGCAACACATGCTTCCATGTTGGTCATTAAAAAATGTTGTGTGGCATGAGGTTCCGTCTAGTCTACTGATTGATAGCACTGGAAGGAGTGGGATTGTTTGTCCCTCTCAACTGAGATAGCCAAGAAGTCTGCCTAAGTGATCTGGCCTTTTAAGGGACACTGAAGGAAGTATATCTAGTGCGGCTTCTAAATTTGTTTTGAAGCTCGGAAGTGACTCTACGGCAGTTGGGCCCTTAAGCAAGTTCCTTAATCTGTAATTGCTCCATCCTGGGTATGACATTAATCTGCATGCAGCCCTGCAAACAGGTTCTCCAACTTCCAAGGAAAACCTGTGATTGCCTGGTGGAAGGCTTGGCACAGGTTCAGCCCAAGGAAAAAAAAGGCAAAAGTACACAAACCTCACAATGTTCAGTGTGGTGCTGAGGTGTCACCCGCTGCACTTGGGTCCCAATCTGGGTGGTCCGGTCTGTGCTGGGTGTGTCTACACACTGTCAGCAGTGTCTATGCCCAACCACCTTTTTTTTATGTGATCAAGCATCACAGGAGCCCAAGACCCATAACAGAGGTCCACTGACACAGCAGGGTTTTACTTTTCTTTTGTAATTGTTTTTACTTTATGTTCTCCCTGTGTTCATTCATTCTTCGTCGATTTTTGTGAAAAGATGTCTCATCTGTTTTGCTTTTTTTTTTAAAATGAATTCTGAATGTGAATGGTGTGCCCCTTTATCACCCCAGTTGTACACAATGCAGGTCAGTACTAAAGAAGGTCATCACCAAAACATAAAACTGGGCATAAGTAATAAATTAAAAGTAGGAAATATGGTCGCCTTGAACTTTAAACCTTTCAACTGTTCAGAATTTCCTTGGGTCCGCTGATTCCCAGGCCTTTCAATTTAAATTCTATTTATTTTTGCACAGCAGTCTTCCAAAGTAGAGGCACATAGAGGTCTGTGAGCTACTACTTGTTCAGTCCCGCTCCTGACTGCATTCACATTGTTGGATTCTTAAAATAGCAGAATCTGTCTGATCATGATTCAGACGTGAGTAAATCTGTTTATGACGACAATAGTAGGACTATTACTGTTATTTTCAGATGGATGAATGGATTTGGGTGGGTAGTTGGTGGCCAGACATTAGTGCTTCCTAAAGGGACATGATTAAAAAAAAATCATATCAAATTCATATCAATACCAGCTTTCTGACCTCAGAATGGTTCAGAAGCAAATAATGCACAACATCAAAATCCCTTGTCTTACTTCTTGGTGCACCGCTCTATGTGCCATTTCCCTCTTGATAGCTGCAAAGTCCAGATGGCATCGAAGCAGGTGTCCCCCATGAAGTCCAGACCACATCATAGCCTGGGGGGTGGTGTCTCCTGTGAAGTCCCAAACACATTAAAGTGTTTCATTTCACAAAGTATTCGAAATGGGCAGGAGATTGAGAGGGTAGCTGACTCTGACTTCTGGTACTAAAAATCCCCAAATGCTGGTAATGTACCATTTTACAATTTGAATTTTTTAGATACTTTTTCTGTACATTTATAACTTGCAGCACTAGTTGTATGTCATAAGAGCAGTTAAGCATGACTGTACTGGCATATCAGCACAACTAAAATCAGCTTTACCTTACTGCTGCCAGCACCCTGCAAGATTCTTTTGTCTTTTCTGCTTATTTAATTGTTATTTGTGGATAGAAAATGCAATTTCATTTATACTCTTGTTAAATGTGATCACTTTCTGTTTCTGGCAAACTCCAAATATGGTCTCGCCCCGTTTTCTTTTCAAATCTGTAATCTGATGCCCATTAGTGCAGGTGTAGTTGCTTTAGTTACATATTCCGGAATGTTTCCAGTGTGCTGTTCTCCCTCAATTTTATGTACCGATGTTGGCATTTCACTTAGAGATGATTTCAGTCCCATAGTTTCTGGTAGCTGCTGCAGTGCCAATGAAGATGCATGGCAGAATTTATCATTGACACGAGCAGAGACACACCTGCGTGTCTTTGTTTGTAAAGTAAATGTGGTGTTAATTCGTTCATCTATGTGTTCCGGCTCGCGTATGCTATATGATGTATTATTTTTGGCACTCCTGATCTACTTCCTGAATGCCCGCTTTCAATCACGACT
The DNA here is from genome assembly GCF_016835505.1 of Polypterus senegalus. Lineage (NCBI taxonomy): Eukaryota > Metazoa > Chordata > Cladistia > Polypteriformes > Polypteridae > Polypterus > Polypterus senegalus. Next base: position 96,123,936 of record NC_053167.1, on the reverse strand, counting down.
ATAATCTAACCACCCACTTCCTCTCACAGCTCCTAAGTTTAGTCTTGTGCCACAAAACCTTCAATTAGTGTACCAAGGTCATGTAGACGTTTAGCTCAGAGCTTATTAGTGTAAGCCTACTACTGTGTATGCAGCCATCATTAATCTGTTTTCAGACCGCCATTCCCCACCTAGTCCAGGTTAGGTTTGAACGTTAACTGGACAGCTAGCACCCTTACTGTATGTGGGGGAAAAAATCTGCTGCACTGCCAGCCAACAAAATATTTAGATATAATTAATAATACCATATATACTCGCGTTTAAGTTCTCCCGCAGTCATATAAGTCGGGACTTGATTTTACAGTATAATTTTTGGTATTTTATAATGTTGGTTGTATAAGTCGAATGCGGAAAACTCACGCTATGCTAACGCCCACCTGAGAGAGTAACCACAGAGCACACTGCCTTTTTTTTCTATGTATTGTGCCTACATGACTACACGGTAATACCCAAACTATTCCAAAGCGACGTTTGCACTGTTTTGTGTTTTTTGTATCTCACACCCTCATACACCTTAATCGTCAGAGCATCTGTTCTCAATGATGGAGTATTCGATCAGAAGAAATTATGAAACTGCTCTTAAATTAAAAGTTGTTGAAGTGGTGAAAGAAATTGATGTGTCTGAGAAACTGATGTGAGATTGCAGGAGGCAAGAACATGTAAACAAAAATAAAATTAAGTGTCGCATTTTTGAACAGGCGTATAAGTCGGGGTCTGATTTTATGATCGATTTTTTGGGCTTCAAGACCTGACTTACAGTATATGCGAGTGTATACGGTAATTGGTTTTGTCGTATCTAGTGGGCAGCGTACCCCCATGAAACTCACAACAGGGTGAAGTGGTGGCTCTGTAGCTAAGGATCTGCACTGGAATCTGGAATGTTGATAGTTCAAATTCCATTATTGCCAGAAGGGATCCTACTCCATTAGGCTCTTAAGCAAGACCTTAAACCTGAAAGTTGCGCCAGAGTTGCTGTACAGTGGCTGACCCTGCACTCTGACCCCCAAAGGTCATGCAAAAAAAAAAAAAAAAGTACAATTGGAAGGCACTCAGATGGCAGCAAGTTACCTGCTATGGCTGAGCTGGAGCGAAGTCCGGACTCGGCCATGTCAAACCGTATTTACCCTTTCATGTCTTATCCACTCTCCACTCAAGTTCCCCAGTCAACTGTAAAAACAAGCATGTTGGTTAAAGATAAAAGGTTCAGTCCTCGTTAATCTGTTTTTAGACCGCCATTTCCCACTTGGGCCAGGTTAGGTTTGACTATATTGTTAAAGGATGAAGTATAATACAGTAATCCCTCCTCGATCGCGGGGGTTGCGTTCCAGAACCCCCCGCGATAGGTGAAAATCCGCAAAGTAGAAACCATATGTTTGTATGGTTATTTTTATATATTTTAAGCTCTTAGAAACTCTCCCACACTGTTTATAAATATTCTCCGCACAGTTATACAGTAAACCCTCGTTTATAGCGTTGATCTGCTCCAGACAGATAAATTAATTTCCAAAAAGTAGGATTCTTTATTTATAAATCTAATATTTTCGCAGTTAGAGCATTGAAAACCTGTTTACGACCTTCTAAATAAGTTTTTTAACATTATTAGAGCCCTCTAGACATGAAATAACACCCTTTAGTCAAAAGTTTAAACTGTGCTCCATGACGAGACAGAGATGACAGTTCTTTCTCACAATTAAAAGAATGCAAACATATCTTCCTCATCAAGGTGTGCGTCAGGAGCAGAGAATGTCAGGGAGAGAGTAAAGTAAACAATTAAAAACCAATAGGGCTGTTGCACTTTTAAGTATGCAAGCACCACAATATAGCGGCGCAATGAAGGGATCAATGTGAAGGTAGCCTTTCAGCATTTTTACAGGCGATCCGTATCTTCTAAGCAAACAGCCACTGTGCAAACAGCCCTCTGCTCACACCCTCCGTCAGAAGCAGATAATGGGGCCAATCATACGCTTCCCTGATGGTATTGCATGATGGATAAGTATTTGCCTGTATTTCTCAGGGAGAGTGAGAGACGGAGAAAAGCAAAGAATGAAAAATCAATACGGGCTGTTAGAACTTTTAAGTGTGCGAAGCAGCGTGCGGGAACGATATCGTATATCATTGAGGAGTTTTATTTAATATGTAATACGTGCTCTGATTGGGTAGCTTCTCAGCCATCCGCCAATAGCGCCCCTTGTATGAAATCAACTGGGCAAACAAACTGAGGAAGCATGTAACATAAATTGTAAGACCCATTGTCCGAGAAATCCACGAACCAACGAAAAATCGTTATATATACAAACCGGATTCCAAAAAAGTTGGGACACTAAACAAATTGTGAATAAAAACTGAATGCAATGATGTGGAGATGGCAAATGTCAATATTTTATTTGTAATAGAACGTAGATGACAGATCAAACGCTTAATCCGAGTAAATTTATCATTTTAAAGGAAAAATATGTTGATTCAAAATTTCACGGTGTCAACAAATCCCAAAAAGTTGGGACAAGTAGCAATAAGAGGCTGGAAAAAGTAAATTTGAGCATAACAAAGAGCTGGAAGACCAATAACACTAATTAGGTCAATTGGCAACATGATTGGGTATAAAAGAGCTTCTCAGAGTGGCAGTGTCTCTCAGAAGCCAAGATGGGTAGAGGATCACCAATTCCCACAATGTTGCGCAGAAAGATAGTGGAGCAATATCAGAAAGGTGTTACCCAGCGAAAAATTGCAAAGACTTTGCATCTATCATCATCAACTGTGCATAACATCATCCAAGATTCAGAGAATCTGGAACAATCTCTGTGCGTAAGGGTCAAGGCCGTAAAACCATACTGGATGCCCGTGATCTCCGGCCCTTAAACGACACTGCACCACAAACAGGAATGCTACTGTAAAGGAAATCACAGAATGGGCTCAGGAATACTTCCAGAAACCATTGTCAGTGAACACAATCCACCGCCATCCGCCGCTGCCAGCTGAAACTCTACAGTGCAAAGAAGAAGCCATTTCTAAGCAAGATCCACAAGCTCAGGCGCTGTCACTGGGCCAGGGATCATTTAAAATGGAGTGTGGCAAAATGGAAGACTGTTCTGTGGTCAGACGAGTCACGATTCAAGTTCTTTTGGAAATCTGGGACGCCATGTCATCCGGACCAAAGAGGACAAGGACAACCCAAGTTGTTATCAACGCCAGTTCAGAAGCCTGCATCTCTGATGGTATGGGGTTGCATGAGTGCGTGTGGCATGGGCAGCTTGCATGTCTGGAAAGGCACCTTCAATGCAGAAAAATATATTCAGGTTCTAGAACAACATATGCTCCCATCCAGACGTCATCTCTTTCAGGGAAGACCCTGCATTTTTCAACAAGATAATGCCAGACCACATTCTGCATCAATCACAACATCATGGCTGCGGGGAGAAGGATCCGGTACTGAAATGGCCAGTCTGCAGTCCAGATCTTTCACCTATAGAGAACATTTGGCGATCATAAAGAGGAAGGTGCGACAAAGAAGGCCCATTGAACAGTTAGAGGCCTGTATTAGACAAGAATGGGAGAGCATTCCTATTTCTAAACTTGAGAAACTGGTCTCCTCGGTCCCCAGACGCCTGTTGAGTGTTGTAAGAAGAAGGGGAGATGCCACACAGTGGTGAAAATGGCCTTGTCCCAATTTTTTGGGATTTGTTGACACCATGAAATTCTGAATCAACATATTTTTCCCTTAAAATGATACATTTTCTCAGTTTAAACTTTTGTTCCGTGATTTATGTTCTATTCTGAATAAAATATTAGAAGTTGGCACCTCCACATCATTGCATTCAGTTTTTATTCACGATTTGTATAGTGTCCCAACTTTTTGGAATCCGGGTTTGTATTTAGATATGCTTACATTTAAAATCCGCGATGAAGTGAAGCCGCGAAAGTCGAAGCGCTATATAGTGAAGGATCACTGTATACATATATCTCTGTATTCCACAATGCCAATACAGATGCAAATATACAGTAATACAGAGGGGAAAAAAACGCATCACCCCCATCTCTGTTGTCCTCCATAGTGTTAACCAGAAAACATGTACAATTTACAAAATAACTAACAAACATTCACATACACAAAAAGTCCAATGAAATCACTGAAACTGCGGAGAATAAGAAATGGGTGTAAGCTGGCCAAGTCCCAAGTGAGGAAATGCCACCGTAGCCACAGTGAAGCATGGTGAAGGCAGCTTTGGGGCTGCTTTTGTTCAGCTGGGACTGGGGCTTTATGAGCAGTCAAGGTGGATGGAGTCATGAATAGCTCCAAGTATCCATCTATTCTGGCACAAAACCTTCAAGCACCGGCTAGGAAACTGAAGATGAAGAGGAACCTCGCCTTTCAGCATGGCAACAACCCAAAGCAAAGGAGGATCCTCAAAGGAGGATCGATGTTCTGGAACGACCCAGTCAGAGCCCACACCTTAGTCCAATTGAAAATCTGGGGTGTGAACTGAAGAGAGCGGTTTACAGGAGACACCTCGCCCCCCGATCATTTGACAGATCTGGACATGTTTACAAGGAAGATTGGGCAAGTCCAGCTGTGTCACCCAAAAAGTGCTGCCATCAAATCGAATCAAAAAGGTGTTTGAATGAAGTATTAGTTTAGGGGGTGTGCACAATAATGCAACCAGGTTTTTGTAGGGTTGGTTTTCCCTTTTTACTAGACAGTTTCTGATTTGTTTTCACCTTCGTTGTATCATTTGTAATTTTGTAGTAAAGGTGGAGTACGTTCTGACAGTAATTTTTTTGGTTTTTTTTTAATCGCACAAAACCTGCCATTTTGGCAGGGGCTTGTAGACGTTTTAGATCCACTGTAAACGGCATGACGTGAAGTTCAACTTCTGTGTTGTCATACTTGTTGCCGTAATGGCTGTCTGAAGATACAACACTAGAGCTCTCTTTTGGCTGCTCTTTACTTTTTCACCCATGCCTCCTGGGTAGCCATGATACTAAGGGTAGCAGCCAATTTTTGAGATGCCAGCTAACATAACCTGCATGTCTTCAGGAAGTGAGAGGAATTGAGAATCTCCAGATGACAGCTCACACAGAGAGTGACCAGGTGAAGACTTGAACCCGGCTCCCCAGGGCTGGGAGGCAGAAGTGCCAGCGGCTGAGCCACCTTCTTATGTTAACATAGTCCTGGTTTTGCTCATTTTGGTTCATTTGCCCTCCCCTGATATACTTCTTATGCCTGCTATAGTATGTGCTGAGCTCAGGGCAGGTGCTCCCTGATTTGCAAAGATGGTTGTGGAGACGGACTGATGAATGAAAGTTGCATGTGCTTCAAAGGCCTAACAAATTGTGTCCAGAAAAAGCACTAGACACATGGGAGAGCAGCCTGATTTCCCACGAGGTAAGCTGCCAGACCAGGAATTAGCCGTTAAGCAGCCCCAGTGTAATAGCATCCAATGATTGAGCGGCACACTAAAAGGCCTGCGTGCGTCTAACCCGATAACGTTTAGATGAGCTGTCTGCGTGGTGACCCTGTGCAGGTCTCAATTGCTTTTTGAGACGTCAGATGCATTTATTGTATTTCATGCCAGACGTGAAACCAAGCGGCTGCCTCTATTACATTGTAAATAAATCCTTTAGTGTTTGCTTGGCTTAATGTCACTGCAGAGGCATCGCTCGTAATACATTGAAACATTCAATGGCTGATTGACCCTCACTCAGTTTCACTGTCTGCCACTCATATACATTGGTGCTTGAAAGTTTGTGAATCCTTTAGAATTTTCTATATTTCTGCATAAATATGACCTAAAACATTATCAGATTTTCACTCAAGTCCTAAAAGTAGATAAAGAGAAACCAGTTAAACAGATGAGACAAAAATATTATACTTGCTCATTTATTTATTAAGGAAAATGATCGAATATTACATATTTATGAGTGGCAAAAGTATGTGAACCTTTGCTTTCAGTATCTGGTGTGACCCCCCCTTTTGCAGCAATAACTGCAACTAAACGTTTCCGGTAACTTTTGATCATTCCTGCACACCGGCTTGGAGGAATTTTAGCCCATTCCTCCGTACAGAACAGCTTCAACTCTTGGATGTTGATGGGTTTCATCACATTAACTGCTCGCTTCAGGTCCTTCCACAGCATTTCGATTAGATTAAGGTCAGGACTTTGACTTGGCCATTCCAAAACATTAACTTTATTCTTCTTTAACCATTCTTTGGTAGAATGACTTGTGTGCTTAGGGTTGTTGTCTTGCTGCATGACCCACCTTCTCTTGAGATTCAGTTCATGGACAGATGTCCTGACATTTTCCTTTAGAATTCTCTGATATAATTCAGAATTCATTGTTCCATCAATGAAGGCAAGCCGTCCTGGCCCAGATGCAGCAAAACAGGCCCAAACCATGATACTACCACCACCATGTTTCACAGATGGGATAAGGTTCTTATGCTGGAATGCAGTGTTTTCCTTTCTCCAAACATAACGCTTTTCATTTAAACCAAAAAGTTCTATTTTGGTCTCATCCATCCACAAAACATTCTTCCAATAGCCTTCTGGTTTGTCCACGTGATCTTTAGCAAACTGCACATGAGCAGCAATGTTTTTTTTTAGAGCAGTGACTTTCTCCTTGCAACCCAGCCATGCACACCATTGTTGTTCAGTGTTCTCCTGATGGTGGACTCATGAACATGAACATTAGCCAATGTGAGAGAGGCCTTCAGTTGCTTAGAAGTTACCCTGGGTTCCTTTGTGACCTCACCGACTATTACACGCCTTGCTCTTGGAGTGATCTTTGTTGGTCGACCACTCCTGGCGAGGGTAACAATGGTCTTGAATTTCCTCCATTTGTACACAATCTGTCTGACTGTGGATTGGTGGAGTCCAAACTCTTTAGAGATGGTTTTGTAACCTTTTCCAGCCTGATGAGCATCAACAACTCTTTTTCTGAGGTCCTCAAAAGTCTCCTTTGTTCGTGCCATGATACACTTCCACAAACATGTGTTGTGAAGAGCAGACTTTGATAGATCCTTATTCTTTAAATAACACAGGGTGCCCACTCACACCTGATTGTCATCCCATTGATTGAAAACACCTGACTCTAATTTCACCTTCAAACTAACTGCTAATCCTAGAGGTTCACATACTTTTGCCACTCACAAATATGTAATATTCGATCATTTACCTCAATAAATAAATCACCAAGTATAATATTTTTGTCTCATTTGTTTAACTGGTTTCACTTTATCTACATTTAGGACTTGAGTGAAAATCTGATGATGCTTTAGATCATATTTATGCAGAAATTTAGAAAATTCTAAAGGGTTCACAAACTTTCAAGCACCAATGTATTGCCTGGGACTGGCGTGAATGTCCATTTGGTGAAAGTCTGTCCCTTAAATCTGTCGCGCCAAGTGCAGTCACGAGTGTTCCCTAGAGGTGACCTGTCTACACCCTTTACACAGGCAGTCTGGTGTAGTGGGTAAGGCTCTTGACTTCTAACCCTGAGGTTGAGGGTTCAAATCCCACATCCCACCACTGACACTATGTGACCCTGACCCCAAGTCACTTGACCTGCCTGTGATCCAATTAGAAAACCAAAAGAAATGGAACCAATTGTATCATAAATGTTATAAGTCACTTTGGGTAAATGAGTCAGCCAAGTAAATAAATGTAAAATCTTGATGATGGATGGGTGGATTTACTTTATTGTCATTGACACCATACAACAAGGATTGCACAGCCAAACGAAATTGCGTTTCTCCAGGCTCAGTGTACGAACATAAACATAAAGACAAGGGCACGTTATACAACTGTAACGGCTGACCCCTTACCCAGACCAGCCATTACACTACCAAGACTATTTCCTTGGACTAGCCTGAAGACTCTCGAGACAATAGCAAGTCGTACTCTTTACAGATTTTTTCCTGACACAATGAAATAACAAGCAAACAGTACACAGATATGTAAAACCAAATACAGATGTACAATGATAAATATAAATACACACAAAGACAGATGAATATTCTATAATAAACTGCTCAAAAAAATTAAAGGAACACTTTGAAAACACATCAGATCTCAATGGGAAAAAGAAATCCTCCTGGATATCTATACTGATATAGACTGGGTAATGTGTTAGGAACGAAAGGATGCCACATCGTTTGATGGAAATGAAAATGATCAACCGACAGAGCCCTGAATTCAAAGACGCCCCAAAAATCAGAGTGAAAAAATTATGTGGCAGGCTAGTCCATTTTGCCAAAATTTAATTGCAGCACCTCAAAATTGTACGCAGCACTTGGTATGGCCCCTGTGTTCTTGTATACATGCCTGACAACATCGGTGCATGCTTCTAATGAGATGACAATCGGTGTTGTGGGGGATCTCCTCCCAGATCTGGACCAGGGCATCACTGAGCTCCTGGACAGTCTGAGGTGCAACCTGGTGGCATTGGATGGACCAAAACATAATGTCCCAGAGGTGTTCTATTGGATTTAGGTCAGGAAAGTGTGGTGGCCAGTCAATGGTATCAATTCCTTCATCCTCCAGGAACTGCCTGCATACTCTCACCACATGAGGCCAGGAATTGTCGTGCACCAGGAGCCACTGTACCAGCATAGGGTCTGACAATGGGTCCAAGGATTTCATCCTGATACCTAATGGCAGCCAAGGTGCCTTTGTCAAGCCTGTAGCGGTCTGTGTGGACCTCCATGGATATGCCTCCCAGACAATCATTAACCCACCACCAAACTGCTCATGCTGAATGATGTTACAGGCAGCATAATGTTCTCCATGGCTTCTCCAGACCCTTTCACTTCTGTCACGCTCAGGGTGAACCTGCTCTCATCTGTAAAAAGCACAGGGCACCAGTGGTGCATCTGCCAATTCTGGTATTCTATGGCGAATGCCAATCGAGCTGCATGCTGCTGGGCAGTGAGCTCAGGGCCCATTAGAGGACATGGGGCCCTTGGGTCACCCTCATGAAGTCTTTCTGGTTGTTTGGTCAGAGACATTCACACCAGTGGCCTGCTGGAGGTCATTTTGTAGGGCTCTGGCAGTGCTCATCCTATTCCTCCTTGCCCAAAGGAGCAGATACTGGTCCTGCTGATGGGTTATGGATCTTCTATGGCCCTCTCCAGCTCTCCTAGAGTAACTGCTTGTCTCCTAGAATCTCCTCCATGCCCTTGAGACTGTGCAGGGAGACACAGCAAACCTTCTGGCAATGACACGTATTGATGTGCCATCCTGGAGAAGTTGGACTACCTGTGCAACCTCTGTAGGGTCCAGGTATCGCCTCATGCTACCAGTAGTGACACTGACTGTAGCCAAATGCAAAACTAGTGAAGAAACAGTCAGAAAAGATGAGGAGGGAAAAATGTCAGTGGCCTCCACCTGTTAAACCATTCCTGTTTTGGGGGTCATCTCATTGTTGCCCCTCTAGTGCATCTGTTGTTAATTTCATTAACACCACAGCAGCTGAAACTGATTAACAACCCCCTCTGCTACTTAACTGACCAGATTAATATCCCATAAGTTTCATTGACTTAATGCTATACTCTGATTAAAAAGTGTTCCTTTAATTCTTTTGAGCAGTATATATATGTGCACACAAACCACTAATATCCCAATGACACCAGTGAATAATTATTAATTATACAAAAATACGAACATTTGCAAAATCCTCCCACGAAACACAAGCACAGATGAATGATAAGTGGCAATTGAAATGAAAATGATAAATAAGTCCAAAAGCTAATAAAGTCCGGTAATAGTTGAATATTGACTGATGTTTTATTTTGCTTCCTTCCGACAATACATAAAACAACCTCACCGTAAGTGTCCTCAGCAGTGGTTGCTGGCAGTCGTGATAATGATCCGGATCCTTAAGAAGCAAGTAATGGACTTTTACGATGAACGGGTTGAAATATGGATGTGTAAATCAGGGATGCCCAATGCGTCGATCGCGATCATTGCATTCAAAAAAAATTTTTTTAACATTAGTTTATCATGTATGCTCCCTATGGCATTTGCCACTTGATTGACATACAGGGCGGCCAGTCTGAGATCTGTTTTCTTCTAAGACACTGGTCATCCCGCATGCACGATCAAACGTGCGAGCTACTGAAAACTCCAGCTATCTAAGTGGTCTAGTTAGCCTTCCAATTTATATCGACTAAAGGGATTTAAAAAAAATGTTTGGGGAGGGTATGGGCTGGATGTGGAATTGGAAGAGGATTTTTTTCTCACAATGTCACAATCGAAGTGCGTTTGTATGATCTGTCAATCTATCATTGCTATTCCAAAGAAAGAAAATGTGGAAAGGTACTTTTGAACTGTTCATAAAAACTACGAAACTGACTTACTTTTGAAAAGCGATCACAGTTAATCGGACAGCCATCATTTTTCATTCAGCTGAATTCAAAAGCTCCTTGACTGCATTATTGAGCTCTACTTATTTATGCGAGTCAGTCTTTTCCCACATGAAGATTATTAAATCCAAATACTGTAGTGACCATAAATGTATTGAATTGTTATTGTGCCATAAAGGTTATTCAGTTATCAACAACAACAACAACATTTATTTATATAGCACATTTTCATACAAACGGTAGCTCAAAGTGCTTTACATAATAAAGAATAGAAAAATAAAAGACACAATAAGAAAACAAAATAAATCAACATTAATTAACATCGAATAAGAGTAAGGTTCAATGGTCAGGGGGGACAGAAAAAACAAAAAAAAACTCCAGATGGCTGGAGAAAAAATAAAATCTGTAGGGATTCCAGACCATGAGACCGCCCAGTCCCCTCTGGGCATTCTACCTAACATAAATGAAACAGTCCTCTTTGGATTTAGGGTTCTCACGGAAGGACTTGATGAAGATGGTCACGTAGAGTTCTCTGTTTTAATCCTTCTATCATTGTTGGAGCATCATGAAGCTTTGAGTAGGTGGAGGTGGCGTAGGCCACCACCACAAAGAAACCGGAAAAAGAAACAGAAAAGAGAGTTGGGGTCAGTACGGATTTTAGAGCCACCATGAATAGTTATTATGATGAATTGAACATACAGAGTATCAGGATTAAGTTAAATTAAGATTAAATTGAAGTTATAGAAAGGCCATGTTAAAGTAATGTGTTTTCAGCAGTGTTTTAAAGTGCTCTACTGTATCAGCCTGGCGAATTCCTATTGGCAGGCTATTCCAGATTTTAGGTGCATAGCAGCAGAAGGCCGTCTCACCACTTCTTTTAAGTTTTGTTCTTGGAATTCTAAGGAGACACTCATTTGAGGATCTGAGGTTACGATTTGGAATATAAGGTGTCAGACATTCTGATATATAAGATGGAGCGAGATTATTTAAGGCTTTATAAACCATAAGCAGAATTTTAAAGTCAATCCTGAATGACACAGGTAACCAGTGTAGTGACATTAAAACTGGAGAGAAATGTATTCGGATTTTCTTTTCCTAGTTAGGATTCTAGCAGCTGCATTCTGCAGTAGTTGCAAACGATTTATGTCTTTTTTGGGTAGTCCTGAGAGGAGTGCGTTGCAGTAATCTAGTCGACTGAAAACAAACGCGTGAACTAATTTCTCTGCATCTTTCAGTGACATAAGAAGTCTAACTTTACTTATGTTTCTTAAGTGAAAAAATGCTGTCCTAGTGGTCTGATTAATATGCAATTTAAAATTCAGATTACAGTCAACAATCACCCCTAAGCTTTTTACCTCCGTCTTGACTTTTAATCCTAATGTATCCAGTTTATTTCTAATAGCCTCACTGTATCCATTATTGCTAACCACTAAGATTTCAGTTTTCTCTTTATTTAACTTGAGAAAGTTACTATTCATCCATTCTGAGATACAAGTCAGATGCAAGGTACGACAACATATATTTTATATATAAAGTATACTCAGTATATATATATAGTATATACAGTATATACAGTATATATATATCATTTTGTATTGTAGGTAGATAATTTCGACCTGGTCATTTTAAAAGTAGCTCGCAAGCCGAAATAGTGTGGGCACCCCTGGTGTAAATGATTCTATTTCTTTTCTCTCTCTGTCCTCTCCTTCTTTCCTTTTGCCTTTCGCTCCTCTTCTTTCAATACAGAATGTCCCGGATGTAACTGGTGGATTCAACAGGTAAGTTCTGTCTTGGCTTTGCAGTCTCACTTCATCATCCTTCCCCTTTTAACTTACAGGGACATTTACTGATACACACATTTTGTATAGCAAACGGGACAATGAAAACAAAATGCACTCAGCACAGACAAAAGAAACGACAAATACTTATTATTATGTAGCCCCGCTACACAACAACAGGCAGACATAATAGACTAAGTGTTTAATCCAGTAGACACATCGGTGAATGGTTGTAAAGTGTTCAAGTTGTAACGTTTGTCGTGTGTATGTGTGTGGTGTCATTGGCTGGTTGTACCTTCCCTGGAATTAACTTCGTAACAATATAATGGTCCAGGGAACAGCCATAGTATTCCAAATACCATAACTGCTTTAGCGTTGCTCACTTCTCCTTCTTCTTCTTCTTCTTTCAGCTCCTCCCGTTAGGAGTTGCCACAGCGGATCATCTTTTTCCATATTACTCTCACTGCACCACTCGGAGTATTTATATCACTGTATCTGAGTGTGAATCACAGCAGCAGCTGATCGGAAAGAGAATTATCGGTATACAGCTTCAAGGACACGCTGTCTCAGCCACTGCAAAACGTTTTAAAGCCTTTCCTGTACAGACCTCGGTTCAGAAACAGTTTCATCCCAAGAACTTTAAATGCACTCAATCAATTGCTCCTTGTAGAACTGTTTGTACTTATAAGTACAATCACCCACTGTAAACTTGCACTACAGTTATAATATCTCACAACCTGAGCCACTTTATAAAGCGTATTTACATATGATGACGATATCATTTTAAGGTGAAATGCAGCAAAATATGTTTGTTAAATTATACAGATAAAACTTTAACTTCATTTAAATAATCTATATTCTTCACTGGGAGTGTCGTGAAGGATAGAATAATTAAACATGTACTACGAAGATATTTCAATGTTCTTAAGCGCTTTGAAGAATCGGCGCTAAGCTTACAGATGGCTTAACGTCTATTACAGAGCTGATTGTATGGCGATCGGTTACTTGGGGAAAGAAAAGCACTTTTGGGGCCCACGCCAATATATATTGAATATAAAACAGAAAGAGAAAATAACAACACAGCTAAAAACGCAGCGACAAATTTCGGCAAAAGTTAAATGCTTGTGTCATGAGCACGAGGCTGCTGTGCAGTGTCCGCAACGGACGTGGCCATCCACCGTGCATAAGCTACCTTACTGACATTGGCGGGAGAAGGAGCCACCGATTCTTCCTCTGCCCAGTGCCACCACAAGCCTAGAGCCGCCCTGAGTACTGCTGCAATAAATTATTTCATCAAGTGAAACACATGTTTAATAACGTGCTTTAACTCCTATCATCATGAAAATGATATCACGTATACATCTCAGTATTTTAGTTATTCAGAGAGCTGTAATATCACGAATGTAATGGACTCTGTGTCCAGTTGGAGGAAGAGAGCCAGTTTAAGAAGCAAGTAGTGATTCACACACATAGAGCACATACGAGTAGAAGATCAAATACAAAACAAAGCATTTAACGTGCTACTTTAATTACGATGTGATTTGAGAAACTGGTTAATTAAACGATTTTAAGATTAAGTTTATGATGTTCTACTAATGACAAAATAAACTACGATTAAAGTGGAAATGTCGAGATTGAAGTTGACATTTCGTGCTTTTCCCCACCGTGTGCCTTTTTTCTCTGTACCCTAATAAGCTTTCATATGACACTCAGACAGTGGGCTTACAACTCTTTTTTCACGGCAACTTTGATATGTGACTTCTTTTTTATTTCCGGCACTGTGCGATTTTGTGAATGTGAGCTTTCAAGTTTCTCCAACACGCTATGTCACTCCTGGATTTTTCTGTGCGTAAACACATTTCGCTTTTGTGCTTACGCCATGTTATAGTGCGAGTTCTACGCACGGCGTTATACATGAGGCCCCTGGTCCTGATAATGGTGGAATGACTGGATTTGTAACGCTGGCCAATGGTTCATGGGGAAGGGAGCACCTGACTGGGAGGGCCCAATAAACGGTAAGGGGAGGAGCCGACAGCACTTAAAGCTGTGGCTGGCAGAAGGTGAAAAGGAGGGAAGAGAGCGCCAGACCAGAAGGAGAAGTCAGATACCAAAAAAAAAAAAAAAATCAAGAGGGAAAGCTGCACTACTTGCTGGATAAGGTCCGTGAACCCGGATTCATTTCTTACGGATGCTTTGGAGTTACTCAGAAGAGGACCTGATGAGACAGCCTAAGGCATTGTGTGTGATTACATTTCCTAGGACATGACGTACGGCTCGGTGCACCTTTCACAATAACGGACTGTATATGATCATACATACAGTTACAGGATATTTAAAGGACTCTGGCTTTCTTTCATTCATTCTTTCCAACATTTGTATTAGTGGTGTATTGTGTTGAGTGTTTTGTTTCGTGATTCATGGGGAGGGTGGAAGCGCTGCAGTGTAGGTACAGTGTGTACTGGAGGTTTGTTTGTTTTGTACACTAGGCTTTATTTACTGCACAATAACAATTCTCGTTTAACTCAACATTTGCTTTCATTGCTGTGCTTCTGTAATTGTAGTGGTCACCTGTGCCTCAGATCATTTCTTTGTTTATTTTTCTCCTCTCTTCATATTATAATCATGAGAGCTTAGGGAGCGGTAGGCAAGTCAAGTTGGGGAGCATGCACCGGTACAGTGCGTTGCCGCACCCACTACACATCGAAACAGCTCGAGATCCCGGTTGGCAACCCCCCAGGCAGACATGCGGTCCAGTCCTACCCTCCGGAAACGACCCTCTGCTGCAGCCATGTGTTACATGGGTGACCCCTTGGCCTGGTCTAGCCACTCGGGTCCCCAACAATGAGGATATGAGCCGGATCACCCTCGGGGAAATGTGCCACATGGCTGTAGTGACATAACTGACGCTCCCTTACAATGCAGGTAATGTGCCTCATTCGGGACTCCATGGGAAACCGCTCATTCCACACAAAGTCAAACCAACAGTACCCAAGGATTTTCCTGGAGAGACACAGTACCAAAGGAGTCCAGTCTTCATCTCAGGTCACTGGATAGCGTCCATGTCTCGCAAACATATAGTAAGACAGGAAGCACCAGGACTCTAAAGACTTAGACCTTCGTCATTTCGCATAGATATCGGGAGCGCCACACAAAAGAAACTCCTACTGAGTCTGCCAGTCTCTCACAACACTGCGCTGGCATTTGCCAGAAGACAAAGATTGAGCAGTCCATGGGCTGGGTGGAGGGGGTCTCCGACTAAGGCAGCATAACAAGTACAGATCATGTATAGATGGGAAGGTGCGTCCAATGATTTCTTCTGCCATCCTCACCACTCGCTGGAGGGACTTCTGATCGGAAACGGTGCAGAGATGGTGCCTCTGGAGAATATTGTGAGGGCAGAGGCGTTACTCTCCTGTTAACTGTCCGGTTTACTCCAGTTCTGGTTCACAAGAGTCCAGAGCCTTCCCTGGCAGCATAAGGTACAAGGCCTAATCGAGCCCCGGCTGGGGGCACAGCCCATTACACACCCACACTCACTCACAACAGGTCAGTCGCCAGTTAAGCTAATGTGAACGTCTTTGGGATGTGGGAGAATAATCTAAGACCACGACCAGGCCGCGATTTGATGCCAGTTTCCTGGTGGTGCATAGCCGTGATGTTCACTACTATAACAGACCCTCGTCTCTCCACATGAAGCGACTCGGCTTCCACTGGATCTGTCATGACAAAATTTGGAACATTCAAGGAAATTTATCAGGACACGTCAATGTTTCAATGTGAAGTAAATATTTTTGAAGATTCAAAACCTGCCATCGAGAAGTCAAGCAGAGTGACATCTGTAATTGGCTGACTGAAGAGATTACAACACACAAGATTTCAAGGCTGCTTAGGCCCCGTCAATCAAGCAGTTTGTAACTTGAAAGCTTGCATATTGTAATCTGTTCAGTCAGCCATTAAAAGGTGTCACTCTGCTTGACTTGTACCGTGTTAGCCATTATGGATGTGATAACAACATCCTGCTTCCAAAAACCTCCCACTGAAAAGCATTGACAAATTAGCAACTTTCAGTAAGACTTAAACTAAGAATTAGGTTACTGTTTCTATTTCACCATGAGAAAGGTTACTTCAACTTGTCAATTTTTGTACATTTTGTTCTCATTTTACTTGTTCAGCAGCTGCTCCAGATGCAAAACAGTGAAACATCTGCAGCTGTGCCCACTGAAGCAAGTAGCCCTTGCTGCAGGACATGGGCTGGATGACCAAGTGTTACCATATAAGAAAGCGATGTCATGAGATGTGTTAATAGTATTCTTTATTTATTCATTAAAATCCTTTACTGTACCAGAATATAGTAGTAGGCCTCATTATGTGTTGACATTGTGGCTTCTACCTCCGTCCATCCTGCACTCGTCTATTCGGCTGTGTGGAACTTTCTCTGAACCTCAGTCACAGCAGCTCACTTCTCCTGGGACATTGATGCATGTAAATATAAAAAATAAAAGCAACTTACCTTATGTAGAAATGTCTGCAAGATGGCTCAGTGACAACATGTTCTCAGTATTTCTATTACACTAAAAAGACCCCGTGATGGATGGCATGCATACACTGGTGTCCCTGTTTTAATGGGTTCCAATCCCTTACCTGGCCAGGAGCCCATGGCGCTGAGTGAATGCAAAGATGGGCAAGATGTTTCCTGCCCTTGCCAGAAGTCTGATAAAACAGGCCAGTTGGGCACGTTGGCTTCTCAACAGGCATGGACTGAAGACCCTTACCTGGCTGGGAGGCCAGCAGGATGGAAGGACAGGGTGAGACAACCTGACAGGGTTACTTACTCCCCCCGACATGCTAGGCGCCACCCTCCCCTTGATGGTGCTAACTGTGTGGACACCCGCAAAGCATGCTGGGAATAGGAGTACTATTGGTTCTGTGGAGGCCACCAGGGGGTGCCGCAGGGATACATATTCCTTTTGTGGAACTTTCGGTTGACCCGCTTCCAATGCCCTAGCCCTAAAAGGAGCTGCTCAGCCATCTCCAGGTGAGTTGAAATCGGGTTCAAGTGGATAAAACTCACCTGGAGGAGTGGAAGGGGAGGGAAAAAGAGAAGAAGAGAATTGTGCCTGTGTTTATAATCACAAGAAGCCTTTTGTATTCATATTTGCACCCGGGACTCTGGGGTTTGGGCTGTTGCAATGTCCCCTAGTGGTCCTAAACCTCACGGCTGCATTATCTAAGGATTCTATTGATTCAACATGTCACTGAGAGTGTAATTTATCTGCAAAGCGCTGTATTGATCCGCTATCTGTCATGTTTGGATGCAGCCAACAATTTTAGCTTGAGACTTCAGCACAGATTTTAAATCTCCAGCAGGCACCTCTTTAAAAACATTTACGTTTGTGAAATTTTAACTACAATTAGCCAGAGACCCTCCACATCCAACAACTGAAAACAGCACATGAATCTTCTCATCAGTCGAGATGGAATCTGCTATTCTATGAAAGCAGATTGAGCCGCAATATTGAAATGTGGCAATAAAAACCATTTTATGCACACTACTAGTACATGTAATTGCACTTTATTATCTGTATTGATTCTGAATATGATTCACTGTAGCAAAAATATGTAGTAAAACTGTGATAACAATGAATTTAAAAACACTCCTTTAAAACCAGCTAACCAAGTCTCCAAATTCTTACTTGTTTGGTAGTAAATTCCAATGTCTGGCTTTTAGCAATCTAGGGATCCCACCAGATGGATTCTGAGGTGCAGGCTCTTCTCGTGATGGATTTTTGCAGTAGCCTTCTGTGCTAAGTGGTCCGTGGCGTCGTGCCGATTTTAAATAAATAACCGCGCCACGTAACATGCAGGCTCCAGTCGGGCATGGTGTGCTCTGCTTTAGGGACGGTTTGGGTGCCTGGCTGATTGTGAGCGGACATACGATAGTGAGTCTCAGGCAGGTGCCTCATTCGCGCCATGGTGACAGTGGCATCTCGCACCTGCAACAATAAGGTGAGCCAGGATAGGAGGAGCCTGCACAGCAGAGAAAAAGTGAAAAGGGAAACGCAGAGAGAGCCGCTAAAAACAGTGTCGGTGGGCTGGCAGGATGAGCCAGGCAGCGTGTGAGACCCAACATGCTTGCTTGCCCCATGGAGGAGCAAAGCATCGGCTTGTCCCCACTGATTATTTGTAGAAGAGTGGGTGCAATCATCAAGGAGTCCTCCCCAGGGATATGAAGTACAACACAGGAGTGTGAAGGACGATGGGAGTGGTCTGGCCAGTGCCACTTGAGATAGCTAAGACAGGGGTTGGGTGGTGAGGACCGTGGCTGCTGGAGTCTCGGCTGGCTGAGTGAGTAACATGTGAGCCGTGGAGGCAAAGATGGAGTTGGGCTGGGCTGAGATCCAATGATTTTAACTTGTGGATTGTCGCCCATTTTAACTCTTTGAGGGCTGAATATTTTTTCCAAAAAACTCAGTTTTCTAAAAAGCACAAATAGCAATGGTTTCACACATAAGTCAGCGTAAAACATCTGTTGCTATGTGCTGTGCCTGCTGTTGGCGTATGTTCATCTCTGGCAGCAGTGACTGCGTAGGGGGCGCCTCAATGGTCAGCAGGAATTCAGGGTGGGCCAGCTGCCTGGCTGTCTTCGCACAGCAGGTGGGTGGCGATGGGGGTTGCATTGTGACGTAATCTGGTTTGTACCTCTTGTCATTATAAGTGATGGTCCTACCAAGGAAACGCTTCTGTAGGAGCATCAGCTACACGAAAATGTTCAGCACCACGATCAGCTGGGGACCAAACAGAGGAAGCTGGTAGCTCACTTTTGTTTTTGATATCCATCTCCAGGTCACTTGCATCACACTCGGAGTCTGACAAGTCAGAGTTCTATTCAACAAAATTACGTAAAAGGTCCATGGAGTATTTTGCTTTGTACATTCACTTTGGTCTCTCGCCAGATGTCGGTGCCATTTTAGAGGTTGTTTGCTCTTCGCTACTCACGCACGTGTAGGGAATTGAGGTTAAATCAACAAAGCTACGTAACTTTCCTTCTAGCAAAGAGAGTCGAACAAAATGTAAGGGTGAGTTTTGTTGCCGTTTACAGCTGATTACCGTCCTCTACTCCTGCAGTTTGAAAAAAGTCGACATCAGCCCTAAAAGAGTTAATGAATTATTTATTTCATTGAAGATTTGCACCGCACTTTATTTTAGATACTTTGTGCAAAGAATGCTAAGTTTAGAGCTGCCAAGTAAGAGGAAAAGAGGAAGGCCTAAGAGAAGATTTATGGATGTAGTAAGAAAGGACATGTAGGTGATGGGTGTCACAGAACAAGATGTAGAGGACAGGAAGATATGGAAGAAGATGATCCGCTGTGGTGAACCTTAACGGCTGAGCAGTCCAAACAAGAAGATGCAGCACGTACCCCTTACTGCTACATGTGAGTCCTCACTTAACCAGCTCATCTTGGTAATGGCGATGGATGATCCAGGTTCAAGAGGCTCACAGAACACAAGTAAGCGTGGAGCACCTTCTGATTCCATGTGCCTGTTGGGACTGACCATCTCATTTTCAGCAGGGAGCTTCAGGTCCCACACCTTCTTTTCTTTCTGGCCTGTTTCCAGTCTCAACCAAGTTGCATCATTTAGTCACATTTGTCTTTGCAGAGGGCAGTCCATTCCTTCTATTTAAGTGTGAATAAATGTCCCCGAGACTCTTCTGCTTGGCCTTTTTCATCCCAGTTCTAAGTTTTTCTAATATGTCTGTACAGATTTAGCATGCTGCTGCATTACAGTTGCAGGGACTTGGGTTCAAATCCCAACTCGGTCATCCTTTCATTGTGGTTTGCATATTCTCCCTATGTTTGTGTGGATTTTTTGGCACATTCCAAAGACATACAGCTTAGGGTGAATGGAGACCCAGTGATGGACTGCCCTCATGATCCCTTGATATGGTCTTCCTATTGCTACTTAAATGCAGCTGGCATCAGATGAGCTTCCAGACTCTTTTAATCAACCACTCTGTACCAACAGTCACTAAGTGTTTTCGTCTTTAGTCCATTCCTCCTCTGATCTGCATTCACACCATCTGTTGGTTCTTTCCTACCTGTGTGCTTATCCGATGTGGTCAGATAGTGGGCATGAACAGACTCCAAGAACAAATTCATCTGGCACACCAAGATCATCTTTTCTCTAATTTCTTGTTTGTTTGCTGTTTTGCTGTCCATTCAATTCTAGGGGAGCCCACAGTTTCGATTACTGCAAACTTCAGAACCTAAAGAGTTTAGAGCTGCCCGGCAGGCAGTGATGTGGGAATTCTCAGCTAGGAGTGTGCCACGTGCGTACGCTTCACTCGGAGGACACCTCTGTGTAGGTGGGTCAGTGCGGTCATCTCTTTTAACCTTAGGCTGGGCAAGCATAATCGGGGGTGCTTGAGTTGTCCTGTTGAGCCGTCAATGCCTGTGGCAGATTTTGTAATCCTTCTGCGTTCCTTTTGCAGGTTCTAATGGCAGTAATGCTGAACATGACATAGCTATTAGGCACATTATGAGAATAAAAGCAGGCAAACCAAACATGTAGGTAATGTCCAAGTCCGGAGAGTAATCGGCTGACCGAACAAATATCTTGGTATCCCTCCAGGAAAACAGAAAAACCCACAATTATCTGTGAAATAACTTGAAACTGACAAAAGTAACTGGTACCCATTGTTGTTTATTCTGCATTCCACAAAAATCTGACTTTACTTTAGAGTTTTAATGCAACATAATATTTCAAATAATAACACAAATGAAAATGGCATCGACAGGAATGATGGGACCCTTATCCTCATACAAGCGACTCCAGGAGCTCTCAGTGAGACTTCTGCTCTGTCCACAGGTAGTTTGGCCCACTCTTCTGCTTAAGCGGTGTCAAGTTTGAAGGGGGGTCTTCTCCAGACTTCATGTTTCAGTTCTCTCCATAGATGTTCAAAAGGATTCAAATCAGGGCTCACAGAAGGACACTTTCTGTTGGTCCAATAGTTCTTAGCCATGTTTGGGTGCTTTTAGCTGTGTGTTGCAAGTCTGTATCTGGTAGTAGGATCCATGACCTGCGACTTAGACACAGCTTTCTGACACTGCGCAGCGCGTTTTGCTCCAGAAGGTTTTGATAATCTTGAGATTTCGTTGTTCCCTGCACAGACTCAAGGTACCCTGTGCCAGACACAGCAAAGCAGCCCCAAAGCATAACTGAGCCCCCTCCATGTTTCACAGTACACGTAAGGCATTCTTTTTTTTGAAAGCTTCATTTTCTTCATCTGTGGACACAGAGCTGATATGACTTGCCAAAAAGCTCCTGTTTTGCCTCATCTGTGCAAAGGACATTCTCCCAGAAGCGCTGCAGCCTCTCAATATGCACTCTAGCAAATTTCAGTTTGGCTTTTTATCTTTTTCTTTCAACACTTGATTCCGCCTGGGTCTTCTTCCATTGAGCCCACTGTCACTTAAAAAGTGATGGATGGTGTGATCAGGCACTGATGGACCTCAACCTTGGAGTTCAGCTTGTATCTTTTTGGAAGTTGTCCTTGACTTTTTGTCTACCATTCTCACTATCCTTCTGCCCATTCTGGGGTTGATTACCCTTTTGCAGCCTCTTCCAGGGAGGCAGACTACAGTCCCATGGACCTTAAACTTCTTCATGCTATTTGTAACTGCCGTCATAGGAACATCTACTGCAGCTGCTTGGAGATGGTCTTATAGCCTTTGCCTTTGACATGCTTGCCTTTAAATTTCTTTCCGATCTCCTTAAACAACTCTATGCTTTGCTTTCTGTGTCCATGTTTTGTATCATCGTGTGTCCCACACTGAACAGCAGAGTGACAACTTTTCCCCATTTAAGTGGGCTGAATGAATTGCAGAGATGTGTGATACTAATGAAAGAAAACAGCTAGTTTGAAAAAATCCCTCTAATTATTTATGATTGATTTCTAGGGGTACCAACACATGTGTCCAGGCCATTTTAGAATATCTTTGTAGAATAAGCAATACTTGATGTCTTGTCACACTTGCTTTGCTTTACTCGATGACATATCAAAGGCATGCAGGTAAACACCAGACAATTGATTTTCATTTAATCACTTTTCAGGAGGCATACGGCACTTTTTCTAAGGGTACCAATATCATTTTCCCAAGTCTGTGAGAAATATGCCTAAACTCTTGGCTTGCAAATCTCCAGAAAATGGAAAACTACAACTTATAAAACCTGTATTTGTATCGTGGCGTGGAGTTGAGGATGTCAGGGAGTATTAGACTTTAAAAAAGCAAACCGCCCAGAAATCATTCCACCCCAGAAAACATTTTGCTTAAATAAACAGGCTTTCAAAACAGATGTCAGCTTATCAAAATGAGGTACGTATCCCAGTTAAATCCCACAAACCTGAAAAAGGTATCCCATTTTCATTAAAAACAGCAGCAGGTGATCGGGGTGGGAAGGAATCTCAAATGAAGTCAAGTTTCTTAGCCTGTTACTTGTACGTGGTGGCAAGCAGTTCACTCCACCCAGCGTTCTGAAATTTCCTGTAAAAAGAAGACCCTCTCACCATGGTTATTCTGTACCTTTGTTTACTCGCATGTTAAACGTCATTTGGCCAATGAAGGAGTCCTTTGTCTGACGGGCATTGAAGGGAGATGAAAACAAGAATACCAAACCAAGATATGCTCGAGGTCTGTTTGTTTATATCAGCCAGAGACAGAGATACAGAATAGGTGTGATGGGCAGCACACATGGGTGGGCTAGCATCCCAGCTGGAATGGAACAGGGAGCCTTACTCATTCAGGAAGCCAGTATGATAGAAGGACTGGGGCAGACTACGTCTTGTGAATACTTTCTCCCTTGATATGCTAAAGCAGGGGCCTCCAACTCCAGTCCTGGAAAGCTACTGTGGTTGCAGGTTTTCATTCTAACTCTTTTCTTAATTAGTGACCAGTTTTTGCTGCTAATTAACTATTTCCCTTTATTTGAATTGACTTTTCTTAAGACTGACCACTGAATTGATTTTTTTTTTCCTTAAACGACACCTAAACATAAACCTGATGTGAAGTGAGCCAACAGATGACCAACTAAGTTGGGGCCTCAAACTCCAACCAACTTTACTTCATTCAGTTTCTTAATTTGAAGCCAATTCTCGTTGCTAATTAAACTCGTTATTTAATTCCATGGCGCTCATTCTGCCATGACAGACATTTCCAAAACTTTTGATTTTCTTTTTTAAGAGCGCCGTCAAAATGTTTTGTGGACCTGAGCAGATCAACATTACTGAGGCCTTCACCTTTCTTTATTTTCAGTTATTGTGTGATGGACGCAGGTTGTTGTTTATGTGTTGGTACATTTTGTGTCTTAATATTGTTTGGTTGCTAGTTAAGGAAAAAAGAAATAATTAAGGGGCCTGAGTCTTAAGATGAGCATCAATTAAAATTAAGGCAAAGAGTTAATTAGCAGCAAAGTCTGCTCACTAATTAAGGGTTAGAATGAAAACCAGCAGCCACAGTAGACCCCCTGTGCTAAAGGGTAGCATCCCTCTAATTTGAGCTTCAGCCACTTCTCCTCTGTTACTCCATAATGTTATACAGATGTGTGTTTGTACATTTGTATGGAGATTATAATGGCTTGACTTTAGAAGTATTTAGATGTTTTATTAACACTTTGGTAACACAAATACACATCATTCCAATGAAGAATTAATTTGAACTGTAAAGAGAGAAGGGGACAGGAAGGAAAAGATTCAAGCTGTTAGGTCCAGCAAGTCCAGTCACAAGTGCCACCAGTAACGTCACACATGAAATTCACCACATGACTCTTATTTGCTCTGACAGCATCCAGAAATACAGACCGGAGCATCATTAATCACCCATAAACTAATTACTTTTCTTTCGTTCCTTGGGTGAAAAAACATTACCGTGTACGCAATCCTCAGGCTGACAACCGAGAGATTAAATGATCTAAAGCAAGCTGCTCCCGCTCTCCAAATGGATGTGGCAGCAAGTGCTCCAGTGCTGTGAGCCCAGAAAATTTAGTAACACTGCCTGCTGGATGTTTTTTTTTTTTTTTTGTAAAGCAACATCTCAGTAGCGGCAGTTTGGGAGATGAATGTGCCAAATGACGAGCTGTTAGTGCTTTCATTCACATAATCCAGAGTGGCTGTAACAGTAGAAGAATGATAAATGACCCAATAACCTTAAAAACAAAGTTGCTCAGCTGCCAGGATGAAGCAGCATGGCCTTTAAGAAGCAGGAAGCATTGTGGTCCTGTTTACCGAAGCTGCTGTTGGACTCCAGTCTGGCTGGTAAAACAAAATGTTATAGGTTCGTGCCCATTTGGCAAAAACTCGCTTCTCTGTGATAAAACGGTGGTGGCTTCCCTTGCGGCCTCGTTCATGGGAAATGTACATTGTGCATTCGTCAGGTCCTGAGGGCTCGTAGTAATGGTAAGGGACTGACACATGGTAAGGTTCCCTACAGAATGAGAAAGAAAAAAGAAAGGAGTAAACAGAGGAGTTTAAAAACACCCAGAAAACAAAAAACAGATAAGAACAGGCCATTCAGCCCAACAAAGCTCGTCCACTTAAATCTTCTAAAATAACAAAAGTCTAGTTTTGGAAGTCCCTAAAGTCCTACTGTCTACCACACTACTAACTTATTCCATGTGTCTTTGGTTCTCTGTGTAAAGAAAAAGTACCTAATGCTTGTGTGAAATTTACATTAAAAATTTGAATGAACATTTTAAAGTAACAGTCCCAATCCACTGTACTAATTCCCTTCATAATTTTCAACACTTCAATCGTGTCTCCTCTTAATCTTCTTTTGCTTTAACTAAAAAGGCTCAGGTCTCTTAATCTTTCTTCATAAGCCCTCCTGTACAGAATGCTAGAGTTTGTCACAGAGCCCTTGATCAGATAGACCCACATGACAATTTCGAGTTTCTTTCAAACTGATGACCAAAATGATTCAGTTCACATCATTATGCAACTTCTACAGTACTTGTTAGATATGCCAGACTTGCTGACTGGTATTGCTGATCTTCTTGGCTGACCATGTCAATTTAAATGAATGAAAAATCACCGGGCAGGTCACACATTTACTAACTGTGTGCTGACTTTCCAGCCAGTCTTTCTCGTCCCTTTTTCTGACAGGCAATACGTCCTGATGGAGCTGTTGCTGTACAAAGGGTTAACAGGTATGGAGAGTTCAGCTGCTGTCTTGTTCCTTTTTTATTTTTTCCATTCAGTCGTGGTATATAAAACACAAGACAGCAGACAGACAAACTCTTCTTCTTTTTCTGTGGTCCAAAACGCCTGTGTTCCTTATTTCCCTAAAGTCAATTTCAAACTGGCTTGATTTTCTCAGTGCGAGTCTCTAGGCATTTCAAATTATGTGACTAACCTGCACGAGAGCACACTGTCGACCGCCTCTGACTTGCGAAGATTATATAAATTAAGGCTACAGCTTCTAATTGCTGGAAAAGTCATTTAATGTGGCATAGCCTTAACTCTAAAGATTTCTTGAGGTTATTTAATCCATTTGAGGATAATATGTAGTTCAAATGCTGCCTTATTTATACTCGTGTGACAAAGTTTTTCCATTTTTTGGACTATTGCCGTACACCCCATTAAATGTTTTTTCCATTTTTTTGGACTATTGCCATTAACTATAATATAATATATATTATACAATTTTGTTTCTATTTATTTGTATCATTATTTTAGTGTTGGTGTTGCATGGGCATCATATATATATATTTTTTTTAACTTTGCTAGTCATGTGATTTGTGACATATGATGCCAATACATGTCTCATATAAAAGAAGGCGGCACACGTAGTAGTTTGTCTATACCGACTATTGACTCTTCTCTTTCTTCTTATCTAAATGCCTGTCATATTAATATCCTTATGGACAGAACTTTCTGATAATGATAATATGAACATTGATAATGTCAGCAGCAGATTAGGAAAACGAAACGTTTACTTTGATATCTTGGCAACTATGTGGATTTTACTTGGTGCACATAAGAACACACAAAAATTGGTTGATCAGGTTTGTTTGTTTAGAGAATAGCTAAGCTGTCTCCGGATTTTTCTTCACAGCCTAAAGTCTTGCATGTTTGGCTAAGTGGCATTTCTGAACTTTTTCTGCGTCAGTAGGGCCTACAATGGACTGGGCAAATTTAGTGCCTGGAGCATGGGAAAGGTGCTATATAAATAAAATGTATTATTTATTATTACCCACTTTTTTTTTCTTCTTTCTTCATAGGTCTGAATCGCTATCTGATTATTTAGAGTGGTTACTTACCAGGTAACGGTTGTGGTTCGTCTGCCAGTCAGCAAACATCCACCACATCCTCTCAGGTGCAAGAAGCAGATCATGGATATGTGATACAGTACCTGCCAAATAATACAAGTGTTGTGTATATATGTTACGGCCAAAACTCGAAATCGGCCAAAGCAGGAAGTGTCCGGCCAAATCAGGAAATGGCCAGTGTCGCTGTAAAATAGTGACTTAACATCAGGGACCTATTTTATTGACCTTAAGGTTAGTGTTTGGGCGAGGGGAAGGCCATCTCAAGTGGCTCCTGCTTTCTGAACAGGACCCGCCTTAAGCATTTTCTCGTGCAGAATGGAAAACTCAGTTCTGAATCTGCATATGAAAGTTTTTAAGCATCTTCGCACCTTGAGTGGACAGTCTTACATCAGCGCATCGGATTTTGGCCACTTCGGGCCGGACAAAGTAGCATATACGCTGGTCATGTCTAGTAATTCGGACTGTGGCCACACCTCACAGCCAAAATGGGAAATGGCCGGTCAATTCGGGAACTGGCCGTAACATATATACATAGACAGATATACTAACTACCTCTGTAGGTAAGGATCAAAGATTTGCACTTAACACATGATGCTACAGGAAGCCAGTGTAGAGATCTGAAAAGAGGAAAGCCAGTGTAGAGATCTGAAAAGAGGAGTGACATGCCACCATTTTTTGAATCATCTGCAGCGCCTTGGTAACACTTGTGGGTACTCCTACTGTACATGCAGACCGCTGCAATAGTCCAGACGTGACAAGACCAAAGCCTGGACCAGGGAGTGTGATGCATAGTCTAATCAGATTGCAAGTTTGATCTTGCAAATGGTGTATAAATTCAATCAGCAAGGATGACAGATGGTTTGAATATAGTCCCTGAAGGACAGCTGGTCATCGATTACCACCTCAAGGAAGTGTACAGACTTGGCAAGTGTTAGCAATATTGAGACAAGCTGAATAGAGATTTAAATAATAGTTACATATAATTATGTTCATTGTAGAAAAAATCTCTAATTGGGTAAACTAATGTAAATTAAAATGAATTTAGATAATAAATGTAACATGCGTCTCCCAGACTATTATCGAACAAATGCACCCATTTCTGTGTCTGTCTCTTGTTGCTCTGTAGTGAGGGTCAAGTGCACATTGCAGCAGATTAAGGTATGTTCAGCAGGGAAGTAATCTACTCTCCCATTAATTGGAGAGGCTAATCTTTAATTGTGTTGTTGTGCTTCACAAAATCGAGATAGAGTTACGAAGGTAGTGGTGACTTCTGCCCGGACCTCCAATGACATTCAGGTGTGTGCCTCCCACCTTTGTGTCTGAAATGACGTACTGTACATGTTGTTTCAGGTCGGTATGGCAGAAAAGGTAGGAGCCATGTATGCATAACCTGCTGCAGGAGAGACATCAACATTTGTCTCATAAGTGGAAGGAATATTTCTTTACATTAGCAGAATAATGTAATATTGTTGTGGAGGAGACATAGTAAGATGAATGGATGTGTCTGCACATTGTGTTCTAAGAGATTTCAATCACTGCTGTTTGAGGAACTCTCTAAAAATGATGTCTGGGTACTGTAATCTGCACAACAATGAACAAAAATGTTTTCATCTTTGCTACAAAACAATCGAGAGAGTGTTGTGTTTACACATTCATGTTCTATATTTTCTATTTATGCCTCTTTTTTGTCTTTTCAATTTAATCTAATAAGCTTTTTATATATTTATAATTTTATTTAAGTTCATAATACGAGTATTTCATTTTTGCGTAAAAATATTGTAAATGTTTCTGCGTGGAAGTTTGGGTCCTGTTATGTTCCTTATGTTTTGTGGGTGGCTCCCCAAGAGGCAGGGCCACCTGCCCATCTCCATTTCAGAACTGCCCACAGGCCTATAAAGGCTGTGGAGACATGAAGTTCAGTGGGATACATTGTTCAAGCCTGATTTCGGCAAGTTCTCTCTGGTGTTTTGCATATACTTGGTTTTATGATGAATGGATTTTGATCTTTTAACTCCCTTTGGAATACTGTATTGGGTCTTTGCTTGCTTTTTGGACTTGACCTTTGGATATTCCTTTTATGCCCTTTTTCCCTCTTTGGAGCAATTCATTGTCACTGCTTTAGTTAATACATCTTGCACAAGCCAAAGTTTATGGTTTCCTTTGTTTGTTGGGGCTTTTCGTGATATTTTATATTTTCTAAATAATTCAAGAAAATGAGTTCCAAGAATCTGTGACAAAAGAATTATTTCTAGATCCTTTTCGTTGTCACAAAGATGGCTCATGAATACAGAAGACATAGTTTCCAAAATTTAAAACTTTTGGAGCTTCAAAGTGGACTTAAGTTTTATGGCCTTATCATTCACCTCTGGCCTTGTGTATCCTTAAGCCCTATTGTAAGCTGCAAGAACAGACAACATATTTTTAAAATGTATTTTAAAAAAAAACTTTAAATTTATGTGGAAACTTAATATATACTCTGATTGTGAAAAAATAACTTAACTTGAAAAATAAGAACGTATCCTTTAATGAGAATGAAATAAGTCACGGTCAAGTTGCAGAAGGTTTTGTCTTTTCTACAAAAAGTAACAGCTGATTTCAGAAACAAACCCTGTTCACTCACATGAAACAGTCTAGGCAGTGGAGATTGTCGAAAATTCAATTTTAATTTACTCTAATTCTAAGTTACTTTTTTAAAATGAAAAAACAGAAGCCATCTGCATATAGGGACAACAAGGCCTCTACTGTCTAAGGAAGATGAGTCTTTTTAGTGTGAATTCTAGAATAAAACCGTTTTTTTAATCAATCTTGCACTGAACAAGTCTTAACTTATGTTCTGCTGGCTTGGTTTGGAAATCTTAATATTAGGAACAAAAACAAATCCAATTGTAAAACAGAACAGTAAAAAAATAAGGTTCCAACAGTTAGATCTACCAGACCTATTTAATAAGCAAGTACAGAAGAAAACAGAGTGTATCACGCAGACAGCTCATCCACTGCAGTCATTCAAAATTTCCAGTTTGTGTCATCAGGTCACAGGTTCAAGGCTCCACAGATAAAAAGCAACTGCTTCAAATACTCCTTCACGCCAGTTGCTATCCATTTTATAAAAAGGTTTTACTTAAATAAACATTCAAAGGCTGATAAGTTATCGTTCATATCAATCAGTCTGCTTTGTGTGCTCTTATTGTTTTAATTTTAACATTTAATAGATACAGTCTGATGTCGTACCATAAACGTTATGTTCACTACTATATTTTATTTACTTGGAAAAGTTTATGTATGATAGCTGAGCTCTTTGTTCCTGTCTTTTAAATGCAAAGCCGTAGTCTCTCTTTGGTCTCACTTCATCTTTGGTCCAGGGTGCTCAGGAAAGTGTTTTGGCCAAAAGGAGTCAAGCAGCCCAAGCAAGTGATTAAAAGATGGCATGTATAGCACCAATGCTCTGACTTGTCTTGTCTTTATAAGTGGAAAAACATGGGATCCACAAACAAAGTAGGAGGCCGAATTAAGCCTTGAAGCTTCCTAATCATTTTCACGCCTTGGGTGTCTCCAGCTTGTGGAAATAACACAGGAGCCATGCTTTGCCTGATTCTGCCTTGTTTCTGGTGTTAGATGAAAAAATATGTTAGTCATTAAACTTTTATCTGATAGCATTTAGTCCTCCTTAGAGGTGCTAGTGTAATCTGGCCTGTTTCATAATTTAATTGAGAGTTCAATTCCCAGCCTGATACAAATCATGCGGTTAACAAAACCATTGAGCTGTTATAACAAAGATGAAGCTACCATCTAAGAAATCCTTCATCACTTATGGAACAGTGCTCAAGTCATTTATTAGAACAATAAATGAGTATGTCTGCTTACCTTTAAAAATGAATTCCACACATTGTACTTCTATTTGCAGAAAACATATCTTATAACTACCATATCCATCATAAAAAAGTACTGAATTAACAGTCTGAGTACTAGTGAATTACAGATTTCAGTTCTTGATTTTTAATAAATTTGCAATCTGAAAAATATTTTCACTTTGTCATTATGGATTATTGAGTGTAGATTGATTGTCAAAAACAAGAA
Organism: Polypterus senegalus; assembly: GCF_016835505.1. Lineage (NCBI taxonomy): Eukaryota > Metazoa > Chordata > Cladistia > Polypteriformes > Polypteridae > Polypterus > Polypterus senegalus. Next base: position 96,093,366 of record NC_053167.1, on the reverse strand, counting down.
GTGTATCCATTAAAATTAAAGCTACAACACAATTAAGTGTTCAGAAAGTAAAAGGGTCTGAATACTCTGTGAATTCACTGTATACGTCTATGTTGAGAGGCCATTCTGTATACCTACAGTGCCAGAAGAAATGCAGGAACATGGGTGTGACAGACAAGGGGACAGCGTCCATCAAGCTCATTAGGTTAGCTCATAAGTGACTTGTCCCAATATCTCATTCAGATACTTTTCTGCTTTAACTAAGCGTAATTTGGTCTGTTATTCTACTACACTTTTTGTGAAGAAGTGTTTCCTGGTTTCCATCATGAATGCACTTCCCCTTAATCTTCTGCAGACGCAATGCCTGCAGATAAAAGCTAAAAGTCTCCATAGAAACTGAAAATGTGAAGCCTCTCTCTTTCATACGAGTCAAATGGCAAAGCCATCTGTGACCTCAGGAATTTAAGATGAAACTTATCTGTGCATCAAAAATTCTGTTCAAACCAAGATATGTCAAAAATAGCAGCTTCTTTTCTTTTACGTTCCTGAAAAATAGAAGCTGACAGCTAAATCGATTGATTAAAATCCTGCCAATCGAATGGAGGGTGGTAGACAATGTGCTGTGGTACAAAGAGAAAGTGCACATCTAAATGGCAACCCAGCCTTCAAAGGCAATAGAGGACGCATGAAATTAAACGTGACCACCTATATCTGTGTCTCACAGCTTTACAAATAAGTGACATACCTGCAGAAGTCTGGTGGCACCATGCCATAGACGTTTATTCTGTCACAGAGCTCCAGGGCTATCGTCATTGTGAACCAGCCGGTGCTCAGCCAGGAGTTTGATATTCGTCTGCAACAGAATAAGGTTGACATCTTAATGAAAGGAATTCTGGGTGCAGAAAGTATTCACCCCTGCTGCCCCAGACCACTGTTACAATTTGCTGTGTTAACACTGAAAGTTATGGCACATTTTGTTTTTTTTAATATGGTTAACAAAACAATTTATGGTTTCATGGACTAACGTCGCTTTTATTATAAAAGACAAGGAAAGAAAGACTGAACAGGTCTGACTGCTGTGCACAGTCCTTTGTGGCATATTGTAACAGATTTTTCATACTTCGTAGTTTTAGCATTTGCCTGCTCTTCACTGTAAAAGTGTTCTAACTGCAACAGGTGACTTGAGGAGTGATGGGGTAGAGTAACCTTAAATCAAAGTCTTTTTAAGCCATCATGAGGAACTTTAACTTTGTATTTTGCTGACTTATGAATTGCTGTCCAAGTTTCCAATATATCTGGGTTGCACGAGGCTTTGCTCCAGTTTTACTCTAAATGTTACTCAGTTCTTTAAGCATTTCTCCCCGAACACTCCCATCACAGAAAAGCAACTGACAATATGATATTGCCACCACTTGTGAGTGAAAAGATTTGCATGAAACTGAATTTGCAACAAAACTCAGGATCACTTAGAGGTATTGCCAAGAGTGCACTCTTAAATATCCATCCATCCATTATCCAACCCGCTATATCCTAACTACAAGGTCACGGGGGTCTGCTGGAGCCAATACCAGCCAACACAGGGCGCAAGGCAGGAAACAAACCCCGGGCAGGACGCCAGCCCACAGCAGGGTGCAACACACCCACGAGGCATCGCCATGCAACTGCATGTCTTTGGACTGTGGGAGGAAACCGAAGCACCCGGAGGAGAACATGCACACTCCACACAGGGAGGACCTGGGAAGTGAATTACAAGGTAGCAGTGCTACCACTGTGCCACAGTGCCACCCTTATATATATATATACTGCTCAAAAGAATTAAAGGAACACTTTAAAGAAACACATTAGATACATCAGATCTCAATATGAAGTTGGATATCTATACAAATAACGACAGGGCAATGTCTTAGGAACAAAAGGATGCCAAGTCTTTTAATGGAAATAAAAGTTTTCTGCCTACAGAGGGCTCAATTGTGTAGACACCCTAAAATCAGAGTGAAATGAAGATGTGGCAGGCTAGTCCATTTTTCAAAAACTTAATTTCTGCTACTCAAAATGCTTTTCAGTATCTTGTGTGGCCCCACGAGCTTGTATGCATGCTTGACAACGTCGGGCATGCTCCTAATGAGACGACGGATGGTGTCTTGTGGCATTTCCTCCCAGATCTGTATGAGGGCATCCCTGAGCTGTTGTACAGTCTGAGGAGCAACCTGGCGGCGCCTAATGGACCGAAACATAATGTCCCACAGATGTTCTATTGGGTTTAAGTCAGGGGATCGTGAAGGCCATTCAATTGTTTCAATTCCTTCATCCTCCAGGTACTGCCTGCATACTCTTGCCACATGAGGCCGGGCATTGTCGTGCATTAGGAGGAAACCAGGACCTACTGCACCAGCGTAGGGTCTGACAATGGGTCCAAGGATTTCATCCTGATACCTAATGGCAGTCAAGATGCCGTTGTCTAGCCTGTAGAGGTCTGTGAGTCGCTCCATGGATATGCCTCCAAGATCATCACTGACCCACCACCAAACCAGTCATGCTAAACGATGTTACAGGCAGCATAATATTCTCCACGGCTTCTCCTGACCCTTTCACGTCTTTCACATATACTCAGGGTGAACCTGCTCTCATCTGTGAAAAGCACAGGACGCCAGTGGTGGACCTGCCAATTCTGGTATTCTATGGCAAATGCCAATTGAGCTCCCGGTGCTGTGCAGTGAGCACAGGCGCAGTAGACATTTGGGCCCTCAGGCAACCCTCATGAAGTCTGTTTCTGATTGTTTGGTCAGAGACATTCACACCAGTGGCCTGCTGGAGGTCATTTTGTAGGGCTCTGGCAGTGCTCATCCTGTTCCTCCTTGCCCAAAGGAGCAGATACTGGTCCTGCTGATGGGTTATGGACCTTCTATGGCCCTCTCCAGCTCTCCTAGAGTAACTGCTTGTCTCCTAGAATCTCCTCCATGCCCTTGAGACTGTGCAGGGAGACACAGCAAACCTTCTGGCAATGACACGTATTGATGTGCCATCCTGGAGAAGTTGGACTACCTGTGCAACCTCTGTAGGGTCCAGGTATCGCCTCATGCTACCAGTAGTGACACTGACTGTAGCCAAATGCAAAACTAGTGAAGAAACAGTCAGAAAAGATGAGGAGGGAAAAATGTCAGTGGCCTCCACCTGTTAAACCATTCCTGTTTTGGGGGTCATCTCATTGTTGCCCCTCTAGTGCATCTGTTGTTAATTTCATTAACACCACAGCAGCTGAAACTGATTAACAACCCCTCTGCTACTTAACTGACCAGATTAATATCCCATAAGTTTCATTGACTTTATGCTATACTCTGATTAAAAGTGTTCCTTAAAGTGTTCCTTTAATTTTTTTGAGCAGTTTATATATACACATATATACACACATACATATACACACACATATATATGCAGTTATCATATTCCTATACTGCTATTTATCAATAAATTGTATTATTCTGTTCCTTAAAACAAGAGTGCTTCAGTTATCTTGATATACTGTAAGTCTAATAGATGGAGAGCCTCCTCCTACAACAGAGAAAGGTAAGGTAAATAAAGAAGGAGCCTTACTGAAATATTTCATTACCTGCATTGCTGAAAGCAAAACTGATAATTAACCCAGTTAATACTTCTTTTTCAATTAATTAACCCAGTTTAAATTGGCTTTTTTAAATCCAACATTATTATGGCGATCCTGGGTGGGAATCTAATAGATTAATAGTAATCAAAATCCCTTTTTCCTAAAACAAATACCTTATGACAAACCAAGAAAGTGTAAATGGCACAGAATTAGATGTGCAGCTGCACACTTTATTTTCATGTCATTGTTATTTGGTAACTGGTTAAGAAAATGAAAAAATAAAATGAAAAGAGTTTAAGACTGAAAAACAAGGTTTGAAAACAAAGAACAGTTAACCCTTAACAAGCAAGGACTGGGAATGTTAACACACAGCCTAATTAAAATGAAGCACAATGTTGTCTGCAGAAGAGTTGGCTCAGCAGCACTAGGTGGCATCTAATTAAGCAACTGGGTAGGAACAAAAATCTGCAGACACCACAGCCCTCCAGGCTCAAATTGGAGGTGTCCCCCCCCCCAGTTTACTAGCTCACAGTTTCTGCACAGTACAACAGGAAAGTGACAGTTCCCTATGTCTAGTGTCATTTTAAAATATAGTGGATATCAAAAGTCTGTATCACTTAATTGAAATATTAAAATCTTGCGTTTGTTGATGTAAAGAATACAATCAGGACTGGCAAGTCAAGTGTCTCATCAGATGTGCACAGTACAATGAAATTTGCACTTGCATGTCTCCTCAGGCTATATCGACACTACTAAGTTTTCATTTAATTTTTTTTTTTTTAAATGATAATAATCTGTGGCCACACTAACATTTTCATATTGTCTATTTAAGCATTTTCATCTTCACTAAAACAATCTTAAAAGCATATGTCATAGACATTTGTCCACAGTGGGCATGTGTGCATTGGTGAAAAGATCCTTGAAGGGACGGTGACGCTTTCCACCATTGGATTTATCACAAAACTATAGTGACCTGCAAGTTATTTGCCTTTTGTGCATGTATGCAGCATTCAAACATTACAGAATGCAATTGAGATGCATACAGGTAAGCAACATAACAAGCACTATGGAAGCAACTCTTCTGTACCTGCTATGTTGAAATGTTTTTCTTACATAAGAGGTGACCAATCAAGGAATGAGATGTTGTAATCAGCAGGATCCATTTGGGGAAGGGCCACGTAATAAGCATGAACAAATCAATGCGCCATCATGGCCTGCGTTTTTTAAAAGTCTGTGTTTTCACCCATCCACAATGCAATGCTAAGCTGATGTTTTCAGAAGTAAACAGCTCTGGAGAGCATTTTCAAAAGTCTCTGTTTTCAGATGTTAAAAATGCAGGGGTAGTAAGACACAAGGCCAAAATGATGAATAATATCTACATTTTTAACAAAAATCTAAAAGTATGGATGTGGCCTCATATAACTGACAAAAGTACAATACAAAAAAGGTGCACTTAGAATGGAACACAAATAAACAATCTGAAAAAGAACAGTAAATTCAAAGATAAGAAGAAAAAAAAATCACAGAAATAACGCTAAATACAAAAACTTGTAAAAGGTGAAAAATATCTGATGTGACTTGGTTTTTTGTCAGCCTTTACATTAACAAATGCTGAAATTTCAAGAAAGGTGTGGAGAATTGATATCCACTCTGATGCAGACCAAGGAACTTGGTTGCTTAAGAAAGAACAAGTCATTCGCAGATCATTAAGGGCCATATGCCTGTGTAATGAAATTTATAAATCCTTTTAGTTTTGTTAACTGAGTTAACTGTGTTTGAACAAACTGAACATACACATACACAGGTTGGCAGCTGTCCCAGATTAACTAGGAATGTCATGTATGCCAGCCTCAATGTTAATTTCTAGACTTATTAATACAAATCTTAAAGGAAAAATAGTGTGTCCTGTAATGTTACCATAATCCATTTGTCTTTGCAGTAATTTCATTGCAGTGACAATTTCATCTTTTTGGCTTTACACCGACGCATTCATGTAAGCTTAATCTCTAAATACTTTATTTCCAATCAAAACAGGCCAGATCAGACCACCCAGAGGTTCTGTGATTGTGTGGCCTACTGAGGTAGCCTGCTTTATTCAAATGAACACAACTCCAAGAGAGAGAAAGAGAAATCAGACAGACAGACGGATTAGCAGCCCAGCAGCTCCAGTTAAGAAAGAATGTTTTTAAAATTCAGATTTTTGGTAAATTATAGCATGGCTATCAGTAACACTGCTCACTGGATTTGGTATACCACTTTACAATTTGTAGTTAGTGGTCTGCTTCCTGCTTTTGTTGGCATTGTTGATTTAATATGTGCTATCAGTTGTCTACAGTGCTCTAATATCATAATCTGCATGATTTCAGTGGCCATGCAGGACCTTCTTCTACTTCATTGGAGCTGCTGCATATGCAAGCAGCATTAATGTTGGTGAAAGACATGGGTGTGAATTAATTAATAAACAAGAAAATACAATGTACTTGCATTTGTAAATCATAAGACATCTAACCAAATTTGCAAAATTTCCCCCAGGGGACAAATAAAGTTCTCACTCTCTAACCTGTCATCCCATATTTGTTCCAAATATTTGAATCCTACTTATGTACAGTATAAGCACATACATACTGTACATTTAAATATATTTTTCAAAACTTCATATATAATAACTTAATATATTAAACTAACAATAATTTCTTTTAACACCACAACTCCGTGCAGTAAGGGACTTCCAATAATTAAATTCTTTATAAAAGGTTATGCTTTTCTGCCAGTAGAGGGAGTAAAAGAGCCTAATCTTAAACATGAAGAAATGTTATCTTTGAAGTTACATTCAATTTTTGTTAAAATTTCTTTAAGGAGTTGGTCTCACTGTTGAGTTTTTTTCATCTCCTTAAAACAGACATGCATAATATCATAAGTAATGGAAATGTTTCCAGTAGAATTTATTTGATAGTAAAGCTACATTAAAACTATAGTTCAAATTAAAGAGTAATACATTAATAATGTAGGTAAATATATCAAATAGATTTCCAAACCGAAAAAGATAGATAGATAGATAGATAGATAGATAGATAGATATGAAAGGCACTAGATAGATAGATAGATAGATAGATAGATAGATAGATAGATAGATAGATATGAAAGGCACTAGATAGATAGATATGAAAGGCACTAGATAGATAGATAGATAGATAGATATGAAAGGCACTAGATAGATAGATAGATAGATAGATAGATAGATATGAAAGGCACTAGATAGATAGATAGATAGATATGAAAGGCACTAGATAGATAGATAGATAGATATATATGAAAGGCACTAGATAGATAGATAGATAGATATGAAAGCAGATAGATAGATAGATAGATAGATAGATAGATAGAGAATGCAGTCTTATAATGAGCAGCTGTAGGTTTTCACTGCAATAAGCAATATAACTTGTTTAAGACTGCTTTTTCTCATTGATTACAATTGCTCTGTCTGATTTTAATTTTTGTATTTTAGTTCTGTTTATAATCTGTGTTTTATCTATTGTTTGGTGTCCTTGAGTGTTTAGAAAGGTGCCTACAAATAAATAAAATGTATTATTATTATTATTATTATTAACCAGAGCTGAACGCCCACCTTTATCTAAACTTGTCTCTCTTAGCTGGTTAAAAATGTCCAGATTACAGTACGTGTTGCATTAGCCAAATGTCAGTTATCTGATCAAATTCTCACCACGTCCCAAAGACACACATTTTGACTAACATATTGCTGCTTTTTGGAAAATGTTTCTGTAAAAGAAACAGGGATTTACAAAGGCAGCAAGCTTTTGAATTGAAGACCCAAATCCCCCTAACTCAGTTGTCCTGGATAAAATATGCTTCCTATGCATGTATATTTGAGATTCTTCAACAAAGTAGAAGGTCAGTTCACTGGTCCAGTTCAAAAATCTGGAAGATCTAAAGCAGTGGCTTGATGGCTTGTGATGAGCACAACAATCTGTACAAAATTTAATTTGCAGCAAAACTCAGCATTTCATTTCACAAAAAAATTAGCAAAATAAATTGTGTTTCGCTTCTAGCAAAATTCAGACCATTTACACAAGAAGAAGGGTGTTTAGTTCCTGTTTGGGAGCACTTTCATGCATTAATTTCACATTCTTCTAGTTGTTATTAATTCTTTGAATAAAGATCTCAAGTAGTACTCACTGCAAATGCTCATGTTCTCAAAGGGTTTTCTAGAAAACGGTGCTTAACACCAGCAAAGTTCCACGTGAGTCTAAAAACCTTAGTGATGTGTAAAATGGTGCATTTTAGCAGGTCTTCATCCAGCATATATGCAGCATGTTACACTTGTGAACAAACGTACTGCACTCGTCCGTGGAGATGTGAATGAAAGGTATAAACAGGAATGATACAAATTACATGCTTTACCCGGCTGTAGAAAAGAGCCCAAGGTATAGTGCCAGTGCGAGGCAGAGCAGTACAGTTGGTCTGGGTGACACAGAGAATGTGAGAGAGTCCAGCCGACAGCGCCAGGAAGCCCCTGCTTATTGCCTTTCCTTGTGCCTGGAGACAGAGAAGTTTTACCTTAAGCTCACAACGCTGACAGTGAGGCTCATTTAGAGGGCCGTTAGAATCCAGAGGTAACGGGTTCACAGCTGGCCATTACCACGGTGCAAAACTCCGATGTGTGTGTGTGTGTGTGTGTGTGTGTGTGTGTGTGTGTTAACACACAACAGAGCACAGGAGTAACATGAGAGTTTGATCAAGGCTTTAGGAAACAGTATTTCTTGTTTTCCACCAAAAAAAAAAAAAAATTTAAACACCCTAAAAACAGTGTTTTGTAGTGGAGAGTGTAATGAGTTTTGTGGTTTGCAATTGCAAAATCACCTGTGAAACAAAGTTTAGTGTCTGTTTCATAAAACTGCACACAAATTGAAACTTGCCTGTTTCAGTCATCACTATTGATAACCAACGAATAAAGGTGGGACAAGGAGGGTCTTCAATTCAAAAGCTCAATGCTATTTGATTGTGCTTTTCTGTCTTGTTGGAAGCCTTTTTGCAGAAATTGTTTGATTGAACAATATTTTAGCCAAAATACTTGTATTTGAGACATTGTGAGCATATGACATGTAGATAATGCAACACAAGTAATAAGATTTTATCACGGACGTTTTCAAACTATTTTCTGTTTTGCTTTTGCTAAAATGTTTTCTCAGCCACCACTACAAACAACACAGGCTAGGTAACAGATAAAAAATAAAAAATTTCATTTTTAGGGTGGAGTATTCCTTTCAGAGGACTGACCACTAGTAATTACAGCACTGCGATTGTCCTTTCAAAGAAGTTTCAAGCTTCCACAATAATCTTAATTAAATGTGGCCAAAGTCACGTTTTCCAGGCACTATAGAAGTCGGTGTCAAAGTAAATTGCGCCTGGAATTTCAGTTCTTTGAGCTATATTATGCTGTATTATATCTGAAAGTTTCACTTCTGACAGCAGTTAAGCAAACATATTCAAAACATAAATAAGCATAAAGAATGAATTAATTAAATCACTGACGAAAGCAATTTGTAGTATGAACAGTAATAACTGAACATTTATTAGTTTTTAATTTAATATGAGGTAATAAAGGGACTGTCATGCATCATTTATATGGAATCATCCAAAAAACAAATTACCCCACTGCATTAACTGACAGTGCATTGATTACAACTCTGTGATTGGCTGTAATTTGCAGTTGAGGACTTTTCTGCTTCACTGCAATCACATTTATAATCTCTGAGGTAATATTTCTACCTAAATTATTCCATTTCAGTTGCTATTATCTAATTACTGAGATTCTTGGTTATAAGTCACATTTTGTTAGTCACTTTTTAAATTATCCTTAATCATTCATTCATCTTAAACAGCTGCGTTGCACAAAATCAACATGACTTCATTTATACAAGCCTTTTGCAGCAGATGGCAATTTGTTTAACTCCTTCTTGATAGACCTTGAGAACAGCTATTGACAAATTGCCCAATGATCTATATTTTACGTTTTATATTTTACATCAGAAAGACTCAGATTTCCTAAAGTGATGTTTTCTTCTGTATTACCAGAGACACAGAATCACTTCATGTTCTACCTCAGAACAACACACAATATGTTGCTCATTTTAGGTCAGCCAGTTTGAAACACATTTAGCAAGTTTTAATATACAAGTGGGAAAAACCACAGTTTCATCTAGTCATAAACTACCGAGGCCTGACAATTATAACTGCAGTGTCTTACATTTACATAACTCCTTTCATCCCCCGGGGATCGCCTGGCACTTTTCAAAAACTAAGCAACAGACCTCAGTGGCTGTGGCAACATCACTTTAAATAGGACCTTAGCTTTCACATCACATGTAAAAGGATGGAACACACGGACGTAATTGACTTGCTGAAGGTCATATAGTGGGTGAGTGCCTGAAGGGGGATTTAAACCAGAAGCCTTTAACTGAAAAGTCCATCCAAGCATCCATATTAGGAGCCCATTTGTCACAGGACTACAGATCGTACATGCAGTCAAATAGCAAACAGTACAATAAACTCGCTACTTAGTCCATATGTATTTATTTACAGTATATGAAAAAGGCCTGAATGACAACCTCATTCACCTTCTGTAGAATCCATATAAAAATGCAACAACAAAGCACAAAGTGATATTAGTTCATATTTTGGTCTTATACAAAACACTAATATATGTTTCTTTAAAAAATGCTATTATAATATTCACTAGCAGAAGCCTTAGGGACAACAAATCATCAATATTGCTGTTAATTAATTCACCCAAACAGGGTTGTTTGTTTCTAAAATTAATTCTTAAATAGCCAAAAATGATCTACTGCCTGTTTGCACCTTTTTCAAAATTTCTTCTGCTGTTGGGCTCACCTACAACACATGCATGTCATTGGTGACTGGAGGAGCACTGTGGTGGCTAATTGGTTAGAAATTTAGGACTTTACAACGGGACTGTAATCACATTTATAATCTCCGAGGTAATATTTCTACCTGAGCTATTGAATTTCAGTTGCTATTATCTAATTACTGGTTTTCTTGGTCCACTGCATCACGGACCCTGTGTCCTGGGTTTGAATCCCTTACCCAGTTGTTCTCTGGATGGCATTTGCATGTTCTCAAAATTTCTACATGAGGTTTCTTCTGTGATCCTTTCCATCCCAAAATCATGCAGATTAGACTGATTGATAATTCTACATTGACCTCAGTGAGTAGGACGTGCAATTGACCTGCAGCCGTGTCTAGGATTTTATTTTCTGTTTTGCACCCAGTGCTGCCAGGATAGTTGTTATCCCCCTTAATACTAATTTAAATTTGAATTTAATAAACAGGTGTGAGAATGTAAGGTAGCGTAATTCCCAGATGGACATTCCAAAGACTTGTGTGTGTGTGTGTGTGTTTGTGTGTGTGTGTGTGTGTTAGATTAACTGATAAATCTAAACTGACCCCTTATGTACAGCGTGCGCTAAGACACAATGGCACGCCATCCGCGGTTGGTTTCTGGCTTGCAACAAGCGCTTAAGATAAGGGACCCGCTCATCATAATCCTGAATTTATTTAAATGGTTTATAAAATAGGTGGATAGAATCTGTGTATTTGCTTCAATTCGGCTTCAAGGAAAAAAAAAACTACTATGATATCTAATAAATGCATTTAAATTAATAAGAGTGTCACTAAAAATTCATAATGAAAAGTTAAATTTTTTTTTTGAAGCCAACTCCCTACACTGTCCCCAAATGACACAGGCATTAATATAAACTGGTGGAGCCTGATACCATGGCATATTTGGCAAAGGTCTGCTGAAGTTTTATTTTTTATAAATATTTTTAAATATATATCTCAATTACTTAATGGGGATGAAGCTATAAACACAGTACTGTCAAAACACACTTTTCTTTTACAAAGGCTGCATATAATTAAAGTTCATTAAAAGAATCATCATAATTCCACTCTAATTTCCGCTCTAATTTTGTGTGTGAAAATTATCTGTTCACACAACATGTCTGGAGGGCTTATAATAAACAGCAAGAACTGGGATCAGATAAAGGAGCAGACAGAAAACAGGTAGGCAATATGGACAGAGACGCCTCGCTGGTTAAAGCAAGGCCAAACCCTCGGTGTTTTAGCATTGGCCTCACATGGATAAGCTGCTGCTGAGGTTGTTTCACGTTTTTAATGAACTGTAATTATTGTTTTTGATTTTCCCTTGCTAAGTCTTCTCCATTTTTTTTCTTTTTACTTGGTCAGTGGTTAAGTGGATGCATTGTCACATACTTTTATGATGGCCATATTTTACAGTATCGCCTGAAATGTTGTTGTTTGCCAACAAAATGATCCTTTTCAAAATGTCGCTAGCCTGCAACATTTGAAATTTGAACTAAAAATATATATATATATATATATATATATATATATATATATATATATACACATACACACATATAATTATATACTTCGCTTGCCCAACCCCGGGTTTGGTTTGTCGGATATACGATTTTAAGAGATTGTTAGTTTCATGGAAATTGTTACATATGTATTATTTTCCCTTTTATTTTAAAACTTTTGTAAAAACAATACTTTATTTCCGGCCCCGGGCATGGTTACATCTCTTTCTCGCAGGCCGTATAACGCTGCTCGCGTTGTGAAGGGGGTGCGGCCGAACGCATGCTAAGGAGATGCCGTCGGATCATCTGCTGTCTTTCTGCTGCTGGCGAGCTGCCTGTTCTGCTTGTCTCTCTGCCTGATCATTTCAAAGCCTGTACAGCAGCTGTACTTTTGCCACTTCGCATCTCTGTCGCTCGCGTTGTGAAGGGGATGGGGGCGAGAGTTAGGTTGGCTGAACGCACGCTAAGAAGAAGCAGTCCGATCATCTGCAGGCTTTTTGCTGCTGGCGAGCCGCGTGTTTGGCTTGTCTCTTGTCGTTGTTTTAAGAGCTGGGAGCACGTGTCTGCCAACAGCAATCAAGCAACTGCTAGGTTAGATGTCTGTGGACTTGTTTTAAATGATGTCTCACTGCCTTGTCTCGCATGACGTTGTAAAAACAATACTTGTCCTTTATTTCCGGACCTGGGCGTGGTTAAATCTCCTTCTCAGGACGTACAGTATAATGCTTCTCGTGTTGTTTATGGGCGGGTCGGATGAACACATGCTAAGGAGGTGCCGTGGATCATCTGTTGCTGTCGCGCTGTCAGTCTTCCGTGCTGTACTCCGCCCTCCCTCAATCGGACCTAACAGTCACTTAAAACAAAAAAGGTTTCAACCTGGCTGGGAAGCTACAATATTTTCAAATTTTACTGCTTTTATATTCTTTACCTTTCTCTGCATGTGTATCACGCCATCGTCTGTTTGAGCCTTTCGAATTCCACTGCTTTCATAATCTCTTATCTGCCTTTTTTCTCTCCAACGCTTTTGGGTCTCTTTTCTCCACGCTGCTCTTTCTTCTTCGCTTAGTCGTTAACGTTTCATCTAGAACATATTGTGCTGATCTGTGTGTGCTACGTGCCTTTACACGACTGAGTGTTTTGCTGGCTGTGTTCTTATTTGATACTGTTTGCGTCTCGCGGGTCTTTTAAGTGTCTTCCAAGAACTTCCGAAAAGATCAAGTCTCTTCGCCCTGCTTTTTCTTTCCAAGATTTTTTTTATAATAGAGAGATATTCTCTTCCTTCCAAATAATATGGTCAACTTGGAAGGATACTCAATACATCTAGAAAGTAATGAAGTGCTGGACCTCCCCTTTTAATCCACCACAAAAACTAAAAAACAACACTCGATGGTGTGAAGATAGTCAGAAATAAGTGGGAATCTCAATCAAGCTTTTAGTTTTCTCGTGACAGAAGTCAAAGGGGGGTCATTGTCAGGAGCTCCAGGTTGACCCTAACAGGGGTCTGATCTAAGCTGACTCTCTCCTGGATGTCTGTTATTTTATAGCCTGCTGGTCATTAGGGCGGAGGTTAATTGCTGTCTGTGGGTGTCTTCTCGCTGCTCAGAATGACAGAATAGACATCACTCCAAAATGACAGGAGGCACTGTTGCCATCTCTTCGCATTCACCTGTTGTTCTAAGACGCATTACACATTTTGAGGCTTGCATAAGGATTTTCTTTGTTGTAGTAGTAGTAGTGGCATTTGTACAGTACTACCAGAAAATTGTCACACGTATAAATAGCCATGAAATTTGTGCTTTCTCCTCCCATATCTCCAACACTTGTATGTTAAATTCCTTGAAGAATCCTAAATAACTAGCTGAGGACATCCTGAGGTTTATTTTCTACAAGGATGCAGCTGACTTGAGTTTTATTTTGTTTTCCTCTCCTCCACTGCCATTGTTCAACAATTGATTAATGGACAGTAATTATGTTAATTCAGTTTCTGTAATACAGAGTAATAATGCCTACCATGTAGGCTGATAATTTATATATATATATGCCAGGGAGGTTAATAAATGCCGGGCAGATTCTAAAGAGTACCTCAAAGTAAATTTAAATAGTTCTCATTTTAAGTAAAGTAGGACATCTTTTTGGTGTTTTATGGTGGGTGGGATATGATTCGTTCAGCTAAGTAAAATAAAGATGAGGTTACATTACACAACTTCTAGTCACTGCGTATGTCTGACTTGCTGACTGCAGTTGCTGATTCTATTGCTGGACCACTTCAATTGAAATCACTACAAGATCCTGGGCATGTCATAGCTGATGTTGTACGAAGGTCTAACACACATGCAAAGTTCAGCTGCGATCTCCATTCTGCTGTAGTACATAAAACACAAGACATCAGGCAGACAAGCTTCTCTTCTGTTTGTGAGATTCAAACACGTCTTCCTTAGTCCTCATTGCTGCATCATATGCAATGTAATTTTGGATGAGCATTTATTATTTGTCATTTCTCAGGCACAGAAAGCCCACCTTTATGACAGAGATGAGTTATGGACTAGATGACTGGTCTTCATTAGAGCGAGCCAATGACTGTGTCTGACTTGCTAAGATGTAAATGAAGACTACAACTAAAAATCATTGGAAAAGTCGTCTAATGTGACACAGGCTTAAGGTGAAAGGCTCTTAACACAGCTTACCTTATCACAATAAATTGTTCATTGAGCTGTGATATCTTATTGGATGTCAACACCTATGTAGGACTGGGAATTATTGGCTGTCTGAAAAACAAGCATTTTATCCCTGCATGGTTTTTACATGAGGCATTTCCAACATATGTGAGCCAGTGAAGCAGAAGCTTGACGACATCACTTGCTCTTTGGCGCTTCATTCACATACATTTTGGATATTCTGAATCAAGAGAAATAGGTGTAATGTATAATTCTGAGTTGAGTTAGGCCAGGTTTTGCATGGACTGAAAATATCTTATTTAGTACTGACTTGCTCTCATTAACTGAGACTTCAAGGTCCAGCACCCAACAGTGTCACTGTTTATGTAAAAGTGTACTCTTTTGAAGATACTGGCACAGCTGGGGCTTACTATCTACATTTTTAATTCTATAGTTAATGTTGAGAGAAGTTTCATAAATTTAGCCAGCCTTTTAGTAAAATTTCTGTTTTGAAAGTAGTAAAAGAAATATTTAGATATAGCATTATATGTGAGGCCCAGTTGTGCCTTAAAGCTTATACCATCCCATACTGCTGTGTCTTTATATCCCCCCTCTTCCATACCCCCAAACCCCCCCCAAGACCAGCTTGAGAACTAGATGTTTTCATCCAGCTTTACTTTAACTAATACTTCAGCACTGGGTTACTCAGAAGAAATATTTCCATCAAGATATATATAATAAGAGAGGTGTGCTCAGCATTTCATTCATGCAAAGAAAAAAAATGTATCCTGTTAAGGAAGCTCTAGAGTTGATAATCTAAAGAATTTCTATATATACCAATATAATAGACTAAATCTTAAAACATATAATTATAGAAAAGCATCAATAAAAGTGACAATCTCCCAAAATCTGGTGACTTGATGAATAAAGAATGCCGTTTTTATAAACCCACCGTAGAGCATTCAAAGAATATGTCTGCACCTTCAAACTAAAATGGTGAATCCGGAATTCATGGCATGCCTGTATAATTGTGACCAGAATACAAAGCAGTTTTATACACTCCCATGTCCAAATGCAAAGCGAGCCGTTTAATGGCAGTGAAGATGCCGCGTATATCCAACCGCTGCCGTGTACCTCATGACAATATTTTAAATTCACTATACAGCAATATAACACAGCTTTGGCACCCTTGGTACCAATACAGATGGCAGTCTATTAAAAGCTCTCTATTAATGTCCTACAGTATATTATCTAAGAGCTGACTGCACTCCTGGCTTATTCTCTTTATTGCTTCTCCAAAAGTGTTCAACAGGTGAGGTTTCTCATATACTACAGGTCAAGCCAACCGACATGGATGACGCTGAATAAAAAAAAAATGGACACGTTCATCAAAACCAAGGACAGGATGCCTTTAAAGTAAGTCAATGTAGCGGTCGATAATAAAATGTCATATTTTTTTGATTTATGAAATCTTTCTTCCCACACCTATTTTTAAATGTCTTCTTTTAAACATGAACACAACAAAAAAAGGGCATATAAAAAATAATAATTCTTGTTAAGCCGGCATAAGAAGACATTTTACAGGCAGTGGAACCGAGTAGCAGTCTGCTGTCTTAGTAGTCCAGATGGATTTATCTGGGGAAGCAGGAATCTGTTTCCTATAGGTGTCTCATGTGTAATGTTATGGCTTTTTCCGTGATCTGCCTTTGCAAGTGACCTGGAGTGCCTCTGAATGTACAGTTATTCGGCTCACTGGGAATGAAAGGGTCAGGCAGGATCCATAAAATATTTAGGCATCTGCTCAGCGTTGCAGTTGGAAAGTAGTTTGGGCACCCTGCACCTTACTGATGCCTCTTACACAGAAGAAAACAATAAAAGGGGGCACTTTTTCAGTGAATTCTTCAGTTATTGCAGAGGTATCTGATCGCAGTGTTTTCCTAAGTGTAACACTTCAAAAGTGTTGTTTTGAAATAAATCAACTCCAGTTGACACTTTTTATCCATTATCACAACTGCTTATCCAGTTCACAGTAGAAGAATGCCAGTTTCTATTCCGGCAGCTGACCACACATGGGGTATGAGTCCATTACAGGGCCTACTCTCTATTAACCGGTAGAGTTCATGGCAAAATTTGTCAAAGTATTTTTTGTAGTAAATTAGCAGAGTTTACTGGTGAACATGCTTTACCTGAAAATTTCCCATACGTCCAGCTTAGACATTTTTCCCAGCACCCCATGATGTTTTGCCAGACTAGCATGAAATCACACAGATGTTGCAGCCATGTTGGATGGGGATGTTACTACCTGATCTGAGCTACCTGCCTGATGAGCACTGCACATGTACAGAACTTTCATGCATGTGTACTATAAGCATACTCCACCTCACACTTTACATCACTGCTCAACCTGCTTTGAGCATGCGTAATTAATTTATGATGTGTGATGTCACAATCAGATCAGTACTTCAACAAGATTAATACCCCTCATGCATTTAAAAATTAGAGAAAACAAAACCTGCAATATTTTAATTTGTGGGGTACATTAGCTGACCATAATGAGAATATTATTAAAATACTGCTCACCATGTTTCCTCCTATCTACTTTTCAGTCAGGTTTAAATTTTATCTACTGGACCTACTATTTCCATAATCTTTCAGTCATGCCACAGCAGCCTTAACGTTTGGGGTTATTTGTATTTGGGATGATTTTATGAATGGATGGCACAGAGACTATCTAATTAGACACACTTTGTAACGCTCTCTAATCTAACATATTAAAAGATTACTATGTGTGTCAGTAACAAACTGAACTGGAACCTTAAATGTGCCTAAAACATTGTACTTGTTTTTGAAATTAAAAGGTGTCTGAGCACTTTCTGAATCCACTGTTTGTAAGTAATCAGTGTGGTGTAATGCTTAAGGCTTTGGATTTTGGACTTCAAACCCTGAGGTTGTGGGTTGAAATCCTACCCCTGACACTGGAAAAAAAATGTAGCTAATTCGCCTTGAATAAAGGTGTCAGCAAAATAAGTGAATAACAATAAGAAGGAGAAGATGAAGAATCAACTACCAGCTACCAAGTGCAGGCATGAAATATTTGCATCCCTGAATTGTAGGCCACTTGAGTGATTCTAAACCCAACCCAAGACTACATGACATGTCATATGATGGTACAGTACATTAGATGTTGCATCCTGGAGCCATGAGAATGTCTGTTTATATAATAGATAGAGGGAAAAATAAATCTTTGCATAATTTGTATTGCCATGCTCATTACTCCACATTAGAGTTACAAAAGAGAAAACTGAAAAACCAAGTCTTGAGGTCAATGTAGTTTTTGGGACCACCACTGCCAACTACACCAACAGATCACCTTGTAGACATTAACCTATCTCTGAAAGGAAATGGAAAACTTCATGAGAGCATTGAAAAGTGGTTTATTTTGCAATATTCTCATAAAAATGTGTGTTTGGGACGTTGTTAGCATATGACTGGATGACTTGACGTTACATTTGGACTATGCAAAGCGAGTAAGCAGAGAGGTTTGTAGATTTTTTGATATTGTTTACTGTTATACAGTATTGTTCACCATAGAGCCCTATTAAATCAGAAGCTTTGTTATCTACATTCTGCATGAAATATTTTTTTTTCTCAGCCATCACTGTAAACTAAATGGGATAAGTAACATAAAAAATACATCATTTTATTATTTATGTACTATTGCACCTTGGGTCATGCAGATTTGTGAAGTACAACTCAAATGAATGAGAGTCACAAAAGGTTTGCGGAAAGCCTTGCAATTGGTCACCGCTTGTCTGGCTGAAACAAACCCCCCAGATATATTGTTTGTCAGTGAATCTTCAAGGGGGGGGTGCAAACCTCCCTGGATGCTGCTCTCCAAGTGAAATGCCCCCCCAATGCCAGACGATGCTTGGGGAGATGGCACAATGATTGGCCACTATTCTGCGACGATTACCGGTCGTGAAGAAACAATAGGCAAACTTGGGTTCCATGAATACAAAATTTAAGAACCACTAAGCTAAACTCCTCTTTCCCCTTTTTCTTTACAACACAATGTGAACAACCCGTCTCATCTTCTGCAATCCTTAAAATACAATAATTAACAGTGTATTCTTCAATTAAACACAGCCTTTATTCAATTAATCACTTAGTTTTGCCGACATATAGGTGTGGTAGATAGGGGGCGCTCTCGCTCCCTTGAACCCCTGTCCACGACTCCAGACACCAGGTAAAAGTCCTCAGATTGACTTTATTAAATTTCCACAGTGCACAAAGCACACTCTCCACCACTATACTCATAAACTCACAATAATAAATCACAATAAACAATCCTCCAGCTCCCAGACGCGTTGCCACCCTTCCACCCAGCTCAGCTCGCCGTCTGGGAGCTCCCACAGTCCTTTTATACTCCCTGACCCGGAAGTGTTCTCAATCCCCAGTCCATGTGATCCTCAATCACTTCCGGGTCAGGTAAAAGCTCTTCTCTTCAACCCGGAAGTTCGTCGCTCTTCCTATGACGAACTTCCGGGCTGATAGGGCACAAAGAAGTCCTCGGCTCCCTCTTGTGGCCCCCATGGCATCCAGCAGGGCTGTGCATAAAAACCACATTGTCCATAATGCCCTGCTGGTCTTCTGGGGACCTCCATGCTGCAAGGAGGGCTCCACCTGGCGGCTTGGGGGTATTGGCCGGGATAAACGGCCGGCCATCCTTCACAATAGGTAACCAGCACAAAGTGTCCAATGGTCCTGGTGGGCTCTGGTCTAAAGTAGTAAACATGTCTCAGATTAATTCTATTCAGTTCAGTGTATTTTTGTGTAGTGCTCTTCATTGAGTGCAGTCTCAGTACCCCTTGGTCCACCGGGGCATAAAAAGTGCTAATTTGTTTGTCACAGTCCCTTTCTCTGTTCAAGCAGTATTTTCAATGAATGACACAGACAAAGCCTGCTTCAAACATGAAAACATTGTGCACACACTTTTCTTCACCCAGCTGAGTAATGATGTCTCACTCTGAAACAACTTACGAGGAAGGCTAAAATGGAAGGAGCAGATAAGAAACATTGTGGGCCTAAAGAGGGGGAAGAAAAAACAGGGAGCACATTTCATTCATGACAATGGGGCATGTTTAGGGATTCATCATCAGATCTGGATGAGTAAGAAACCATAGTAACCAGATCTTTAAATAAATAATATGTGGAGAAGCTATACGTCTACAAAACAAAACAATCCTTTCCTAATAAGAAAGCATCGAGCACCAGTGACATCTGAAAAATTACTAAATGTTCTCTGCAAGGCATTTTAGATTGGGGGATATCGAAACATACAAGAAATGCAGATATGCACTCAGAAAACAATTTTTCGAAATGTAAATATTGGCCACAGTACAGTATTGTGACAGTTATGATTCACATAAAATACAGATTTACAGATACTTCCATATTACAAACTAAAGCCTAACCCTACCACATTCACATTTTCTCTCATGGATTAACACGATTCTTTCTTCATTCTCTTTGATCCCAAATACTTGCAGCACTTTATGTTTAATCCTTTCATGTTTCTGGTGCAAACATTATTTTAAAATGTATCAATGTCCCAACGCATCCAATCTAGGTGGCACTTCAGGATGTCTTTTAAAATGCTGTAGAGGCTGGCATTTCCACAATCATCTTTAATGTCTCACTGAGTGAATCTGTGACCCACATCTGCTTCATTTGGACAAAATGGACAGTCACAATAACTACAGAACAGTGACACATGCTTCCAATGTAACAAAATGCTTTTAGAGCACTTTTAGGTACTGCAACATGTTAAACCTAAAACTCCATTAGGTTTGGACCACGTTCAGATTATTACGTTTGTTTTACTTACATTATGTGTAATGAACTCAGACGTGGATGTGACCAGATGATATGATAACTGATATTTCTGTTTTGTTTGCAGTTAGTTATTTCTTGCACTCTTTTGTTTCTAACAGATGACCCCTCAATACACCCAGTCCGTGGCTTCACACACAAGTCCATAACATATCTCAATATCATCAGGTCATGTTTGTTCTAAAAGTAGTAATAACCTCATGCTAAGGAGCCTTTTGTTTATGCTGTGCGTGTGATAAACTAAGGCTCTCAAACTGTGTGGATTGTGATCTCTGTTTTTGTGAAACATTCAAAGATGCTTCATTTTAGCACATCATTGTCCATGTCTTGCAGAATAACTAAGAAGAAACAACAGCAGGGTGACAATGATATAATGTGGCTGGGATTTTTCAACTCTTTATTTTTAAAAAGTACCTTTCATCTAATTTTTTTTGTTTTCTGTTTCAAGTACATTTCAAAGGTGTTTCAGTTAAACACATCAAGCTTGAACATTGGCATCTCCTTCAAGCCAGGAATACATCTGGTAACTCTTCTGGTTTTGCCATCAGATCCTGTAGTGAGGTGAAATTGTGCCCCCCATTCAAACCCCCAAATCCCTGCCATCACATGACAAGATGTGCAAAGATTGTAATCCCAAAAGAATACAAACTATTTAATTTATTTGTATTAGGGCGCATATACAGTGTGACGGTCAAAACTGAATTCAGGACTTGGGATGAATCCTGAAATGGACACTGGTGAGTCAAAGCAATGCTGCTTTATCCTGTTTGCTATGTTATTGATCACCTCGTTTCCCTTTGAACCCGCTGCCTTATACTGAATGAAGGGTTTTGATCAGCTCAGCAGGAGCCTTAACATCTCTTCAAACCATATATGTCTTAGATTTAAACAGCCAGCTGTACAGAAATATATATTGTTGGTTTGCATAACAATTTCAAGTCTCACTTTAAACCAGAATAGGGACTTTGATTCTAAATTCTGCCCGAGTATGGTCTTAAATATCCCCTTGATACTCCATGTGCTTCTGTTCTCTACATAGACTGAGACGTTAGCTGTAAAGGATGCAAAATATTGGGGACAAACAGCGTTAGCTGCCCTCAATTAATAAAGCACCACAGTTCTGTCTTCGTTATCCAGCAATCGGTCTGGCCTCCTCTTTTCTCATTTTCTATCCATCGCAGATCTGACCTCATTTATAAGGCTGCTCCACTCTGCTGGCTATTCATTTTCACAACATTAATGAAAGCAAATACAGTGCTCTCATTTATCAGCCTCTGCCCAATACTACACTTGTTAATTAAATTGAAAAGTGTTTGAATACAGAGACCAGATCTGTCGGGGGGAATCTTTGTGATTAGAACATATTTTCTAGGATTACAATGGCATGTCCTTCCAGTGCATGCAGTCCTCCCACTAATACAGAACAGGGCCCTTCGGAGATTCTTATTAGCATTGGTAAGAAAAGATAAGCGTCGTCGTATTGTCTGAGCCCCCGACAAGCAGCACATGAAAATGTCAATCAGTCACAACGTGCTGCCTATAATGTGATTTGCTTTTGCGCTCTATGAGCACTGTAGGGGTAGGCACAGAAATAAAATCAAAGCTACAGTGCAAATGAATGCAACAATCCATACAGGGAACAAGCCATTCCCCCCGGTTATTGCTGGTTTTAATATCTGAGTTGTTGCCATGTATGGCAAATAAATTAGAACTCTCTTTTATATTTCATGAGAGTCTTTTCTGACTACTGACGTGCAGTCAGTTTACTAAACACAATGCCAAGTAAAGCTGACAGTTGCCTTGAGTACTGATCGGGTGCCAAATTCAATGATGAGACTGACGTGTGAGCACAAAGAACAATGCAGGGATATCTCCTTGACCAGAGTTAGGATTTTAAGTAAAATAGTGTCCGAAATTCAAACATATCGACACAAAGTGCATGGAGTTTTTTTGGGTTTTTTTTAACTAAAAGAGTGAGGAGTATAAGGAGGTCACCAATCGCCTCTGCTATTTCACTGAATTGTGAATTGTCACAAAATTGATTTATTGTTTGTTGTTAACACAGACTTGT
Organism: Polypterus senegalus; assembly: GCF_016835505.1. Taxonomy (NCBI): domain Eukaryota; kingdom Metazoa; phylum Chordata; class Cladistia; order Polypteriformes; family Polypteridae; genus Polypterus; species Polypterus senegalus. The sequence continues at coordinate 96,070,749 of NC_053167.1, read as the reverse complement.
GTAGTTAATCATTAAGACAAACAGGAGGCTGGCAGGACAGTCGTGTAAGCAATCAGGTGTGGGCTCTGTGCACAGTGACAGTAGCAAAAAAGATCTGCACCTGGCACAATGCATTGCAGGCCTTCGATCAGGCTGAGCAGTGATGAAGTGAGACATTGGCTAATTAAAGGCTGTCATGTGTGAAAGTGTAAGCTGACTGGATAGCCATAATAGATGATAAGCTCTGAAGCAAAATGTACAAAGCCACTGTTCTCTAAAGATAAATCGAACCAAGATGATCAATGTTTTGAGAGTAAAATTCTTCTCCGTGCGTTCCAGAACTGCAAGTCTTTATTGGCCTGTGCTGAAGGTATTCACAGCACCGTGAAGGCAAAACTGGCCTTTCAGTTGCAGCCCACCAGTAAACATTTGTTAATTAAATTATCTGAAGTAGAACAACAATGAAATATCTGAGCTCTCCTTCATTCAGTTTACTTTGTGTATTTCTCATCTCCTCTCTCAGAGAAGGTTCCAATTCACCTCATGTTAAATGATTCAAACCACTTACAACTTCTTCTTGTATATGTAAATTATATAATGAATATGGAGCGTCATTACAGTATAGTGGTTATCAGTGCTGCCTCACAGATTCAGAGACACTGTCATGTAAAGCTTAAACACCACCTCAAATTTGTTACTGAAGAATCTGGGTAGCACCAGATTGTGCCCATATCCCAAAGACATAGTTGTTAGAATCATTGGCGAGTCTTAAAAGGTCCAGTGTAAGACAATGCACCGTGACATGCTTCTATCCCTTCTAGGGTTGATTCCTGCCTTGTTCCCCATGTTTTTGTGCTTCCAGCTCCCCACAACCCTGAATTGGAATAAACTAAATAGACAATGGATGGATAAATAATTATAATAATGTAACTGTTCTGAATTGTGCCTCATTCTGCGTTTCACCCTTTTGCCGTTCTATGCTTTTCCTTGTCCCTTTATGTTATAATTATAAATGATTACCCATTTATTGCACATCCAAAAGTGTCAGGGCTCAGACATGCATTGGGTATCTCAGATGTTGCAGAAATTTGGGGTACAGTCACCTGAATTAATTATAAAGGATCTCAGTTTACTGTAGTGGTGCTTCCACTAGACCAGGGCTATTCAATTATAATTTAAGTTGGGCCAGATTTTCAAACCAAGAAATTTAGCTGGGCCGGACATTTTCAGCAGCAGTTAATGACAAATTTTAAATCAACACGAATGTATTTAAAAAACTAGTATTGTTTATTCATTATTTCCCTTTTACATTTGGTCACAAATCAAATGTACGTTTTTATTGTATACCAGTAAGAATAAGAGCAGCTCACTACTCAAAATGGATGCACTCAGAATCGAACCAGCGACCTTTTGATTGCCAGTCAGTGTGATGATGCGGGTTTGGCTCCACGCACCCATCAACCCAACACTGTCGGTAATGTCACCGATGAGCTAAACAGTGAGACAACATTTGAGCAAGGGGATGGTAAAAAGTGCAAAAGTGCTTTTATTCACAACAATCAACAAAACAATCAAAGTGTTCAATAAATAGTGCAGTGATCCAAACTTCTTCATTAAATAAATAGTTCAATAAATAAATAATCCATTAAAAGAAAAACCTCCGTTTCCTCCTTTCTTTCTTTCCTGTTCGTTTGTTCTTTTTCTTCCTGTTCGTTCATTATAGCGAGGGGTCATAGCAGCTGTAGCACATTAGCCACGGGAACAATCACGGATGTGGGCAGTCCCTCACCTGTGCACTCGGTGAGAAACGCCCACACCACTGATTGCCCCGTGGCTTGCTATGGCCCAACGCTCCCTCGCTAAGCCGCCGCGAGAGCGGTTATTATTTATTTAAAACCTGGCCTTGCTAAATGAGCTGTGAACCCATAACACCACAGTCAGCAGTTCTTACCACTGTGTCAACAAAGCTATTATGGCAGTGTTGTACCCTAAACCAATTTCTTTTTCTACGGTAATATTCTTGAGTAAAAGTGCACTTGTTTTGCTATATTTGTACCTGTTGTGAAATTGTTTATTTGATATTTGGACTTCAGTCTTCACACATTATACCCTTCATGTGTACATTTTGTCAATTATTACTAAAATATGAAAAACGTTTTCTTTTAGCCATGTGTTCAATTATTCCTGCCTTGCAGTTCATCCTACAATTTACACAGATCATTGTAGACATGGAACACACATGAAATGTATGCATTCCAAATGACGATATTTTATTTACCCTATACAACTCCAGGCACCACACGCGCATATAAGGAGCCTTGACTTGAGCTGAGAGAACTTTTTGCCCGAGATGATCTCCGGCGGTGGGGGGATGGGATAGCTTGCTGCTTGTGCTGATAGACACATTTATAAAATAAAAGATGCTGATGGAGATTTGCAAATGGATTTAAGGTGGGCCGGGATTACGAGTTTTTTCGTTGGCTTTAGGAATTCTAGTGTTAAATGGGTGGTCATGACAGGCAAGGGTTTTTTTCTTTTTTTCATAGAACTATTTCATTCACACAGCTTTAATCAGAGGTTAAATTTAAGTTCCATGACAAGGCCTTTCCTGTTGAAATTGTTTAAATGCCCCCCCAGAAGAAAACTACCTCAGTAAATGCAAGGAACCACGTATGACATGACAGTAGATTAGTACATTTATTTTAATAATTTGTCTTTAAAATGTCTTTGTGCAGAGTTCTTGGGTGTAAAGTAATACATTATCTTCTTATATAATATGGTACCGTGGTTGTCCGTTTTTCTGTCCAGGATTTTAAATCACCTGTAGCTCGCAAACTGTTTGACCTATTGACGTGGGATTTGCTACACATATACTACGTGATGTCTGCTTTCCACTTTCGGGGTGATGATTGACCTCCAACCCAGGTCAAAATTAAATAACCTGTAGCCTGAAATCTGGTACACATATACTACTCTGAAACTCTGCACTATAGCTTTATTTTAAAAACAAAGAGTTTTGTAATTATTACTCTTTTTATTTTTATTTTATTTTATTTAGAATCAACTCTTGGCAGCGGGCAAGTCAAGTATCATGCAGTGCGCTGTTACAGGTTAATTATAATTATTGGTAGTGTTGTTTTTTTAATAAATCTTATTTTCCCTGTTTATTTGTTGAAGAGCTCCTGTTGAAGAATTTATTGCCAAAATGACTGAATTAACAACTAAAAAACTGTCCGCCATCAATCACAGAGCATCCTGATAAAACGACTTTAATAAACCTTCAACCTTAAAATGCAGACTTCATCACATCTGTGTGTGACGAAACAGCGGGCAGGCAACTGCTAGGGCCAGCATTTTGCATGGAGTAAGGTTTAATCAAAAAAGAAACAGCATGCAAAAATGTGCAAACACAAGGTGACTGGGACAATCATACCTTATTGTGCTGCACCAAATCAGAACGACAACTGAATTCCACAGAGCACAGATATATTCATAACAGGGGACCTATGTGATGGGCAGATGAATTTCGAATGTTCTGCATGGCTACCTTTTGTTCTGATGACCGGTTGCATCATATTCATCCGTTTATTTATTATTCCGGCACAAGCGTAACCAGCCTGTCGCTGAAATTCACAGCCATCCCCTCAGCAGCACCATGTATTTAGAAATATTTTCCCGTGCACGTCTCCAAGTCTGACGTCACTTTCGCCGGGACTTCATCGCACCCAGTGCGGGATATAAACTAGCCTTTATACTGTTCAGATATATGCAAGGTGGAGCCTGTACTGACACATTGTTAACAGCACATCCGCTTAACGATATAATTAGTTTAAAGTTTCGATGATTTCATTCACAACTGACAAACTAAGTAGAAATGATAACCGCCAAAGCTTATTTTTGGTTTCATTTTAGTTGTAGTCTGTCAGGACCACGGACTGGGCCACTTGGAGGTTGCTTCTGGGCCGCATGTGGCCTGTGGGCCGCCATTTGAATTGCCCTGCACTAGACCCTTCTTTTTCATAATAGGTTCATGGAAATTCATTAAAAAATCTCTTTGTTAGTTTGGCTTTTTGGAATTCTTCACTTTTGCTTGTTTAACGATTTAAGTAACAGTTTGGTTTAGTGTTTTGGTCTTGGTATAGTAACAGTTTAGTATTTAATAATTTACCATAGTTTAAAGATTTTTGGTGTTCATCTTTCATTTGGTTTGTTGTAGTTTGTGTTTGAGATTTCAATTTTAGCTGTTACATTGGGGGTTTCTTTCGTTCTCCATCTTGTTCTTATTGTAGTCTTTGACTAACTCACAGAGTACCAGGAGTCTGAAGTGGGGTTGAGTTTGTAATCTAGAAACTAACCAAATTTTTTGTCAAGGCCAAAACACTAATCAAAATTCCAAGTTATTAGTCAGAAGGAGAATTCAGATACACCAGGAATAACACACTCGAAGCGGTTTATGACTGACCTTTACACCATCACTTTTGATGACGTAACAAGTAGCCTACACCTGAGTGTCTCTGAGTAAGATCTCCATGGAAGCATACTGATGCATATGGCGGCACCAAAAAGAAAACAAAAATGCTGTCGTGACAAAAGGCAAAAATGTTTCAACCTTTAATGGACACAATCGAAAGAAAAACTAACATTATATTTGGATTCCTTTGAGCTAAAAAAAAAAATCCTAACTAAATGCATACTTTATCATAAAGAGTTCAGGGAATCCTATGAAAAATTCAAGAAAACAATCACAGCACTTTGCTTGTTTTCATTTACATTTATCTATCTTGCTTATTTTCTTTATTTCAGTTTAAAGTGCCTTTTCAACTTTGGCTCAGCATAACAATTACAAGCCTCCAGCCACCCTTGCCAAGAATTGTTCTCAACTTTATAATAGAGCCGACTATACAGTAGCAACAAAGTTGACACCAAGAAATACAAAAACAAGCAACACATGTCACAAAAGACCCTGACTGTCTCATTACATCTTGATTCACTAACACAATGTCTGACTTGTATCTCAGAATGGATGAATAGTAACTTTCTCAAGTTAAATAAAGAGAAAACTGAAATCTTAGTGATCAGCAATAATGGACACAATGAGGCTATTAGAAATAAACTGGATAAACTAGGATTAAAAGTCAAGACGGATAAAAAGCTTAGGGGTGATTGTTGACTGTAATCTGAATTTTAAATCACATATTAATCAGATCATTAGGGCAGCATTTTTCCACTTAAGAAACATAAGTAAAGTTAGACTTCTTATGTCACTGAAAGATGCTGAGAAATTAGTTCACGCGTTTGTTTTCAGTCGACTAGATTACTGTAACGCACTCCTCTCAGGACTACCCAAAAAAGACATAAATCGTTTGCAACTACTGCAGAATGCAGCTGCTAGAATCCTAATTAGGAAAAGAAAATCCGAACACATTTCTCCAGTTTTAATGTCACTACACTGGTTACCTGTGTCATTCAGAATTGACTTTAAAATTCTGCTTATGGTTTATAAAGCCTTAAATAATCTCACCCCATCGTATATATCGGAATGTCTGACACCTTATATTCCAAATCGTAACCTCAGATTCTCAAATGAGTGTCTCCTTAGAATTCCAAGAACAAAACTTAAAAGAAGTGGTGAGGCGGCCTTCTGCTGCTATGCACCTAAAATCTGGAATAGCCTGCCAATAGGAATTTGCCAGGCTGATACAGTAGAGCAATTTAAAACACTGCTGAAAACACATTACTTTAACATGGCCTTTCTATAACTTCAATTGAACTTAATTTAACTTAATCCTGATACTCTATATGTTCAATTCATCATAATAACTATTCATGGTGGCTCTAAAATCGGTACTGACCCCTACTCTCTTTTCTGTTTCTTTGTCCGGTTTCTTTGTGGTGGTGGCCTGCGCCACCGCTACCTACTCAAAGCTTCATGATGCTCCAACAATGATGGACTGATTAAAAGCCAGAAGTCTACGTGACCATCATCATCATCAAGCCCTTCCGTGAGAACCCTAAATCCAAAGAGGACTGTTTCATTTATGTTAGGTAGAATGCCCAGAGGGGACTGGGCGGTCTCATGGTCTGGAATCCCTACAGATTTTATTTTTTCTCCAGCCGTCTGGAGTTTTTTTTGTTTTTTCTGTCCCCCCTGGCCATTGAACCTTACTCTTATTCGATGTTAATTAATGTTGATTTATTTTGTTTTATAATTGTGTCTTTCATTTTTCTATTCTTTAATATGTAAAGCACTTTGAGCTACTGTTTGTATGAAAATGTGCTATATAAATAAATGTTGTTGTTGTTGTTATTACAGTCTTTAAATATCTGATGCACTACATAACCCTGACTTTAGTAACTGGCTATATGTTATTTTGCTGTTGTGTTGTGCAGGAAATGTAAACCGCAAACACATACCGGACTTTTTTATTCACTTCCCTGTTACAGAGAAAACAAACTGGAGTAAGAGATCCAACTACTGGCAATGCAAAGCAGATTGATTAAATAAAGACAGACAGACAGACAGACACCCTCTACAAATAAACTACTAGACCATTAAGTTTAGTTTGGTGAACTTTTTTAATGATTAACATTAATCTGCAGTAATTTATTGGTGTTTTTTTGCAGGTTAAATAGACAAACATATGACTTTGGTGATGTGAAAAAACAACAAAAAAAACTACACCTGCCAAAATCATATCATCTTATTTATTTACATTCTTTTCTACACTGGCATATGAATTTTAAATGTTACCAGGCTCAACCTTAATTCAATTTCTGTGTCAGAATTTATTTTTAATGTCCATATTCCATGCCCACTTTCAATCAGATGAATATTATTGTCCCCAGAGGTGAAAGATAAGTCTGTGCTTCCTCAGCCCTGCTTTCTCTAGAGCAGCTATTCTTCCGTGCAGCCCTCTGAGTATGGAACTCCATGACCTCAGTTTTAACAGCTACAGCTAAGGAGGACTCTCTGAACATTTATCACAAAAGAGGTAGAGTTCTACATATTCATCCACTCCTACACAAACTATCACTTGGCATTAATTCACAGTTTTTTAGGTGGCTTGCATAAGGCAATAAGTGACACCTTACTGAGTGTTAAAGGAATACTCCACACTAAATCATATTTTTCTGTGGGTTACTGACCCCAATATAATTGGTAGTGACAGTTGAGAAAAAAATGACATCTCATATTTTCATGCAGAACAGAGATAAAGTTTCTAATACACTATAAGTCAATGGTGACCAACACTGGATAACAGCAAACATTCATGAAAACATCTCACATTGCTGAAGTCATCCAGTCATATGCTTACAACGTCCCACACACAGGTATCTTTACAAAATTTTTTCAAATAAATCATTTCCAGAAAACGCTCTCATGAACTAAAATGGATGTGTTCAGACACAAATGAGCATTTGAATTTAAGACCTACCTCCTGGCATTTATTGGTCACCTGCAAGAAAACTGGAAATTACCGATTTTTCTGAGCCACTATTACAAACAACACAGGGTAACATAAAAACAATTTTTAGGTAAAGTATTCCTGTAATGGAGCTGTGCGTTAACAAATGTCTCCAAGCATCATTGAACTAAAGCACTGTTGTAAAGAGGACTGGGCAAAATTTTTTTCATTACAATGTGACAGTGGTGATTTCATGAAAATGATTTGTTCACATTGTTTCTTCTACAGATGGCTGTATGAGTTGATGAATCATTTAAAAATTTACTCCGGGTTTCCGCATGTCAGCTTTTTTTTGGTTAAATAAATACTAACAATTCAAATCTGTTGCTGCGTTTTTTTTTTTGTCAGCTCCGGATAAATCTGGTTTTGGGATTTTGTGAGGGCACATGGATTGTTAGGTATGGTCTGCAGTTTAGAACAATACCGCCAAATGGGGGCACTTACTTTTTCACATTTATCTGTATACCATACATTGTAAAGCATTCATTTTACATAACAGTAGTACAATTGAGTCAAGTGTCATTATGTAAGGCAAAGGCACCTTTAGGCCCAACACCTGAACTCGCTGCTCTCAATTAATGTGTAAAACATAGTATACTTTTAGAATGCTTTACACAAATCTTTAAAAGTGAAAAAAATGGAATGTTTCCAATTTAACTATCAAAAAGGGGCACTAATATGCTCACATCTCGTCTACTGGCCCAACTCTCAAATAGGCCAAAAGCACCAATTATGAATTTCTCCTCCAAATCTTTCTCACTCTGGGACTCCTGCAGCACATTTTCTAAAGCTTTGGCCATCCAGCACTACACAAAGAAGGACACACTGAAGGTTTGCTTTTTTGTATTAATTTAATTTCACATGATCTGAAGTTAAGCTGTGTTGATGCCTGACTTATGAGTGCATAGGTGTTTTTTGTGGAAAGAGGATTACAGCACAGTGAAGGGAATGAAGAAGATTAAAGGGCAGCCTTCTTATCTCTGCTACGTGTCCTCTAGTATGAGCAGATATCAGAATGGCAGCACTAATACGCAGTGTCTGCCGGAAAGAAGATGATCCTGAGTAAGTGACTTGAGTTCACCAGCACTGCAAGACTGTCTGAATTCAATATCCACGGTCAATGCTCTCTGAATGATTTTAAAGGGATTAGGGTCATTTTAATAGAAAGTGGAAAAACAAAAACAGCAATTCTCTACCTGTCTTTTCCGGTTTCCCTTTTGAAAAGTTCATCAAACTGCTGCATCTTCTGTCGTGAAATAATGTAGACCTTCAGCTTTGGCAGCACCTGGTTCATCACTCGCAGGTTGTTATACACCAGCCCTTTCCCATCCCTCCTCATGTAATTGTTTGGACCCCAGAAAATGAAAACGGTGTCCTGGCTCACGTTTAGGAGCTCGCTGCGGTTCCGCAAAATTCGCTTCATACTGGAATGAGCGATGACGCGAAGGCTCGTCTTCTGTCCCACGTCCTTCCAGTAGCTCTTGGTGGGGGCATCGTTCATCCGGATGACACACTCGGTCTGATCTATCTCTTTCCCACGCTTGCTGCTAATAAGATGCCCCGAGCTTGTCACAAGGGCACAGCTGGAACAATGCATTTTCAGGGGCTGCAAAGAAAGAAATGTTCATCTTAGCCAAGAGTCAAAACCATTTCAGGTTATACAGCAAGTGTAGAAACTAGAAAACTCCAAAAACATCAACAAGAAAGATCATGTGTCTCTACCTCATGATGTATTATAACATGAAGTAATGGAGAAAAAAGGAGGCCATCTATATAAACGATAAAGTGATTAAGTGATCACCACTCACCAACCAACATAAATAAACTGTGTCTATCTGAAAATTAACAACAGACCTGTTCTAATTTCCAGTGCTGCGCACCTTTGTACTTTACACCATTCAGTATATCTGCAGCTTCATATCTGACCCCTGGCAAAGAGATATGATGGTTACCGTGCCGTGCAGTGCTTTGTATCAAGCTTAGTATTAAAATAAACACAGACAGGTCCATCCAGCCGTCTGGAGTTTTTTTTTTTGTTTTTTCTGTCCAACCTGGCCATCGGACCATACTCTTATTCTATGTTAATTAATGTTGACTTATTTTATTTTTTCTTACTGTGTCTTTTATTTTTCTATTCGCACTTTGAGCTACTTTATGTATGAAAATGTACTATATAAATAAATGTTGTTGTTGTTGTTGTTATCTTACCATCTGCAGTACCTGCTTAATGCATTTTAGGCTTGCAGAGTGGAGGCCTAACCCTTTAGTTCAGAAAGTCAGAAATACATTCTGGACCACCGCTTGTCCACCTCACTATTATGGGGCTGGTTTAGGCTTGCTGGTTAACCAAACCTGTACATAACTAAGGTGATATAGGAAAACTGGAGTGAATCCCACAAGACTCTGTAGGAATACTCAGAAGGTGATTACGCTGGGATTGGAATCTAGTCTGTGTTGAGGTGACAGCATTAACCACTTCACCACTACAGATAGTTAGAGAGGCTGTGGCCTTAAATTAAATGATTTGATCATTAGATAAGATCACTAATGTCCTTCAGTGGGTCCACACCTATGCTAGCTCTTACGTAGAGTGCACTGCAGTAAGGCAGTCTTAGCTCTTAAATTGCTGTTTAGTAAGCACATACTAGACTCTTCGACTATTATAAAAATTATTACACTTTCTGCAAGATAGTCTGCTGACGTTTGCTAAATCCAGCCACGCTTTGCTCAGTGACTTATCATGCACACATTACACATACACCAAGTGGTTACCTGTTGTTTGACATGCAAATAATTAATTACGTGGAGGAAGGATAAAACATCTAAAGATGGAATTCCCACAAGTTTGACTCACACAAAAATAGCTGACAGTCAAACAGAAGACGTTTAAGACAAGCTCCCCAGTGTGCAGACACGTACTCTAGCATTGCCATGCTGCTAGTCTTGGACAGAGAAAGTCACACCAGACATAGTGAAATCTTTAGGGTTCAACACTAAACTGTTGGATCTGATTCTTATCATAATGTCATTCACATACAGTACTTCTTAAATTGTGAGATGCCCCTAGTGACATCGGGCAGCCTGTTGGCCTCAGTCAGGGGTTTCCAAGTTCAGTCCTAGAGGACCACTAGCACCTGTAAGTTTTTGTTCCTCCAATCCAAGTGTTTTTAATTAGAAGTCAGTCCATTCCAATAGCAGAACTTGTTACCTAATTTTATGGCTTGTTAGTGTTTTTATTCTTCCTCATCAGGTCATTTGTATATCGTAGATGTTTACTTTCAAATGAGATTTCTTTCCAATCAATTTATTAAAATGAAAATATCATGACAAACTCACATGGGAGACCAGGTTAGATGGTGCACTGCTGGCTCCTTTGTCATCTGCATCTCATTGTTAACTGACAGCTGGCTAAGACACAATATAAAACATAAAATGTTGCTACTGAGGACAATATATTGTTGCTACTGAGGACAATATATATAGACTCACCCCCTGACACAAATGCACCAACTCAAGTCCGGGTTCAAACAAGCACTAACTTCTATTTTCTGATACATGCAGTATTTCAGACAGGCTTCTTCAATCCACAATAGTGCTATTCCGTTTTGTTTCTCACTCTTCCGCTTCCCTAGGTGAGCTTTATCCTCCTTCTCGACTCTAACTTCCCTGGATGTAGAAGAGTGGCTTCTTTTATGCCGGACTTGGGAGTACTTCCAGTGCCTCTAAATATGGAACCCAGGAGGCACTTTTGGCCCAGTGGAAACATCTTAAAGCAGGGAAGCCTACTGCCTGCAGCTTTTCATGGTGGTTATCAAGAAACATTGCAGGGCTGCCTATTGGGATTACAACTTCCATGCAGCCCTGCAGGTATTCAGATGGGACATCCGCCAGAACAATGCTGCCATCCTTCCATCAATCCATTATAGTATTCCAATCAAAAAAAAGGGAATGCCCACCATTCCATCTATGAGAACTATCCATTATGAGTGCAGCTGTGGCGCAAACTCAGCAGGACAGGCTGGAACAAATGGTAGCTTGTTTTGTGCTGGAACAAATGGTAGCTTGTTTTGTGAACATACAATGTGCTTGGGGTGAATGACAAGTGAGGTGCATGAAAGCACCAAAAAATGTAAAAGTGCATGCACGCACCATCTTAGCATGTGCAAGTCACACTTGTATAAGCTTCTACATCTTCCGTAGAATTTACACCAACTTGCATGGTTGTGGTTGAGCATGAGCAGAGCGGACTGCTCCTTACATACATATACACACATGTCTTTCATAGTAAGAACTGAGGTGCATGCAAGCACCATCTGGTGGCTGTGATTGAGCATGAGCAGATGAACAGATTTGAAACAAAAAAACAGATGCAATAATCCTCTCTCAAAATGACTCTGAGGCACAGAAATAGTCCTTCTCCTTCAGACAGGTTCATTATAATTAACACCTGCTTCCTGCCAGTGGGATGAATTTATAACAACCATCCTGCAAGGATGGAGGCTTTGGATCTCGGACAGAGGTGTGGTCACTGAGCCATGGGCATTTGCAATTCAGAGCCGCTGGCAAAAGGACACTGTTAAAGATAATGCCCCCCTCTTGTCCTGGAGTGGAATGGCTTACCTGAACAGAGCCTTGAAAGTGTCTCCTAAGTGCACGTGTAACGATATATCTATTAAAATTTTCTTGAGCAATACTTGCTCCTTCAGCATTTAGCAGCCTCTAATTAGGAAGGCCATTAGAAGTGTAACTTTTTCTTTTTAAGCATTCATGAACTCAGCAGAAGTTATGCCTCTTCCAATATCAATTGGCCATATCTCAATGATAATGTCAAAAGGCTTGATATTGTAATGATTTCTGTTAATCAGTGCAAATGCTCAGTTTTACTGTGTTTTTAAAGAAATTTGTCTATGAATATAAATGGTGAATGTTTTCATCACTTACTGTTATAGTAAATATGTACAGCACCTTCGAGACAGTACTCAGTGATGAGTTCTATATATAAATAAACAGAATAGAAGGTGATTTAGTGTATAATGATGCAAAACTATACAATATAGAAGCAGCACGCAGTATACTCCCCTTTCAAGACAGCGTCTCTTCCGATGGGATGTAAATGGTTGTGAAATTCTCTAGCACTCACATTAAATCAAAGACACCTACACAAGTGCAACGGATTTCTGTTATACTCACTCATGCAGTCTAGAACCAACTCACATACACTATTACATGTTTAACATGACTTTGTTCCACAATAGAAACAATTAATTATTCACCATGTACTTAAGTCGATTATCATTTCAGTTTTATAATATCATGAAACTTTCTAGTTTTTCTTAGGGTTTTTTTCCAGAAGGTTTAAGAAACTGAGAGCATAACTGAATAAGTGGAAAGAAGGGTAAGCTGATTTTTTTTTTTTATTAAATAGTACGGAGTTGTGTGTTTAAATACATGTTTATCAATGCGCATGTTGGTCAGACATGCAACTGAAAATGTCACTATATACGTGACAATACTAGTATTACTACTATACTCATTCTACCTGTGCTAAATATGCCTAGCACATCAACAGCAGACGTTCTAATCCAAATATTGCCCTGGTAGGATCACTGGTGTCTCTACACAAGCCAGAAGTGAGAGTGTGGGAGTGTACAAGAAATATGCTTTGAGCTGGACTGGCATTTCATCCAAGGTTAGTTCCAACCTTATGGCTGATGTTGCCTGGGCAGTCTTCTGAGACTTGGAATAAATCTAGCTAATTGGACTAAAGTTATACGTTAATGGTTATTAGTATAAGAACTAGGTCACACTCCAGTCATTTTTTTTCCAGCAATCCCCCAAGAGTGTGAAGCCAAAGTCTTAAGGGTGCAAAAGCCTGTTGTATTCAAAGAGAGGGTAGACATGGTTGAGCAAACATCCAAAAAACAGCAGCAGTTGAGAGCTACAGTTTACTTACAAACTTGAGGTCAGCATGGAGCAGCTCAGTGTCAGCTTACAAGCAAACCACAAGCTACCTTCTTCACCTCCTCTTTCTTTGTCCTTTGCACTTTTATCATTGAGTATGTTTACTGAAATGCCCCTTTTTTTGTTGACTTCTCCCTTCCAGTCTACAAGCTTAACTAGATGACCTATGAATGTGTTCTGCTTGCATACTGTACATTCTGCGGGTAGTGCTAAGGGACAAAGCAGTTGCCCCAAACGTCTAGTTCTACATTAAAGTGCTGCCCTTGATGCACCACAATAAGAAATGTAAGTATCCATGACAGAGCAATTTTCAGCTTATTATTTCTCAGGTTTTTTTAAACCTGATTAATTGCTAAGAAAGGGAACAAAGATGTTACATCATTTATTAAAACAGGACATTTAAAGATGAATACAGCCATTTTGTTCAGTTGATGAGTTTATCACACAGTTGTCACTTCTCTCAGCTTTCTTCACCACAATGATGAAGACATAAATGCTCAGTTCAACAATGAAAGCACTGCCAATGCTGTAAAATCAAATGTGTGGTACTTGCCAACTTGTTTGCCGCACAGCTTCTCTTTCATTATACAGGCTATTAATCATTAGATTTAAAATTATAACCTGAAGCTGTTTGTAGTTACCATTATCAATCATGTCTGTATGCATTACTCCTGAACAATCCAGGAACAGAGGCCCATCAGAATAAGGGAGGGGAACTGAAAATATAATTCCACATTCCAACATTTAAGGCACAATCGGAAAAATTCTTCAGATAAAGAGAAGGCTGGTATTGCTACTGATGACAGGTAAGATTAAATGACTCGCTTTAAAAAAAAAAAGTGATGCAGGTTTGTGAATGGAGTATTAATTAGAGGTCATAAACTTTAAAATAAATATTTTTCTAATTAATGTTACACAACTTTAACATTTCTCTACACTACTTTTAGTGACTAAAGTGAAAAAAGAAGACGTCTCTCTCCAGGTAACTGAAAAAATACAAGAAAATAGCAAAGAAATGATTATTATAGTCCAAATGTATCATCCTGACATAAAACTATTTTTAAAAAACTTTATTAATATGAAGGGATAAACTGAATGTGGGTAATTCTGTTCCAGACATGCCTTTTCTCACATGTGCACATGTTCAGCTTAAACTTTTCAGCTCTGCTTTGAACCCTTTTTAAGGGGCACACATTGGCTGATTTATTGTGATGCAATGCAAAGCGTGTGATCTCGTACACCTCCCTGTTTTGGAGTAGCAATAATCATCAGGAATCAAATTGATTACCAATGTTTAATATGATTTGGCATTTTGTCGACTGAGCAAAAATTAGAAATGAATATGTATTTATGCTTCTTTTGATGTTGAAGAACAGATGTTGTGGTTACCAAATCTATTAATACTCCCCTTAGTAGCAGTGCTACATAAATATAACTGTTTATTTATGTCCAGTGTATAAATATTGTTTAAAGCTGCCCTTTTTCATTTATATAAATGTGAATGTATATGTGGAGGTCATTGCCCATTAACAGGAGATGGAATGGGGTGGCAGTACTTACAGCATTTTCCCTCTTTAGTGATAAAACTCCTGGTTTGCCTCATACATCTTTTCTGGTCATTTGGATTCAAAACCACCATTTCCCTGTTCTATCCATCCACCAGCATGAGGCCAGTTTAAACTAGTTTCCAGCCCTCAAAATATGTAGATATCAGCTGTTAGAGGATTTTACTCGCGCTCATTTTGCCGTTGTTACACTTTTCAAAACATGAAGTCAGTAAGGTGGCTACCTGCACTATTATTCTGGACAGTGATCCCATGGCTTATTGCGTCTTAACGCCTGTTAAATGTTATAAGTTACATATGTGAACTCGGGTGCCATTCAGGCAACTATAAAAAGCATATCAAGATTAATCTGCCATAGCCCTGCTCACTTATTTCGTGAAAAAGGCTTTTCATTAGGGTTGCAATAATTAGTCAACATAATCGACGACGTTGACGCGGATTTTTTATTGTCGACGCTTAATGAACAGATCAATAGCCTTCAATAGAGGCTCCAGTGACAAAGAAACACATTGGATTTTGTAATTGCAATACACTACATGAACGTCTGGGGGCAGTATCGTTTGTTTCTGTTTGTCAAGACTGCACACAGCCCTACCAGCGAAGAAGAACATCTGAGGAGAAGAAGAATGTAAAGGAAAATAAATGTGGTTGTAATGGCGAGTCGGATAGAGGAGGGGGAAGGAGATGGAAAAAATTGAGTCAGAAACTTTCTAAAGTGAGGGAGCACTTCACTGAAAAAGAAAAAAAAGTTGAATGCAGATTATGTAAAGCGGAGCTTTCTTTTCACTGCAGCACCATCGCGATGCATGAGCACCTGAAATGAAAGCATCCTGGAGATGTGATGCCACCATCTCTTGAGAACGTATGTTGGCGCTGTTAGTTAGTTAGTTAGTTAGGGTCAGACCAGGAGGGGAGGGACAGCGTGAATAAGACTTAGAAAATAAAAGTAAAAAAGCTAACTTTTACAAGTAACAAATTTATACCCGATCTGTTCGTTTTCAAATAATATTGCATTAGTGCGATGATGTTTACTGATTGGTACTATTCAGGCCATACAATGATTTCTTCAAAATGTCACATATATTTGTCTGTTTCTTTTCCCCTGCGACCCCGTAAATTCTTTCCTCTGCATGTCCATGAGTCCTGTTGCAGACTGGGCAAGATCAGGGTAAAAAACGCGGTCATTGATTACAACCGCAAGAAGTTACGCGAATGACTATGAATAATGTTGCATCTGTACCACAATGTTTTCCGAAATGTACTAGAAGGTCATAAAATGAATAACTCCAAATATCATATACTGTATACCTATGTCTCTGTTTTTTGTCAGTTTGGCTTAGACGTCACGGGCCTTAAGGCGCATACTAATTCAGTGTAAGCAGGAACACTCAATAAAATTGAATAAAACAAAGTCAAGTGACAATGAGATACGAATAAGGCAGATTTGCCAGTGTTTGAGTGTCAGCTTTTATTCATCCAGATCAGAGAATTTCCAGTTTGATTGTCTCAAAACGCCACTCACATCTACAGCTATTCCCAGTTGCAGATAAAAAGTAACAGCGTCAGATTCCTGTGGTGGTTGGTAGTATGTATCGTGACTGACGGAATAAAAGTGAAAAAAAGAAAAGAAAAGGTAACTTTTACAAGTACTATACATTTAATACAGTGGCTGTTACAGACACAAATCAAATGTATGTGTTTATTGTATAATATTAACAATAAGAGCAACTCACTACTCAAAACGGTAAATATACGAGGCAGTCAGGATCGAACCAGGGGACTCTTGACTATAAGTCAGCAGGTCCTACCGCTGCACCACCGCTGCTATTGTATCATCCTTTAACCTTTTGTGAAAGTTTTATTTGTCCTTTGCACTTCAGGCTTTAAACAATATATAGTTTATGTCTACATTTTGTCATTTATTACTAAAATATGAAAAGCGTTTCAGTTTTAACAATGTATTTTTTGGTTAAGTTAAATGCACTTTTTGGTTTAAAGACTACTTGCACATTAGTTTGTATTGTTTAATGTATTTCTTTTTATTGTGATGGTCACACTAATATAAAAACATCTGATTATTTTCAAATTCATATGTTTCACTGGTTATTTTAATTTGATTTTTATTAATTGTAATCGTGTTAATGCAGAGACATCAGGGTGACATTCACAGGTTGACAGACCTGAGCAGATGATGTAAGACATGCACTGGAGACCAGAACAGGATGTGCAACCACAGGTCGCAGGCATCAAAATAGTCAGGCATGAAATAACAGTGACTAATTGAAAAATAAATCGAACGATAAGTCGACTACCAAAATAATCATTAGTTGCAGCCCTACTTTTCACTCTCTAAAATATTTTACAAAAGTACCATTCTGGTAATTCATCAGCTCATGATTACAACTTCTCAAAGATGCTTCAAGTGGAATCATTACTGCCAGATCTTTACATAGAAACCTGTGAAAATGAGAGGAGAGCCAGGACTGGTGGGAACAAAATGTGTACAGGTGTGATGCAAAATAGGGGTTTGACAATTTCAGAATATCGATTGATCAATCTGCAAGTCTTTCCTGAAAAGATATGCAATTGAGGCATGACATTACACAAAGGTAAAGGGCAGGCTTTCTTTCTTTTCTTCTTTTTCTTATTTCTCTAAAATGACTGAATCTGTGAAAATGAATATCACCAATGAGTGGCAGTACAAGCTAATTTTCAATAAGTTAGATCTCCATTTAAACTGCCAACCTAACAGGTAGCTTATAGTGATGGTGATAACACAATCATAATCTTATAATACAGCTCCAATGACTATAAACATGTACATTAAATTTAGATTTTAGAAATTAATTGACTAGCCCAAAACAATCACCAACTTCAATGAAACTGAAGTATAATAATTTATCTTGAAACAGTTACCCTTGATTACTATTTACCGTACCCTTACCACGCCTTGCAAAAAAATAAATATATACCTATCTCATCATCTAATCAATGCACAATGATGAAGTTTTTCCAATGAAAAACTGACCATGGACCATGTTTTTAGTGTGCCATCAGCAAGTGTGAAGAACGTAATCAATCAAGTCATAGATAGTGATGAACAACAAAAGACAATATCAGCAGAGTTTTAACAGAAGGCTGAATGTAACAGATGTTTATATTTTATATTAAATTAGCTTTTAGCAGTGCATTGAAAGCCTTGAGTTGCAGTCCTGTTGATCATTTTACTTTGTTTTGTATCTCCTATACTAAGCCAATCTGAGGATTATTACTATTATGCTGACATTGCTATTGTTAGATGATATCTATATCGCAGCCTGTAAGTATAATGTTTATGTCTGATGAGTGTCCCATGAGCAGTGGAACCTTAACTGGGGTAACAACGGACCCAATGCTCTTCAAATTTATTACATATTTTAAATTTCAAAAAACCCATCCTATTAGCAATGTTTTTATCTAATGAACCAAGGCACTGTGAGTCATATTTGTTTATCATTATAACAGAAAAGCAATCTGTAACATTGGCAAGTAAAATGCATCACCAGTGATGTAATTCAGGGCCATGGACACCAAGGGAAAAGATCTAATGCAAGGTTTGCAAAGTGGACCAAGCTCTTCTAATGCCACAAAATGCATCACTTGTCTTTTAGGGCCATCAGTGCAAGATTGCACAGTCTATCCCCTTTACGATTGAGCATGTGGAATCCTACATCCAAGTTGTTTTTCCTAAGATTCTCCAATCCATGGTTCCTACACTCAAATATTACTTTTTACTCTGTTTGCTGGGTTTAGTTTTAGTCAAATCTTTTTTTTTTTTTATTCAGACTTCCTCCTATATTTCAAATATTTCACCACCTATATTCTATCCTGCTTAGCTATATATCACTGGAAGCCAGGTCCAATCAGCATTAGGCACACCAATTTATCACATCTGCTCTCACCTCTACTAGGCCAGTTTAGAATTACCAGTGATCCCAATGCGTGGCTTCATTTAATTAGTCCATTTACTTCTTCTTTGATTCACTAAAATTTGAAACTGACCTGGTATGTGAATCATTTTTGGAGTACTTCTCAAATGCTGAGTGTAGTAGTTACAGTCTGACTAAGATAAGCAGGTATACAAAACTGATAGTCTGTGATTATTAGCTTTTAGTATACTGGATTTCCTTTAACACTCTTTATTCATTTTCTGTTCATTTTAGGAATTCCATTTCTTTTCAAACATTCGATCCCTTAATTGGTTCTAAACAGTTTCTTCTACAAAGAGAGGATAAACAAACAGCAGGCAGCAAATGTAAATGAAATAAGAGCTGCTCATTCAGTTGTCTACTTCAATAATAGAAAAAACAGAGCAAAATCTTAACAAGGACTAAGCTCAGGAGTATTAATCCACTCATGTGAATCAAACACACAAATCCCTGCTAAATTCCATAGAAAGTACAACAAACTCTGATTGATGTTTCTGTGTTTGAGCATTAAATGGAGAAACAAGGAAGGAATAACATTATCATCAAAGCTATGAGTCCAGATGGCTTCCAGGTGAAACTGTTTGTAAAAAAAACTTGGATCAAAAGGGATCACGTAAACCTCAGGTTGGGGACCCCTAACCTAACTCTAAAGGGATGCCCATGGTTTGTGTTTCTGCCATTAATTGAAAGAGAGAACTCATTCTTAATAAGGCGCTGTGCTATTGCCATTTCTACAATTAGTGTATCAACTCAATAGGGACCAACAGGGAATTTAGTAAAGACTGGCATCGTTTCATGCACAGGAGTTTCCCTCAGTTATTATTTCTCTCTCTCTTTTTGGGAAGCAGCCATGTGGAACACTCATGTTCAGCTCCTTGGGGTTCATTGTTTCTTACTGGCATCTGCTCTTTATAGAAAATGAGGCTAAGAAATTGAACCGAAAAGGAAAAACACCAAAATATAATCCAATCCAGTGATAGTGTGAGAATGCGCAGGTCACTTACCAGCTACAAACAAGCTAGAAAATGTATGCATGGTGTAAAATTCAGGCACTGTAGCCCTCAATGGACTGAATTCAGTAGCTAGGTTCTAGAACCTTCTTAATCCATTTTAGGGTTGCAGTGGCTAGAGGTCATCCCTCCAGGATTGGACAAAAGGCTTGAAAACAGGTCTGGACAGGACTCTAGTCAATC
This sequence comes from Polypterus senegalus, assembly GCF_016835505.1. NCBI lineage: Eukaryota > Metazoa > Chordata > Cladistia > Polypteriformes > Polypteridae > Polypterus > Polypterus senegalus. Next base: position 96,050,617 of record NC_053167.1, on the reverse strand, counting down.
ACAAGGATCATTCTCTCACTCACTCTCTCACTCACTCTCTCTCACACACACACACACACACACACCTCGTACTTGTGCACAGTGTCAATTTTCATTGCCAATTAACAAAACCTAAATGAAAGAAAAAAAACTGCAATTAATTCCATTTTTTATTTAAGCATGGTGACCATGCCCATCCATCTGCTAAAGTCTACTTCCAGCAGGATAACACACCATGTCACAAAGCTCAAATCATCTCAAAATGATTTCCTGAACATGGCAATTCACTATACTCGAATGGCCTCCACAGTCACCAGATCTCAATCCAACAGAGCACCTTTGGGATGTGGTGAAAAGGGAGATATGCATTATGGATATACAGCCGGCAAATCTGCAGCAACTGCGTGATGCTATCATGTCAATATGGTCCAAAATCCCTAAGGAATGTTTCCAGCACCTTGTTGAATCTATACCATGAAGAACTACAGCAGTTCTGATGGCAAAACAGTAATAGCAAGGTGTACCTAATAATGTGGCCGGTGAGTATATACATTCATTGATAATGTGTTATTTTCCTTGTTTACATTTTATGCTCTTACGGATAGAGAGATCATTTAATTTATTTGGTTCTCTTCCTGAGATTAGGCTCATAGGGGTCCATGGCAGGGTGCGTTTTTAAAATAAAAAAAAGTGCATTCAGCAGGTGTTAGGCATTCACGGTAGTGTAATTGTGTATCTCCGGGTGATTTAACTGGGAAATTAAGCTAGTTCACATTTACATGCAGCCAGTTCAATCAGTTTCCAAAATTCTATAGGGTGTAATCAAGGCATCTACACTTACAAAAGTTTAAAAGGACCCAAATGTGGTTAGACTGGGAAAAGAGATCAGAAGAACAAGTGGTTGTGATTAAGAAGTGATTTGGAACTAAGGCTAGCTGGATGGAGAAAATAAATGAATGGAAGAGAGCCACAAAAAGGAAAGGGACTGTGCTGTGAGTGTGGTAGTCTTCTGTCGGAAGAAGAATGTCCTCATAGAGAGCGGGGTCGATCCCATTCTGCTGCAGTTAGGGGCACGAGAGACATTTTGGACTGGGTGTCGTGCTGTGGGTACCAACGAGAGGTGGCAGATGAACAGTTCAGAGTCCGAGCTCCAGGACAAAGTACATGCTTGCCGACTGGGAGTAAGCTGGACACGGTGCTCATCAAAGCAGGCGCTGCACACTGGCTTCAAGTAAGTGAGTGCATATGGATGGAGATGATGGCGCAAGCGCAGAGTCACTATAAAGTCTCATTATTAAAAAGGTATGTGACAAGGCCCACCAGCAGATGGAATGCATGTAATGTAAAGGCTTATAGATTGCTACACTATGAATGGGACTGTCATCCTTTTGAGTATATTTACTGATTTTTATTTATTTAGGAATCTATTTATATCCTTAAGGAAATACTCTGTTTTTATGCAATTATTTATTGATTGAAGACACTTAATCTGCACTTGGACACTTTTGTGAATAAAAGCACTTTTGCACCTTACTCTTGTTTAGTATCCTCATTGCCTGGCTCTCAGGTTCAAGGATGAGACTGCAGCTGTAGCCAACCCGGACCGTCATATCCCTGTTTTTGCTAAAGCAGCTAGGAAGACTACATAAACTAGAAACAGTTTGCTTATGCAGAGATTTCTGTGTGCCCAACTGGATGTCCCAATAAAGGATTGCCATCCCTCATGCGCAAGCAGCCAGTGACAGCAAGCTCTTACCTGCAAACACACAGTTTGCTGGTGTTTCATTAACTTGTACTGGGGATCTGTTTGCCATCAGTAGTGGCTATCAGAGATGTAAAAGAGGAAATGTATAAAACATACAAGTTAATGATACCACCATCAAGGTAAAATTAAAACAGCAAACTAATCCAGATGAAACTGCATAGAATGTTTCTCTATTTTATGACAGACGATGCTTTTCAATGGGAGATTTTGAAGTTTCAAAACTTTCAATAGTGCAAAATGTTGAAAATATTGCAACAAAAGTGGAACTATCTTGAATAATGTATTTTATGTAGAATCCTGCCAAATATCAACAAAACTGGTCCACAATGGCCCAGTTGTTTCATGCAAACGGACAGAAGGACAGGCATACATGGTATTAGGTGCTTCTTGCATTATATCAGAATGAACTTAAAAATAAATGTGGTCAATTGCATTACAGCTTTTCACTTGTAAAGCACCTTGGTACTGATGCTCACTTTGCCATAAGGAGCTATAAAATAGGTTTGTTTTTATATTAATTGCTGTCTCATCCTTTTTATCACATCAAATATCTCTCTCTGTCTCATTTTATAATTATCACAAGTTGCCTTAAATATAATCTAGGATTCATACTTCCCAGCGTGGGCCCACCAAACCATACTGCCCTCTGAGAGCTCCTGCACCCTGACCCTTAGCAAGTCACTTAACTTGTGACAATGAACAGAAAAAAAATGTGTTATAGCACTGCGCTTGCATATCACCTAGGGAATGATTTGATTATTTAATGAAACTTTAATTTAGGAGGTCTGCAGGGTGCATATTTTATATAAGCGCTTAAATTAAAGGAGTAAAAATCAAGTTAATGGACTTCTGTGTCTTGAAAGCTATGAAACAATACACATGAAGGTAGACTTCTTACAAAAGTAAATTATACAGGGTGGCACGCAGCATCTCATTCTTCACTGACAATGAAATCAAAAGGCAGATCATTTGATTAAAGCAGGCCGTTCGATTGCCACACAAAATGACCCTTGATTAAGAAACTGGTTGCAGAAAAGCTCAACACACGACACTCTGTAGTTGTCAATCCGCATCTCATCCTGAATCTGGTGACAAGGCTGAAAACCGACACATCATTACCACTACTTTATTTACACCATTGTCCGCTTCTACTGCAGAACTCATGAATTAAACACAATCCATTTTCCTTTGGAATCACCAACAGCTAAAACCTTTCCTACATTGTAAACCTTTTAATTTATCAGCCATGTTAAAGGCACCAAATCATGACAGCTCATTGCATTGCACATCGATGTTCAGAAAGACCAAGAAAAAGCAAGGCAACTATCACAAGTTAAAGTTTATTTTTCAAACTGATGTATTATATAATAAATTATTTATAATTACATATTGTATTGTCTATACAGTCTCAATGGTGGAGATCCTCAGAGCTTAAGCTCTCTAAATATCAAAATGGCACACTGACAATAGGGTAAGTATCATAGAAAACACAATACAGATGAGGTGTAATGTTTAGAATTATTCTCATCCAGTTTGTGGATGTGGTCTAGAACAGAATAAAAGGACGTAATGAATATTACAAGAACAAATTGAGCAAATACAAGTTCTATGCACTCATTCCTGTCTAAATGTTATCAGTGGCCTCCAAACATTCCCTCTGTTTGACTTATTATTCAACTAAGAGACCTGCTGGCAGGACAACAAAAACTGGAACTAGCCTATGGAAATATTTAATAAATATTAATAATAAATATGGATAGCTATCCATCCTACTTTACATACATGCGCCATCACAGTTCAGCACTGCCCATGGCTTCACCTTTGCCTCCATTGTTATTATTTTTTTATTTTACTCTTTTATGATTAGATTTTTTAAATGTTAACTGTGTCCTTTGTTTTCATGTCTGGCTGCTGAGACCAAACCCTAAAGAGGAGCAGTTTCTATTTATTGTCTGTTGTCCAAGTCGCTTCAATAATGAGAATTCAGCTACTTGAGTTGAAGGCCACGTCACATTACACAACCTTTCCAGAAATTTTCGTTTACATAATTTACGCGAGCCAGCGACAGTTGGTGGTGGCTCCTGTGAAAGGCAGTCATCTTGTCTGACATACCCAGCATCTCACTCCAACTAGTTCACAGCCCACTCTTGTCTTTAGTCGTAGGGTTGGGCTTTGCATGCTAGTGAGCTGAAAAGCAATACATGCTCATACAAAAGTATAATTAATATATTACAGCAACATAAAATAAGGAACGCTAGTGTGTTGGAACTCACTAATAGAAAAGAAGCTCATCTGCCTCATTATCTTGTGTTTTAATTACTATAACAACATGGAAAAAAGACAAAACATGGCCAAGATTTTAGATGTACTTACTGTAACTGTTAAACCTTCGTACAACGTTTGCTCTGTCAGGCTGCCACAAAAAGGGGTGAGCACAACTGTGCTGGAAAGTCAGCACGCATTTAGTAAATTAGACACACCCAGAGATTGTCAGTCCAATGGTCTGGTGACAAAATCAGCAAATACAATTGGCATGTGTGACATACCCAATAACTTAAAGTCACATTGTACAGCTAACCCAGGAGACTAACTAAGCCCAGGGCATGAATACTAGGCAGGGTACTGCTATTAATAAGAGCAGCAATACATTATAACTTATCAGAAGTCTTTTCGGGGTTCAGTGACCAATGCCCATCCTTAATTTAACCAACTCGCCACAATTCCCAGAGCAGCAAATGTGACATCAACTTTAGATGCTGCTCTTAGTCGTTCAAACTGGCATGTCAACTATGACTAGAGTCTTTCTGATCACTTTATTGTCTAATTCAAACCTCACTGAGAATTGTTCTTTGTGTGGCAATGGGGGTAAAGAAATTACGCACTGGATGAAGCCTCAGTACTTTTAGTGGAGGCTGAGGAATATTTCTTAATCTAATGTTTTCATGAATAACGCACATAGCAACCAAGAATATAAAAACGTCCATGAAAAAATCTCATATTACTTCATGCCACATAACATGACCAGCCATTCCGGTTCTATGCTCACAAGGAGCAAACTGCATTAAGTTTAGCATTAACCACTGCTAAATAAATACTTTCAGAGTTTGATTTCAGTGCACACAACATACACCGCTCCATTAACGTGACCCCTTGATTACCTTAGGGTATGTCACACACTCATAACACACTTCCAACCTCACAACCCCAGTTCCTCTGACCGTACACTCAAGGTCCCCTTGGCCATGAGGCAGCTTCAAACCTTGGGGTCACTTCCACTCAACCATAATAACCACTTCCAAAGTCTGGTGATGCACTAACTTTGCTCTAAGGTCTCCTTCTGGCAGCACCAGAGATCCCAGATCACCTAAGCTGTCATTTTCCAATAAAGCTACTGGTCTCTTCTTTAAGGAAATAATGGTTTTCTTTTATAGAAAAGAAACCCTAGCTGCCCCTTGAAGTACAGGAAGCCCTTGCATCCTCTTGCTATTCATTGCTGGCCTCTATTTCTAAGGTGTCCATTAGATGCTATTTACATCTACTGGATCATCTGCCCTTTAGCACTGGTCAAGCATAAGTTATGACATGGGGGCCCCTTAAAAAATGCTTATCTGTGGCAAGTGGAAGGTGAAAAATCTACTTAATAAAACAAGTCACTATTGTTATCAAATTTTCACTCATCTATTTTCTAAATCCACTTTGTCCATGACAGGGTTGCAGGAAACTGGAGAGAGAAGACATCAGGCAGTCCATTATTAAGCTTACTAATTTAATCAGGATTAATTTTAACGGTATCCATACTACTGAGCCCAGGGCAGGGACCACTCTTGCATGGGATGCCATCACGTACCCAAAAATGTACATCTAGACATGGTAAACTGGCAATTCGAAATGAGCTCCACGTGTGTGCCCTATGATAAACAAGTGCCTTGTCCAGTGTTGGTCCTGCCTTGTTCTTCATGATGGTAAGAAAGGCTCAGACCCCCCTAACCAAAACTAGCCAAAAAACTTCAAAAAGAGGGCTTAAGATTGAGGTGCTGAAGAGCAGGAGTTTTTCTGCTGCTGAATCACCCTCTGGAGTCATCATTTCCAACCACATAATGAACTTTTAAGTTTATTTAATATAATTTTTAATATCTGATTAGTTCAACTTTTTTTCCACATATTTCCTGTCATAATAGGTTTTCTCACAAATTGTCAAATGCAAAAGAAACACAGTAAAGTAACAAATTTGAAATCCTAGTACCGCATACAGTATGAACATATAAGGATTATTCACATGATACTACTGAAGTAAGCACATGAACACATAACATGGCAATAGATAACCTCTACTCTTTGCCCACACACCAGAGGATAACTTGCATGGTGACCACTGATCTCATTGGTTTGGAGTTTCTGCCTCTTCTGCACCTGTAAAGCTTAAAGAACAACACAGCCCGACATTGACATTCATTTCTGGAACCAATTCAGAAGAAGATGAAGCTCAACTACTTTGAACCCTTATTTTCTGAGAGGCTCTGAAGAGCAACAATGTCTGTTATTTTTATTTGGTCTTACTTTCATTATGTGCCCAGCATTAAATTGGGTCCCAACTGGTCTCCAACCCTGTTATCATACTTTTGTCTTTTGTTTACGCTACATACAACATTACACCACAGTGTTAAAAAGTAATGCTGAAAGGTTCATGCATCAATCTATCCACCTTCTTACCAGCTTATCCTGTTGAGGCACAGTGGCTCATATAATATTATGGAGCCAACCTATAGCCACCAGTTAACCTAAAATGGACATCTTTGTGAGGTGGGAAGAAAAAACAAGAACAACCCATGCAGACAAACAGAGAAAACATAAGAAGTACACACAGCCAGCGCTGGAGTTAGCCTCAGCCTGTGAACCCTGCTAAAAAAACAGCAGAAAGACAGACTAAATGAATGGTCAATCCTGGTGCTCTGATCAGTAGTGTACATGCCTGGAAGTCTTGTTGTACCATTTCTGGAAAAGAATTTTGGGAGGAATCACCTTGAATGAATCTCACCAAAATAAAGAACAATGACTTATTTTAGTAGGATCAATCCACTGGGCAGTCCACACATATTTCTACTCTTATTCTTCATTAGCAATGCATAACTATCTTTGTCTAAGCTGTGACTCTGTCAATACAATACAAACTAAAAGGTTCCAAACTGCACTACTTGTAAGGATGATGGTCTGGTGTCTCTTATGGAATTCTCAAGCAGGCCACAGCTGAACAGGCTGCCATTTGGCAGTAGGCCACTTTGTTGATCGACTGTGCATCGAGCTTCAGTGATAAGCTTTTGTAAACTAATCATAAACCGGGGTTTTAAAGAGATCCTCATTTTGTTTGGCTACATGATGAGTGCTGACACACACACTGTAATATGCCCTGTAACTGGCAAAGGCTGAAAAAAACATGAGGAGAATTAAAACAGTTAAGCAGTCATAGGACTTTACATGTGTACTGCATGGAGTTACTTTTTAAAGAACTGTTGTCAAAATCATTCAAAAAAATCATATTAATTATCTTGCGACAGTGTCCAAGTCTTTATTTTATAGCGTGCCTATCATGGTAAGCTCACAATGCACTTTAGAATATAATTTTCATTAAGCATGTTTCATACACAATATAGTTAGTTATATTCTGTAATGTGAATGCCTTGTGACATGATGGGCAGATTTCACAGGATCTAGTTTTAGTTTTGTTTTGTATACTCCTTCCTCAGAGATCTGCACTTGACAATTACAGGCTACTCCAAACTGGCCCAATGTGTGCGTGTGTGACTGCTCTGCACCCACTCTGACAGAGGACTATATAAGTAAATTACAAAATGGATGGCTGAATAATTGCGGATGTTTGCATGGCCTCTGGACATTTAGTGTGATCTTTCAGAAATACATTTAAGCCTTTGATTCAAATATATAACCAATTTATAAAGAGTCTTTTGAATTATGAGGCCACGATCTTGAGCTCCAAAAGAATAACAGCAAATCATGGGTAAGTGTAGGTAAAGGTCCTGGGTTTGAACCCAGTGCTCAGTCAAAGTCTGTATAGTGTCTGCAACATGCTTTAAAAATAGAATTAACAAAATTTGTTTAGAATGTCTTTATAAAAGCCTGGTGGAATGTTGAATAGACATATCTTCTTTGAAGACAGAATGTTATGTGTTCGATGTTCCCAACGCACGTTAAGTCCCATTGCCTCGTGCCCATTGCTTGCTGAAATGGACAAATCCCTGGATTGATGGATTTAATCATTAAACATCCTTTTCAGAGATACTGAGGTAAGGTGTTATAGGAATTCAATGGGTGTTCCAGGCAATTCACAATACAGAGAAGCTGAACCTGTTCTCACCGTAATAATACAGTGGGATGCAAAAGTTTGGGCAACCTTGTTAATAGTCATTATTTTCCTGTATAAATCATTGGTTGTTACGATAAAAAATGTCAGTTAAATATATCATATAGGAGACACACACAGTGATATTTGAGAAGTGAAATGAAGTTTATTGGATTTACAGAAAGTGTGCAATAATTGTTCAAACAAAATCAGGCAGGTGCATAAATTTGGGCACCGTTGTCATTTTATTGAATCCAAAACTTTTAGAACTAATTATTGGAACTCAAATTGGCTTGGTAAGCTCAGTGACCCCTGACCTACATACACAGGTGAATCCTATAATGAGAAAGAGCATTTAAGGGGGTCAATTGTAAGTTTTGCTCCTCCTTTAATTTTCTCTGAAGAGTAGCAACATGGGGGTCACAAAACAACTCTCAAATGACCTGAAGACAAAGATTGTTCACCATCATGGTTTAGGGGAAGGATACAGAAAGCTGTCCCAGAGATTTAAGCTGTCCGTTTCCACAGTTAGGAACATATTGAGGAATGGAAGACCACAGGCTCAGTTCAAGTTAAGGCTCGAAGTGGCAGACCAAGAAAGATTTCGGATAGACAGAAGCGACGAATGGTGAGAACAGTCAGAGTCAACCCACAGACCAGCACCAAAGACCTACAACATCATCTTGCAGCAGATGGAGTCACTGTGCATCGTTCAACCATTCGGCGCACTTTACACAAGGAGATGCTGTATGCGAGAGTGATGCAGAGGAAGCCTTTTCTCCGCCCACAGCACAAACAGAGCCGCTTGAGGTATGCTCAAGCACATTTGGACAAGCCAGCTTCATTTTGGAATAAGGTGCTGTGGACTGATGAAACTAAAATTGAGTTATTTGGGCATAACAAGGGCGATATGCATGGAGGGAAAAGAACACAGCATTCCAAGAAAAACACCTGCTACCTACAGTAAAATATGGTGGTGGTTCCATCATGCTGTGGGGCTGTGTGGGGACTGGGAATCTTGTCAAAGTTGAGGGACGCATGGATTCCACTCAGTATCAGCAGATTCTGGAGACCAATGTCCAGGAATCAGTGACAAAGCTGAAGCTGCGCCGGGGCTGGATCTTTCAACAAGACAACGACCCGAAACACTGCTCAAAATCCACTAAGGCATTCATGCAGAGGAACAAGTACAACGTTCTGGAATGGCCATCTCAGTCCCCAGACCTGAATATAATTGAAAATCTGTGGTGTGAGTTAAAGAGAGCTGTCCATGCTCGGAAGCCATCAAACCTGAATGAACTAGAGATGTTTTGTAAAGAGGAATGGTCCAAAATACCTTCAACCTCAATCCAGACTCTCATTGGAACCTACAGGAAGCATTTAGAGGCTGTAATTTCTGCAAAAGGCAGATCTACTAAATATTGATTTCATTTCTTTTTTGTGGTGCCCAACTTTATGCACCTGCCTGATTTTGTTTGAACAATTATTGCACACTTTCTGTAAATCCAATAAACTTCATTTCACTTCTCAAATATCACTGTGTGTGTCTCCTATATGATATATTTAACTGACATTTTTTATCGTAACAACCAATGATTTATACAGGAAAATAATGACTATTATCAAGGTTGCCCAAACTTTTGCATCCCACTGTATCTCGCACTGCCACCTGCTGGATTCCTCCAGATTACATAAAGTACGCGCGCATGTATAAACTGTAAAACGCTTGCGTAGCAGGAGCGTCTGCTGCAGCATGCGTCGCGTCATGTGAAGTATAAACCCGGCCTTATACTATAAGATACTGCCTACTCCAGCTGGATTGATAAAGCACGAGTGTGCTTCAGTGAGAGAGAATAGTGAGCTTGTGTAGCAGGAAATGAAGTGACGTGAGCTGAATAGACATTATAGGTATATATCCAGTGCATGAATAGGAGGAAGCTGATACAGTGTTTCAGTACATACTGACCCACTTCAAGCTTGCAAACATCCATCCATCTTCCCAACCTGCTTGTACAGGACAGGATTGTGGTCTAGGTGGAGCCAATCCCAGCAAGCATCGGACGCAAGACAAGAACAATCCACAGAAACGGCACCTGTCAACTGCAGAGCAAAGACACACATCTCACACACACACAACAGGGGTAATATAACAATGCCAACCCCACCTATGTTTTATCAGGGTGAAGTTTAATAAGTTCAATATGGATATTTTAACATAGGTAGTGTGGACTGTCATTCTTGCCTTGCAGCACCACAATCTACAATGAGCCAGCATATATTTGCAGATTGACTGGGATCAGGGTCAATGCATTTACTCACACCAAAACATTCCAGTCTATGGGTATGTCAGACTTGACAACTGTAGCTGCTAGTATTACGATATCAGGTGCAACAGCGGCTCATCGTGTATTTAAAAAAAATGATAATTGGTTTGTGATGCTTCAGTCTGCTTTTTTGTACACTATGCCTTTTCCTGATGATTTCTTTTTTGATCGTGTGTGCACAAGACATAACATGGCAAAAGGTAGCTTGGCTCCTTAAAAAATCTAAGTCCTTTATTAAAGTAACAATGCAGTGTAATCAGTTCAGGTCAGATGTGTTGTTATGTGTACCAAATATAATGAAACTTCTATGTGTTCTTTTCATTACTTTCACTTGCTGAACATCTCGCTTTGTGGCCTAAATAAAATAACTACACAGACGAAATTAGGGGTGGGGGTCCATGGTTGTAGTGGGGTGTTGTCATAACTCCACGGCCACTGCAAGCACATAAAAGTAACAAAACTTTACCTGAAGAAAATGAGACCTAGGATCTGTGATAAAATGATTACTTCTAGTGTCCTTCTGTTATTGCAAGAGTGCCTCATAAACAAAGCAGGTATATTTTCTTTAATCAAAACCTTTGTCACTTCAAAGTAGACAAGTTTAAGGGTTTTTCTACTAAGTATGAATGCTGAGTTCCATAGAACCCCATTAAAAACTGCAAGAACAAAGTATTTATAAAAAATGCACAAAAATTGCTTCAGTTTAGAACACAATTTTATGTGGCAAATTAATATATAACATGATTGCAAGGAAATAAATTTGACTTGGAAAATACTGAACTTATCTGTTAAGCTGATGTTGCATTACGTGACCTCCAGTCTTTGGATATGTCAGACTTGCCTTCTGCAGTTGCCGATCTTGTCGTCTGAGTGTGTCAGTTTACATGAGTGGAAATTGCTGTCCATGTCACATTTATTAGCTGAGTGCCTCTCTTTCAGCGCAGTTGTGCTTACCCCTTTTTATGACAGCCAATAGTGAGCTACCAAATGAAGCTGTTGCTGAATGAATGGGTAAATAGGTATGGCAAGTTCAGACAAAATCTCAACCCTTCTTCTTCTTTTTTCATTAAGCCATGGTATATAAAACACAAGACATCAGACAGCTGAGCTTCATTTCTGTTTGTGAGGTCCAAAACACCCACATTTCTCATTCCTTTCTGCTGCATTACATGTATTGTACTTCTGGATGAGCATTCATTGGCTGTCAGCTCTCAAGCACTGTATAAAGACAAAAATCAATACTGTTTGATTTTGTTGGAGAATCCTATGGACTAGCTGGAGTGAGTAAGTGCAAATACAACATTATACACCTGGTTCACGGACCATATCACCAACTGCCTCCATCACATTAGGTGACTGGCTTCACAGAAGTATACCACAGAGTGCCTCCGATTCACTAAAGTTATAGACATGAAAGCTATGCCTGAAAATTGCTAGAACAATCCAAAAAAATGTGACATGACCTTTATAAAGGCCACATTTCCCAAGACAGTTCTCCAGCCGCAAATCCACTTGTGTCACATCCTTCCAGTCTGAAACCTTGTGTTTCTTCCTATCAGCCAACAAGTCTTTAAAACTCTCTTGGACCTTCCATTGCCTTATTATATTTTCCAAAACAAACAGCTGTTGGATTACCCGCACTCAAGCACCCTGGGGATGCAATGTCCAGTTCCTCCCAGGTTTGCATTTTCTCCTTCCTTCTAGGGTGTCTGCACCTTCAGCTTTTTTCAAGTATCCAGGCCACACCAGCCCATGGGGGTGCCATTCTTCCTCTAGGACATTGCTGGACCATGACACTACCCTATACAACCTATGACCACAAACCTCCTATCTATTCATCTAGCCATCACAAAAGTTTCAAACAGATGAAAGTAGCAAGATTAACTGGTGTACCATTGATGGTTTTTAAAAGCACACACAGCGGGAGAATGCCTTTTATCACACTTTAATCATCGTTTCTTTTTTTTTCCCCCACACACAGAACCAAAGGTGAGCAATTAGCTGCTGCTAGAAAAGAAAGGTCAATACAAAGGGGATCTGAAGAATATCTTCAAAAGCATTTCTGTTTGTTTAATTATTCAAAAGTGCAAATGGTTGTTGTTTTTTTTTGACAACAAATGATGAAAAGAGTAGGGAAAACAATCCTTAATAGTTTAGGCCTAGGCAGCAGTTTTAAAATATGCAGAACAAATGCTTGAGGATGTCTGTGTGGCAAAATGTCCATAACTTAAGCATCGTTGTGACTTTGCAGAACACAGCATGAGCACAATGCCCTCCATTTGTGATCTGAGTCTCAGTAAGTTTGAGCGGCTCTGATTTCCATTTACTAATAACTGTCATGCATTATGTAACAATCACCTGCTTTTTTATTTTAGCTTTTATTCACAAATAGCACAACAGGGCTTTGTTTCCATATTTCCATAAAATAGACTACTGGTAGTCTATTAACTTACTCCATCTCCCATAGTTTTAACTTACTGCAGTTCAAGGTTGTGGGAGTCACCCTGACCGCATCAGGTGCAAGGCAGGAACCAGACCTGACAGTGAAGATGACAGTGAGGTGTTAGATGATTGTAATGGATGCTGTTCTGTTACTGAGGGATACTGAGGTGTTTTGTCGTGTGCTGCATACTCCCCAACTTGACCTGACAATGACCATATGTGCCACCATGAAACCCTCAAATGATTGAGATTTTAGGACAATTTGAAGGAAAGTGAAAGCGTGGACTATATCCTAATATAGTGGACATATTACTGGCCTTTTCGCAAGAAACTGGGTTTAAGTCGCACATCTGATCTCGGTCTGTCTGGAGTTTGCATGTCCTCCCCTGTTAGTGTGGTTTTCCTCGAAGTATTTCTATTTCACTGGACAGTAACGATTTTGCTTCCTGAACATTGCTGGATGTATCTTGTGGATTTTGGAATGCTGATCCCAAAAATTACCTTAAAATTTTCCTATCACATAGTATTAACAGTACCTTTCACTGTAACCAAGGGGCCCAGCCTAAACCCGGAAAAACAACTTTAGACCACTGTCCCTCCTCTACCACAATTTACAGTCCATAAGGTAGAGCTCACCTGGCATCCACCAAAACCAGATTTATCCAACTGACTACCAGAGAGTGAAGCTCCACACTCCACCGCTTGGCATTGTACACAGTGATTTAAGATTGTGTGCAGCTGCTTGGCCACTGAAATCCAATTCATGAAGCTCCCAACGCACAGTTCTTAAGCTGATGTTGCTTCCAGACGCAGTTTGGTGCTCTGTTGTGAGTAATGCAACAGAGGACAGGAGATTTATTTTTTATTTAATTTATTTTTTTTTTGTTTTTACACATGATGGCTTTCAGCACTTGGCGACCCCACTCTGCGAGTTTGCGTGGTCTACTACTTCATGGCTGAGCTGGTACTGCTTCTGGACACTTCCACTTCACAACAACAGTAAAACATTGCAGGTACTGACTTACGACATAGGTGGCAGTGCACATGCAGGTTATGACCTACTGTAACAGAGTGTGTCCTGTGACAAACTGGCATCTCATCCTGGGAGAATTTTGGCCATGGCAGGCTTTAACTGTACTGTCACATTACAGTGGAATACATGGGTTTGAAAAAACAAATGAACAAAAGAAATGAATTTTGTGTGGTTCAGCCTTCCCACTGTCAGTTCCTTCTCATGACACTATACTGTATTTTACAAATATTTCCAGACACAGAATGGTCATTTAATTAGCTAATTCATATAGACAAGCAGGGACCAACAGACTGTCTGGGTGTGCAAGCCAGGGAAGAATGGGTCAGTTGAAAGATTTAAGCGGCTTTCAGCAAAATGTGGCTGCAAACACCAGTGATATGTGTATCACTGCCATCCACAAATATGGTACCCTCAAGAACAATCATGTCAAAAACTGGCAACCCCCAAAGAACATCCAGTAGATGGCTATTCTGTAGGTCAGAAACAGACAAGTGACAATAGGGGCAGCCTATATCCTAATAAAGTGGATATGCAATTATAGGCCCTCTTCTTAGGAATTACTGTCTAGTACAGATTAGACGCTCCTTTTTTGTGTGGCCGCCTGAATTCTTCATTAAGGTGCTGGAAACATTTCTGTACAAGTTGACTGGACAGCATCATGCAGCTCTTGAAACTTCTCTGTTTCACATTGATGTTCCACACCATCATCATCACAGCTCTGCTGGCTTGAGAACTACAAATTGTACAGAGCACTAAAAGTAACTAAAGTCACTGTCACCTTCATGGGACCTCCTGCAGATGATGTTTTCTAACATGATGGAATATACTGCTGGAATTACCCATTTGAAAAGACACATATGGTGGTCTTAAAGGGATGCACATCATTAGCAAGAGTACGAAAACTCAGACCCGACAGCAGGTGTGGTTATAAAGCAGCTTTATTTTTCAGAGTCACGGTGAGAAGAGTTTCAGAAAAGCAGACAATGAAATATACATGACAGCGTCAGGGCTCTTCTGAACCCCGTCTGTTGGGTGGGGTCCAGTTTTATACCCTAGAATGCGTGATTTAATATCATTATAAACTGCAACAGTCAACACATTTATTATACACAAACCTTGAGCCCCTTTAACGTCCCTTGTAAAACTTGATTTCTTGGCTCCTTTTGTTATGGCGTTCAGATGTAAGCTAAGGGAAAACGTGATAAGGCAGACTCATGTGTGGAATGCTCAGACCTTGAGTCCTTTGCACACATTTTTCTGTTTGCTAAAACAAAGCATGCTTTTACATGGTTTTGTAAAGCTTACTTCTCAGACATGAATTAGTACAAGGGAATGACGAGAACATTCAGTTTCCACAGTACTTAGGTCAGCTGTTGCATTCAAATGATGCCCCACTGTATGTCACTGCATACATTAAGATTCTTTTGACCAGCTCACATTTTCCCAGTTTTCAGTCATCTCATTTTGGTGACCATGTGTACCTGTAGCCTTATCTTCCTCTTCTTATCTGACAATAGTGACATGGTCTTGTGCTACTGTAGCCAGTCCACTTCATGGTCCGATGCATTGTACATTTAGAAATGGAGTTCTGCATGCCACCATTATAAAAAGCTGTTATCGGAGTGTGTGTGGCCTTTCTCTTAGCATGAATAAATCTGGTCATTCCCTTATGATCTCTTTCCATAACAAGGTGTTTTTTTCCCCACAGAACTGCTGCTCACTGGATATTTTTTGTTTATCACACACATCTCTGTGGATTGTAGACACCGTAATGTGAAAATCTCAGCAGGGAAGCTGTTAATGAGATGATGGAGATGACATGTTTTTCACCTAAATTCATAGCCAGGTCAATGTCACTTAGATAGTACCCCTTGATAATTCTGATGTTTGGTCAAACAGCAAATAAACCTTCAGGCAATGTCTGCATGCTGTATATATCAAGTTGCAACTTCAAGTTTGGCTGTTTAAAGGAGCAAGATGTTTGCATAAATAAGCAGATGGACCTGATAAAATAGCCATTGAGTATGTAAGTGGAAAAAATGAGTAGTCTGATAAAAGTAGGCTATGTGAAAGTGATGAAAATTTAATTAGTAAAAAACAAGAGATGGTTCTGAAAGGTGACTAACAACAAATAGTTGCACTGACTTCTAAAAGTGAAGCCTATGGATTAATTCAACATACTATTTAAGTAGCTGCTTGAAACATCAAATTCAAGTTTCAAAAAGGGTAGGCCGTTTAAGAAGATGAAATCAAACTGCTTACTGCTATCTTGCCCTTCAAATCAAAGGAAGAACAGACTGCTTGATCCTAATGAGTCAGGCTTCAAGAGGGGCCCTTCCACACGGATAGTGCTACTTACTGAAATATTGGCACATTACGGGTACCTAGAGCTACCAACATGTCATCTGTCTTCATCCTGCTGAATCTCTCCTCTGCCTTTGACACGGTCAACCAGCAGATCCTGACCATGGCATCGCTGGGATTGCCCTTCTGTTGTTTGCGTCTTGCCTCTTGGGCAGATCTTACAGTTAACCACACAGTATCAGCTAGAATCTCTGCAAGTCTCAATGCTTTTTCAACGTGGATGAAGGAACAATTTCTACCTCAAACTAGGTAAATACTGACGTTATTACTATCACAGCTTGTCCATCTATTCAGTCCCCTATCTCTGTACAGCTTGGCCTATTATTGCCAACACCAACAAAATCCGTAAGCAATCTTGGGGTGGTGGCCGATATTCAACTGTACCTCACTGACCATGTAGCAGCTGTCTGTCAGTCTTGCAGATTCACTCTGTACAACATCTGCAAAAAACCAAACCGTATTTTAGAGAGTATGCATCACAACTCTTGGTTCAGGCTTTGGTCTTATCATGGCCGGACTATTGCAGCTGCAGGCTGGCAGGAGTACTAGCATGTGGCACCAAGCCATTGCAGATAATCAAAAATGCAGCGAAATGTCTGGTGTTCAACCAGCTAAGGTGGGCATGTTTCACTCTCCCTTTTTTTAATCACTTCTTTGGCTTCCTGCAAGACATGTACGGTTTTAAAGTTCACATTCTTTATGCCTGTTCACAGAGTAGTCAGCTGGTTTGCACCTATATATGGAGACATTTGTGTGGTCCTATGCTCCTTCTCATGTCCACTCTTGTTTGGTGAATTTCGGTCCGATATTTGCTTTCTGGTTTTTGTAACACAGGAGTCTTAATTACCTTGCATTTTGCTCTGAGCTCTTCGCTTGTGGTGATCACTTTGTAACTGCCCTGTAACAAGGCCGAGTTCCACCATATGGATAACAAAAATATTTTGCTTTTTTGTTAATCAACCATTCATACATTTACAGATGGCAATGGTGAGTTGGTGCCAATCTTGGCATTTCCAAACCAGAAGGGATGTCAGTTTATTGCAGGACATGCTCACACTGGACCACCTGTGAGCTGTCAATTAACCCAGCATGAATCTTTGGGATGTAGAATGCCAAAATGGACACAAGGTATACCAGAGACAGCCTGGGGCAGGAATTGAATCCAGGTCCTCTGTGATGGGCGGCAGTAATGCCAACCGGTATGCTTCACTGTTCCTCACTTTGTTCACTGAACATGGGTATAAAATAACTGTGTGAATATTTAATCCATCAATATAGTCAAATTGCATTGATTAAAGAAACAAAATCTACATGGGAAATCTCTCTGACAGAAATCCAAATGGCACCACAGCTCAGGAGGCCAGGAATTCATAAGAAACTTGCATTGATCAGCATCTGCTTTAGTTTTCATGTTTCTATAATACAAATAATTACACTTCCTTTTGGCAGCTCATTGTTTTCACTCTTGAAGGCTAATGGTTATTTCAGTCTTCCACTCAGCCCTGTAAATTACATATCTGTAAGGCGGTTGATTATTCAAAATTAATCACAAACTTTTCACAGCAAAAAATGCACATAATAGTGTGTTAGAGGTAAAAAATAAATCTTTCCACTTCATTGCAGTCAAGTAATATAAATAAGGTTTGGGACAATGGCAGCTTACCCCCAGTCTGTCTACATACAAAGCAGGCTAGAAACGACTCCACTGAGATTATAGCTCTCTCCAGGGTGAGACGTGCTTTTTTTTCTGTCTTTGGTGACCTGATCTTCAACGGCAGTTTTAAAATTATTGGTCTTTCCGTGATATGAAAAAATAGTTCAATAAGCCACATAATGCATTCTGATTATTACATTGTCAAGGCAATCTCAGGGCATCTCAAAGGATCTGTCATGGCCACTCTTGGCATCACGCCTACATACTCTGCTCACATTGGGAACGTACTTCTTCTAGTCCAGGATTATGGGGAGACACAGACTTCATCTTTAGACATTAGTCACTTTTACAGTTTATTTTGTAAAATTTCCAACATATTCCATCATACAAAGTATAACCAAGTGCATCTAGAACTTAAAGACATGTCTTATCCAACTGGCTCAGGGAATTAAACCAGTTTAGTGTAGAGCAGAGGACACTCCAAAGGGACCTAATCCAGGTTTTCAACATCCTCAAAGGCATTGATAAAGTAGATCCAGCAGAATTCTTTTACCTTAAGAGTGAATCACGTACTCAAGGACAACACTGGAAATTATGTGGAAGTGCATTTAAAACTGGAGCCAGGAGGCACATCCTTTGCAAAGAGTCGTGGAACTCTGGAACAAACTACCAAAGCATGGAGTTGAAGCAGAAACCTTGACAACCTTCAAGAAAAAGCTATTAGCTAACAAATGGTCTCCTCTTATTTGTGAAATTTCTTATACATGTCCTGGGAACAGGCACCAAAGGTTATTATTGTGAAGAAGCCATCGGTCTTTTCAGATATGAATAACTGTTGTAATGAGCTCATCAAGGATGTGTGCAAACTCAGTCCCTACACAGGAAGAAGATGGTGGAGAAAATTAACTGTGTATATAATGTTGCAGATGAATTAATCCTTATTATTTCATGTTGTTTTTTTTAAGCCAAAGCAAACAGAAAGACAGACCGACTGACCAAACTAACCGATAGCTGTACGATGCACCATGAAACTTGTTTCAAATCTTATGTTTGTTAACTGTCTCAGGTTCTCTACATGCCTGTGTGGAGCATTTTCAGTTATGAGTCTATTCGTTTCTGAGATTTATCATCAGAATAATGTTTCATGCCCCAAGGTTGGGTAACTCTTAGAAAGGTACTAGGCACATAAAAACTGAATTTAGCTTTTCTTCCACAGTGAACTACATAGTCACCAGACCTCCAAGGCTGAGCATACATTGTGCAATTTTTAGAAATCATGATCATGCAGCTACTCACACTGTAAGATAGGGATGCCAGTCATGTATGTGCTTAAAATGTACGTTTGGTCCAGTTGGGTGCTGAGGTTATATGTGCACATAGTTCCAACAGACAGTTCTAACCCATTAACATTTTGCAATAAATCTTTACCCATTCAGAAAACAGTATGGCCAGAGGTGTAAAGACAAGTGTGGCATTACAGACCATTGCCATACTATGTTCTAAAACTACAAAGAAAAGAAAAAGGAGTAGCTGGACAAGAAGATGGTTGGGAAGGCACAGGACAATATGGTCTGTTCATTTTACAGAGAGAACTGGAAGTATGAAATCTATGCAATGTATCATTGTGTGTGCTTCTAGTAAACCTTTCTTATGATGCTTTTGTCATTGGACAATTAGTTGTATGTGTGTTGCTATATGATAGTTAACCTTTTGAAATCAAAAACCATGACAGTGAAAATGCCTGATGTACAATGTGCTCCTTTAAATGAGGTATTATGGTAGCTCAGGTGCAGGTGTCTTGTTTTCTTTACTGTTGAACGCCTGTTAACAGAGACCAGTAAGGCACACTTCACCAGAAAGAACAGAGATAGGAATGTTAGCTTTTACAATACAAAAAGTGTAACAATAAACTGAGAAAAAGACGTCAGGGAGTTGTCCTGAGTTGTTAGGCAAACAGCAAGAAAAGTTACTTTAATGAATGTAGACCTTTTTATTTGGTCCTTTAATTAAAGGGGACACAGCCCGTCTGAGATCTGACAGTAAGCAAACTTCTGTTAAGTTCAGCAGCTCAAATTTTCAATAACAAAAAGAAAGAATTTGAAATTGCTATTTAGTAAACAGAAGACTTGTCAGCTTGACTACAAAATGTGTCTATTTTACTTGTAAACTTGTTAAGCATATTAGCCTTGCACCTTCTTTATAAACATCTCATGAACATTTTTTAAGGATTACTATTGTGATTGTGTGTGCCATACAGTAAAGGTTTTGGGAGAATCAAGTACTGCATAATTAAAATGGAAATCCTGATTAATAATTACACCTTACGAATTTGCTGATACACTGCAAAAAAGTAAACACCTGCATAAATATAGTAAAAGTATATTTTAGCAAATATAGCAGCCTGCTATCCCATCTCCCACCAATGCAGCTGAAGTTCTCCCAGTTCAAGTCTCTTTATCTGGGAGTTTCTATAACGATCTGAGTAAATGTTAGATGACAGGAAATGTGAGGCAAAAAAATGTTGAACACATAACTAAAGCAGAAACTTCTTCCATGTTATAGTAATAATTACGTGAAGTGCATAATGTATGAAGACGTTAATCCAAATATCAAATAAACACATGCACTTTTATTCAAGAATATAACCCAAAAAAATCATTCTAGTTACATGTTGCATTCAATGAGTTAAAAACCCAAGCTCAAATGTCAATGGACAGAATGTTGACATGCCTTCTTAGATGGTGCAGAGGTAAGAATTGCTGTATTAAAACCAAAAGGCTACAGGTTCGAGTCTGGGTGTTTCTCATTTCGAGTAGTGAGCTGCTATTATTATTATTATTACTATAATATAATAAATACACACATTTAAGTCTGTCACACCCGGTGTAAAATTTTTACTACCTGTAATTCTGTGCTTTGTCTCCAAATCTCCCGCAATCCAAAACTTTATGCCAAATTTGCATGCTTAGTTGAAATGTATTGCAAGAAAGGACAACGGATCTTGGTTGGAAACAGTTGCTCATCAACAGTAATATGTTGCTGCGTTGTAACACAAAATACAGTTCTCAAAATAATGTTGCCAAATGTCAGAGATCGCAGCAAATCTGCCGTTCTTCACAAATTCTGTGCAGGTATCTTTATTGTCAAAGCGCAAATGCCACACATCACAGGGCATCATATCTTTGATTGCAGGTACAAGAAATACTTCTGAGAAGGCATCCAAAACTGTGGTCATTGCTGCTCTTGTGAAAAGAATGGAAATAAATGACATCAACTCAGACAGGGAGAGGCAAGTTCATTGTTACCACATGACCTTCACTGATAGAATAAAACTGGATTATTTATAATAAAAAAAAAAAAGTGGCCAAAATTTACACCGGGTGTTACAGACTCTAATCAAATGTATGTTCTTACTATATTGTAGTAATAAGAATAGCAGCTCACTACTCAAAATAGAAAGAGCTCAGATCTTGACTAAGAGGCAGCAGTTCTTTATCCACACTTCGACTTTCTGTCAATTGATATTTGGACTTGGGTTTTTACTCTTTGACAGCATCATGTAAATTGAACGATTTATTTTTCTTTGGTTATATTCTTGAATAAAAGTTCACTTCTATTTGAAATTTGGACTAAAGTCTTCACACATTATACATTTCACATGGAAAAAGTTTCTGTTTTAGTTATATGTTCAACATTTCTTGTGTCCTATTTCCTGTCATCCAACATTTACCCAGATCGTTATAAAAACGGAACACACATGAATCTTATGTATTCCAAATAAACAATATATTATTTACCCTATACAATTCCAGGCACCTCACTCCGAGATAAACAAACTTGAGTTGGGAGAATTTCAGCTGCTGTGCGATGGGATAGCAGGCTGCTTGTGCCGATTGACACATTTGCAAAACAAAGACAGTGATGAAGAGGTGTGAAGGAAGTTAAGGTAGCCCAGCATTACGACTTTTTTTCATAGGCTTCAGGGATTCTAGTGTTAAAGGAATGAAGGGAAAAAAAAAACTTCAATTGTTTCAATTCAGTAACATAAAAATCGGTGACTGGTATCAGGCCTAAAAATAATCTGCCAGAGCATACCTACCTTCCACCAATACTCTTACACATGCTGGCTTTGTTTCCTCCTTCCATTACAGCCCTTGCCAAATGATCACCATCCAGCTCCAGACAATAATAGCCATATTACCAAAAAGTACTTTACACAAAAGCCATAAACTTCTTCCAAATGACCTCTGGGGATGACTTATGCGATCATGTACAGAGGCAGTCATGCAGAATGAGTGAGGAATACTGCAGTACCTTGCAGTATCCTGTCTATATTGCTCCACTGCCAATTGTACAACTTCAGAAGCTGTTAATAATGTGACTATGCTGGCTTGAAAATCCAGCAGTAGGAGCAGTGAAGGGTTTAAATGGTGCCCAATCTCAGACGATCATAGGTCAAATCCCTGTCAAGGCACAGTGACAATCTTTTCTTATTATTTAGTACTTTTTTTCTTATAATTTATAGTACCTTTCCACTGTGATAACAAATGTAAGCGTTCAGAGAAAGCGGATCACTTTCTATAAAGTACAGTATATAAGCTCAATATAGTCAGAACATACACTTCAGAAGGTTTTCAAAAATAGCAAATGACTACAATGGTAGCTTTAAAACTTAAATCCATTTGCGGTAATTGAAACATGTACAGTGCAAATTACATTAACCATTTTTCACAAGCAAATGATGCAATATGAGGAGCACCTTTCGATCATTTTTGCTAGCCAAGCTCACAACACAGTAGCTCACATATGAAATACTACAAGAAGAGTTTCTACCACACTATTTTCTTGGCTGGCACCACTAAAGCTCTTTTCTCATACATTTAGAGTTGAGTAAATTTAGTGAGTTGAAGGACCCTCAAATATAACTGGGCGTTCTCAATTATTTCTTCTGAGTTTTCCAGTCTGGCAGTGCTTCCTGTTGGCCAAAAGTGGTTTTTCCATCCATATTTAGTCAATGATAACCTGTTCATTTTTACAAAAAGTGCAAATCAGTCTGGTGACTGGCACTCCAATACACATTGGCCATACAGTCTATGTCATTCTGGACAATACTTCCAAGACAACAAGTGGGTAACTAAAAACCAATCAGTACCACTTCAAGGAAGATGAGGTGCAATACTTGAGCCTCGGCTTCCAACTTCTATCCTTCATTCGTATAAGGTGCAAGATGGGAAAAATGACACTTTAAAGCATAAGGCTGAAAGCTCAGTGACCCTGAGGAAATTACCTAACCTGCTTGTTATCCAGCCATAAAAGATGCCCTTAAAATTGTTACATTAGATCCAGATCTTGTAAGCTACCTTGGCAAAAGGCTTCTGAACAATACAGAACAATCTCCCAAAATGCCATTAACTCTATTGTGTATGCCCCATGTTTGTGTTTTTATTCCTCATGGAAAAAGGATGAGAAATCATGGAATTATCACTTACCGCTTTATCGAGGGAGCACCAAGTCTAAAGAAAGTACTACGCTGCTTGGTCGATTTATCTTTTTTCTCGTTAGGCTAAGCACTTATTGGTTCTTCTTTCTAGTTCAGTGCCTACGGTAAATCCTGTGTTTATCCAGCATTTTATTTTTCCTGTGTATCCAAAGCAAATCTGATAGGACAATACTTTCTAAATTGTGCTTATGTTTAACAAAGCAGAGTGGGCTGCTGGTGAGACATTATCACGAGGCACCTGGGGCAAAAGTTATCACTGGCATCTTTGTGAAAAAGCAAAAGTTCAAAGTGATTTTAAATTGTAGACATCAGCAGAAGGAGGGAGCTTTCAAATGCCCTAGCTCATTAATCAGTTGCTGTCAAGAATGGCAAGAAGCAACATCCACACACCTTCTGATAAGGACCCAGCTATGCTTTTTAAAGATACATTGAAAATAAAGAATGAATGACTCTCTCACCAGCATGAAAGGATAAAGACAAAAGCTATCCTATTACAGACTTCCAAAGCAAGAGGTTAACTCGTCTGAGCCTTGTTAATTCAAAGGCCTTTTTTTCTACTGGAAGAGAGAGGATATTATGACAAAAGGGACAAAACAGCTTTCAGAAAATTAACATCAACCAAGAACTAGAGAGAGAGGATGCCCAGCCTGCTGCAGCCACATTCATCTCTATCAAGAACAGTCATTCGAGACACTGGAGTGATTTTAATAGGAAGAGGGTTTACTGGGAATTGAGGCTTATTTTTTAAGGCTATCCTCCAGGAATTATATGTGAATGCTCCAAACAAGTAAGAGGATAAGCAGCATACTACAGTGGATTATGTAAAATAATCAGCAGAATGATGTTCAGAGTCATAGCCCATTAGCCAAAAGCAAGGGTCCAGTCAGGGCGGCTAATCTTTCTTTAAATAGCTGTCTGCAGTGACAGATTGTTGCCTATCGCTGACTCCTTTTATAAAGCTGTAATTCTCTGCCCTCACTGACTATGCCACAGTCACCTGTTAAACATCCAAGGCCTTCTAGCTATCCCAAAAGCTCAAGTATGCCGGTCTTGTGACACACACATTCACTCATTCTTGTGACTCCTGCTTTGTGGAACTCTCCATCGGTGGGTGAGGCTCTATCAACTGAAATCTGATGACCTCTTGTGATTTAACTCCATGATTTTCTTTGTATAGTTCTTTTACAATAGACTTTTCCTTACCTCTACTGTTGATATATCCTGCATGCTGTCACCTATGTCTATTTACCTCATTGTCTTTTAGATCCTAGGCTGATAACAGGAGGTTTGTGGGCCTATGCCAGATATTTCCCTTTATCGTCTTATTACTTTCATTCAGTTTTCCTAGTGAAAGTTATAATAGCTTGGTTGACTACATTACCTCTAGCCACTCCTGGTGAACTCCCAAGCCAGTTGCGAGATATAAATCCCTTATGAATCATGGGTCTGCCTAGTGGGGCAGAACGCAAGCAATGGTACTGAGAATGCAGTCAGACTTTTTTTGGGCTCATACACCGTCAACATGGCACTGCCAGATCTAAACACTAGTGTGGAGAGTTGCTCACGTAAAGAAGTGCAGGTGGAGTCTGCCATCACACTTTTTGTAACTGATCTTTTCCTAAATAAGGAGTGGCATTGCACGTGTACTTTGTCAGCATGCCTGTGTCGATCAAACACAGGAAACTCTGCAATCTACTTGTGACTTTACGCTGTAGGAAGATAAGTAAAGTAAAGATACTGTAGGTAAACAACATTCGATGTGGGGTTTATATACAGTAACATAAATGTATTTCATATAAAGACCATCAAGAAACATAATCGCAAACAATACCTTGGCGAGCTCGTGATAGACAGACAGACAGACAGACTGACAGACACTTTATTAATCCCAAGGAGAAATTCACATAATCCAGCAGCAGTATACTGATACAAAAAAAGCACTATTAAAGAGTAATAAAATTAATGTAAAACAGACAATAACTTTGAATAAAATGTAATGTTCGCATTTACTCCCGGGTGGAATTGAAGAGTCGCATAGTGTGGGGGAGGAACGATCTCCTCAGTCTGTCAGTGGAGCAAAACAGTGACAAAAGTCTGTCACTGAAGCTACTCCTCTGCCTGGAGATGACACTGTTAAGTGGATGCAGTGGATTCTTCATGATTGACAGGAGTTTGCTTAGTGCCCATCGCTCTGCCACTGATGTTAAACTGTCCAGCTTTAATCCTACAATAGAGCCTGCCTTCCTAACAAGTTTGTCCAGGCGTGAGACGTCCTTCTTTATGCTGCCTCCCCAGCACACCACCGCATAGAAGAGGGCACTCGCCACAACCGTCTGGTAGAACATCTGCAGCATCTTATTGCAGATGTTGAAGGATGCCAACCTTCTAAGAAAGTATAGTCTGCTCTGACCTTTCTTACACAGAGCATCAGTATTGGCAGTCCAGTCCAATTTGTCATCCAGCTGCACTCCCAGGTATTTATAGGTCTGCACCCTCTGCACACAGTCACCTCTGATGATCACGGGGTCCATGAGGGGCCTGGGCCTCCTAAAATCCACCACCAGTTCCTTGGTCTTGCTGGTGTTCAGGTGTAACTGGTTTGAGTCACACCATTTAACAAAGTCTTTGATTAGCTTTCTGTACTCCTCCTCCTGCAGCCCACGATAGCACTGTCATCAGCGAACTTTTGCACGTGGCAGGACTCCGAGTCGTATTGGAAGTCTGATGTATATAGGCTGAACAGGACCGGAGAAAGTACAGTCCCTGCGGCGCTCCTGTGTTGCTGACACAATGTCAGACCTGCAGTTCCCAAGAGCACATACTGAGGTCTGTCTGTAAGATAGTCCACGATCCATGCCACCAGGTGTGAGTCTACTCCCATCTCCGTCAGCTTATCCCTAAGGAGCAGAGGTTGGATGGTGTTGAAGGCACTAGAGAAGTCCAAAACATAATTCTTACAGCACCACTGCCTCTGTCCAGGTGGGAGAGGGATCGGTGTAGCATATAGATGATGGCATCCTCCGCTCCCACCTTCTCCTGGTATGCGAACTGCAGAGGGTCGAGGGTGTGGCGGACCTGTGGCCTCAGGTGGTGAAGCAGCAGCCGCTCCATGGTCTTCATCACATGTGACGTCAGAGCAACAGGCTGGAAGTCATTCAGCTCACTAGGACGTGATACCTTTGGGACTGGGGTGATTCATGATGTTTTCCAAAGCCTGGGACTCTCCCTGTTCCAGGCTCAGGTTGAAGATGCTGTAGAGGACTCCCCAGTTCCAACGCACAGGCCTTCAGCAGTCGTGGTGATACACCATCTGGACCCGCTGCTTTGCTGGCACAAAGTCTCCTCAGCTCTCTGCTCACCTGGGCTGCTGTAATTGTGGGTGGGGATGTCTCACCTATGCTGGTATCAGCAGAAGGATGGTTGGAGGATGCAGTACTCCAGGTGAGAGTGGGTTAGGGTGGTCAAGCCTGTTAAAGAAGTTGTTCATTTGGTTTGCTCTCTCCACGTCTCTCGATGGTGGCACCCGCTTGAGCTGCAGCCAGTGATAATCTTCATCCCATCCCACACTTCCTTCATGCTGTTATTCTGCAACTTCTGCTCCAGCTTTCTCCTGTACTGCTCTTTGCGCCCTGAGCTGGACTCGGAGTTCCTTCTGCAGCTTGAGCTCATGGTGATCACCACCTTTAAAAGCCCTTTTCTTCTGGTTCAAAAGGCCCTTGATGTCACTTGTAATCCATGGCTTGTTGTTAGCATAGCAGCGTACTGTTCTTACTGGAACTACAATGTCCATACAGAAGTTGATGTAATCAGTTGTGCAGTCAACAGCCTCTTCAATGTTCTCACTATGTGACCCAGCAGTATATCCCAGTCTGTAGTTCCAAAGCAGTCTCTCAGAGCCTGCTCTGCCTCAGGGGACCACTTCCTGAATGAGCGTGTGGTTGTAGGTAGCGCCTTCACTCTTGGTTTGTAGTGAGGCTGAAGCAGAACCAGGTTATGATCTGCTTTCCCAAGCGCAGGCAGCGGGGTGGCGCTGTATGCGTCTTTAACGTTTGCATACAGTAGGTCAATAGTTCTATTTACCCAGGTGTTACAGTCCACATACTGGGAGAAGGCAGGTAATGTTTTATCCAGCGTTACATGGTTAAAGTCTCCAGCATTAGCACAAGTCCTCAGGGTGCTGCGTTTGTAACTTAGCAACTGCGGAATGGATGACTTCACTCGCTATCTCCGGGGGGATGTAAACAATAACAACAATCACGTGTCCAAACTCTCTGGGCAAGTAATAGGGACGCAGACTTACGGCCAACAGTTCGATGTCCCTGCAGCAAGTGGAGATTTTAACGTTTACATGTCCTGAGTTGTACCATTTTGTATTGACATAGAGAGCGACTCCCCCTCACCCCCCTTTCTTCTTACTGCTGGTATTTGCGTCTCTGTCTGCTCTAACTGTGCTAAACCCGGGTAGCTCCACGTTAGCATCTGGGATAGTAGTTGTTAGCCACGTTTCACTAAAACACAGCAAGCTGCATTCTCTGTAGGTTCTGACATTTTTCACCAGCACAGCCAGTTCGTCGATCTTATTTGGTAGTGAGTTCACATTTCCAAGGATCACAGAAGGCACCGACGGTTTATAACGCCATTTTCTCACAAGCTGCTTGGCTTTTATCTTATCTTTTATCTTTGCGCCGGCTCGGCTGCCCTGATATCATCTTCTTACCTCATCAGGTAAATAGGGAACATTTCTTCTCAGTGCTTTAAGTTGACTACTTGAATAGGCGAATCTCGGTGTGTAAAAATCCATATCAAGTAGTAAAAATAGTAAAAAGTGTCCAGGGAGCGATTCCACATAAAACAAAGTGGTAGAAGTGATCAGTGAAATAGGGAAAAATAGAGAAAAAAAGGTAAAAAGATAAAGTCATCCACGGAGCTGCTGGAATGGCTGCCACTCGCTGCGGTACCAGAAATGGAAAAAAAAAAATGCCCTGCTGTTTAGTTGAAGGAAATGTGTATGTCAAATTCACTGGCAAGATGACACCCGACCTAATGCTGCATTCAAAAAGTGTCATCTTTTGCCTTTATGTCTGGTGCAGCTGCGTTGCTCTTATGTGGGAGTGGACATTTCTGGCAGGGAAGGCTTCTGTTCTCTTTCTCCGATGTAGAACCTTCATCCTTGTCTGAGTTCACCTCTGTTATACCATGTCTTTATTTGAAAACGGCAGTGTCAGATTGAAGGGAGCATGAATGTGACTGAGAGAATAAACCTAAATTAAAATAAAAAAAACAAAAAAAAAAAACGTTTACCTCAGTAAAACCTTGGATTGCGAGTAACTTGGTCTATAAGTATTTTGCAAGACGAGCTAAAATTTTTAATACATTTTAACTTGATAAACAAGCGAAGTATTGCAATACGAGTAGTACGTATAGACTTTGTCTGCTGAGCATCACGTGATCACAACTGAGCTGATGGTTCTTCTCTCTCTCTTGCTGCAAGATTGTGGGTAATCGTCTCCCATTCTCGGTCTCAGTCGGTGTGCCTCCCTCATATAGGCAACATCCATACGAGCGTATACTGTTTACTATAGCATTGTGACCACGTACGTGTGTGTGTTGTAACATGCAAGTCCCTGTCTTGCACCCCAAAACACGAAGCTGAGTCTGCCTTACTGCTTTAGCAAGACCAGCTTTATTTAGCTTGAAACAGGAACACCACGGTTATTTATTGTAGCGGGATCTGCCATTCTCCTATACACAGAAACAGCAGTCAGGCAGGGTCATGGCCAGGTTAGCACATGTCCGCAATCTTTTTGGATTCACTTTTGCGGCGAACTGCTACAGCGCTGGGAGCCTGTGGTTGCTTCAGGACACTGTTCCTCGTGTCGTCCCGTTGAATGGAATCCCAAAAGAGTTTAGAAACCTTACAGTGCGTGAAGCAATTTTTTTTATTTTGTGTCCAAGTGTAGTGACTCTTCAGGTAAAAGCAACTGTCACTGGATAAGTTCCTTGTCAAAGTTGCAAAAAACGAAGATGACTCCAGTGAGCCAACAGACAGCAGGGATTCCATTAGTTTTTGTATTTTGTATTATTCATTTTTATATGAATAGTTTTGGGTTGTGGAATGAATCATCTGAGTTTCCATTATTTCTTATGGGGAAATTTGCTTTGATACACAAGTACTTCGGATTACAAGCACGTTTTCAGAACGAATTATACTTGCAATCCAAGGTTCCACTGTACTACAAATTTACACTGGCTGTTACAGACTCAAATCAAATATATGTTTTTATTCTATAATAGTAACAATAAAAGCATCTCACTAATCAAAACGGCAATTCTAGGAAGCTCCCAGAATCAAACCAGGAACCTCTTTATTATGAGTCAGCAGTTCTTACTGCTACACAACCCAAGTAGGCGTGACTGCGTCGTACCTTAACCTGATTTCTTTTTCTTCGGTTATATTCTTTAATAAAACCATACTTTTGTTATATTTGTACCTTTTGTGAAAAGTGTTTATTTGATATTTGGACTTCAGTCTTCACACATTATATAAATCATATCAAAATTTTGTAATTAGTACTACTGTATAACATGAAAAAAGTTACTGTTTTAGGTATGCATTCAGCATTTGTTGCCTCACATTTCCTGTTATCCTAAATTTACCCAGATCGTCGTAAACATGGAACACAGATGAAATGCATGTGTTCCAAATTACAATATATTATTTACCCTATACAACTCCAGGCACCTCACAGCCAGATAAACAAGACTTGAGCTGGGAGAACATTTTGTCTGAGTTGAGCTGAGGCAGTGGGGTCATGGAATAGCAGTCTGCTTGTTATTTGTTATGATCGACGCATCTGCAAAACAAAAAATGCTAATGGAGAGTTGCGAAGGCTTTTAAGGTGGTCCAGGATTATGAGTTATTTTGTAGGCTTCAGGGATTCTAGTGTTAAAATAAATTATACAATAAGAACATGGGGACACAGCTGGAAACTTGTCAAGGACAGATTGTGCACAAATGTTAGGATGGTTTTCTTCACACAACAAAGAACCACAGACACATGGAATAGATTACCAGCTGGATAAGTGAGGCCAAAAGAAGTAGGTGTTACCAATCCAAAAAGAATCACCAGAATTTCAGGATTTTTATCCTCAGTACCTCTAGTCAAAGAAGCTAAAACAAATCTCATTGCAGAAAGAACGGTATTGCTTGTTGTTACAGTTTTTTTGTGTTATTGTTTGATTCCTTATCAGTGTGGCCTAATAGAATTTATTTGACAAAGCTGTCATTCTTCTTATCTTTGAGCCAATTTAACACTCATACTCATAGCCCATTTGTTTTTTGTCCATACCGGATAATTAATATTTTTGTTTCAATACTCAATTACTGTAGATGCATTTCATAAAGCAAACTTTAAAGCAATCCAAAAATAACAATAAACACCTGGCTGCTGTGTCATGGACTTCATTCATTCTTCTAGGAAAAATCATCATGAACAATCGACAAGAGCCGCACTTATGCACCGGCACATGTGTGATGATTCTGTGGTTTGTTTACCAAGCAGAGCTCTGTGAGCTGAATGTCTTTTGTTTGATAACTAGAAGAGAACATGAAAATGCATTACTTTGCATGCTACAGAAATGACATATTTCATCTAGGAGACAGTGCTGAAAGCTCGGCCGAGGGCATGCAGTGATGTGCCTCAATTTCATTTAGACAGTTGATATATCGGGTGAATTTAATTTCACTCTTTGCATATTTACTCTCTAATAGCATGAACGTAACCTCTATTTAGTTTCTATCAAATCACGTCTACTGTCTATAGGGGTGTAAATATTTGTTAGTAATATTCACTTGGGAGTGTTGGATTAAAATTTAATTCATTGTATCAAACTTGATGCGCATCCAGTGTCCACATTCTTGTGACACTGATCAAGGGATTGGATCATCTGTCGCTCAGGGCATTCACTTTTCACCAATACTATATATGTGGTCAGTTTGATTTACCCAATCAACATCTACACTTCTCTTTTCTATGTTTAGCTGCTATCTGATCCAATCGTGAGAGAGAAGTAAGGTTCTGGGGCGGAATCAGGTGCTAAGATTGTGTTTTATATGAACTTCTACAACACTTCTATAACACACATGTCTTGCATTTAGATTGCTCCTGTGTCGCATCACATTCATTTCTCACATGAACTGCTCCATGGTTCACATGGTATCTCAAACAGACCATTTCAAAAGGGTCTTGGTACTGTTTTTTTATTATGTACAAGAATACAATTAGTGTGTTCACATCTACCTAAACAAACCAGACTACAGGAGCAATCTCTTCAGAGTTTAAAGAAAATGCCTTTAATAAACTAGGTATGAAAATGAAGTAAGACACAAAAGTTTCTTAACATGTCAATGAAGAATACAATTCAACAAAGAATACAATTCAACAAAGAATACAATTCAACGAAAGCACTGTATTGACACAGACCAGACAGACAAGGTAAGATAGGCAGGCTGGTAGGCTTTAGTTGATTCCCGACAGGAAATTCACAGGTTCTAGAGTCTACTTAGAATATGAAGTGCCTGAAGACAGTGCAAAAAGGCCACAAATAAAAAGTGAAAGCCTATACAAAAGTGAATGACTTAGAACTAGTGTAAACACACGATATACCCTAAATCCTCAGTGTAGCAAAATATCAGTAAGGACTGAAGAAAGTGACCATTTTTGGGAGGAGTAACTCTACAGTTTGAAAGTTGACCACTTAGCACACTGTGGTGGAGTGTGCTGGCGACTAAAGGTTCTACAGGACAGTTTGAAAGAATGGGCAGCATTAGTCAAGATGGCCTCTAATTTTGCCCTCACCCTCTTTTCTGTCATGTGTCAGTCCTGTCTAAAAAGCATATTATGGAGTAAATGACTGGAACACAATGATGGACTGATTCACCGTTACAGTCATGCTGGTGTTGCTGCCGGGTGGAAATTTTGCTCCTTTACATACAGGCGAGGATAGGCAGTTTGCAAGATGGAGTGGAGATGATTGAACGCAGTTACTCCTTTTAAACATTCTGATTAATTTAAGATGTCACGTCATGTATCTAAATGCACTGCACACTGTAACTGCCTTTATTCTACTCTTCCTTGTCAAGTCTGCTTGCAGCCTACCTATCTAATCAGAATGAGGTATGCACAGATCTGATTGATGTGATTTCAACCAATATGACGGTCTTTGAGAATGCCATGAATTCTCTCATATTTCACCCTGAAAGGTGCAAGCCTGCACCATATTTTATTTTAAAACCTTCTTCATGTGCTTTTTCTGCAGAACCGAGGTTTCTAAGAGCTTAATGTATGGGCCCTGAGAATGGTTTCTGCATTATTCCAACAACACTTCAGTTTCTTTTCACATGCAAGCACATATTTCATCTTTGACGCCTAATGGCCTGCCGCTCTGAGCCATCATCAATCTATCCATTCTTGAGTGGCACAAAGAGAGTCATTGAAAAGGCAACTGCTTTGCATTACTTGTTTCTGAACAGCCCCTCTAATGGGTACAGAGCCTACCAGTAGTTCTCTCCTAATGCACCAACCAATCAGGCAATTTGTTCTGGACTTGCTTGTATCCCAGAACAGGCCGACGTGGCCCTGTGCAACCCGGCAATCTCCTCCGAGGACAGAAACTACCTTAAGAGTTTAATTTAGCTTCTTCATGTTGCCACTGCACTACTGAGCAGATGCGACAGCAATGACTTCTTAAGAGTGGCTTGAAATCACATACATTCTGAGGAAGGCTTGTTAACAGCGTCACAATCTGGAGACATTTCTCCCCATTTCTTTCACTAAAACCTTTGTATCCCAGCCATATTGCTGTCTTATCAAGATGAAAGAGGCTAGCAGTTTCACTGCTGCCTAAATGGACAGTAGGAGTAATAAGTCTTGACATTATCCACTTTCTTCTCAATTGTGGCATCTGTTTTATAAATCAATTTTACACTTTGGGAAAGAGTGAATAAGACAAAAAGAAAACGGTAAAATAAAGAGCTTCTCAAATGAGGGTGACTACTTAGTTCATCTAGCATAAGTACCTAATCTATCTATAGGGTACTTTATGTCCATTGCTGAAGGGCAGCTGGTTTTATTCTAAATGAGGATAATTCCGATTTATAAATTAAAATAATTTCCATATTAAGTTTCTTTGCTCTCACTTTGCTAAATCTTGCAGTGTTTTGCCTAACCCAGATACTAAAGGTCCATTTCAGCTCAAATTTTGCATTCCAGTCCTTTTAATGCTCTTGATAGGTAAGCTGTTTTGTTATTTTCATTTAAATACAGATGTGTGTTGTAACAGTTCGTACACTGGTTAGTGTTTCTGCTTCAGGGACGCAACAGCCTGGGTTCAACTCCCATGCCTGGTTGTTTCCTATGTACAGTATGCATTTTACTTTGTGTCTGAATAAATATGTCTCCTGGTCCTCCAGTTTCCTTCTCAAACACATGCAAGTATTAAAGTATTACACGTCAGTATAAATAATCGGAAATTCCTGGGACAAAAAGTGTTTTGGATTTTGGAATATTTGCATATGCATAATGAGATATCTTGTGGACTCCCTTGTACAAATGTAGCCAACCAAGCCAAATGACGTCTTCTGCATATAATAATTCATATCACCAAGCCATTTTTATAATGTGCATTGATGCAACATATTAAACACCAAAACTGATAAATACAATGTACAGACTTTATTTAGTTCCCTTTTAAAATGCAGAATAATTCACATGTTGTCCAGCTACTTGCTTCTGTTTTTAAAGAGTTAAAGCAGTAGCTACATCAAGTCTTTTGGAGGTGGGAATGAAACTGGCAGCCTCATGCTTAAGGGTCCAGCTGCTAGTCTAGCAGGACCACACATGATTTTCAAACAAGAACACACATCTGGGACAGCCCATTACAAATTCTGTGGTGAACACCAGTTTCCTCCTAAAAACCTACCCCCAATTTCCTTCAGTCCATGCACTTTAAATATTCAGCACT
Source organism: Polypterus senegalus (assembly GCF_016835505.1). Lineage (NCBI taxonomy): Eukaryota > Metazoa > Chordata > Cladistia > Polypteriformes > Polypteridae > Polypterus > Polypterus senegalus. The sequence goes on along the minus strand of NC_053167.1, from coordinate 96,016,179 downwards.
GCAGTGTTTCATTTCTACTGTTTATTAGAACAATATATAAATTAACTAATGTCACACACGTAAGTAATGGTAATTCCACGCCAGGGGGAGGCGGGTGCAATAAACCTTCTCTTGCTATCTCTGCAGACCAGCCGAAAGCCTATCTGAATCAGGAACATCACTTCCAGTTCCGCCCCAAAGACGTCACTTCCAGTTCCGCCCATACTTCCAGTTCAGAAATTGTCACTTCGGTCCGGCTCCCAGACTGATGTCAGAGAGACATCACTTCTCAACCTACATCACTTCCTGTTAACATGTCACTTCCTATTTGACCATGCCGCCATCTTTTCAAACCTTGATCAGTTCTGTTTTGGACTCCGTACTGACAAGTTGCTTAAACTCCAGAGTCTGCCCCAAACCTTTTATCGGTCAGTTAAGACGGGGTTGTTTGTTTTATGGGATAATGAACAACAAAAGACTTAATACTGACAGAGCATCTTCCAGCACACTCAATATAGACAGCTTCGCTTGCCAAGTCATAAATGGACATCCCTGCTTTCTCTTCCTGTTTCTAGGCTGGGTGCAGTAGCTGGAACACATGGCCCACGAGGTACATTCATCGGCCAGTGACGGTGTCTTCCAATTTCATCAGGCCGCTCCTCTGCAACACTACCTCATTGCTAATTTGATTATGGTACATAATCCAGAGCATCCATCTTAGGCATCTTTGGTGAAATAAGTTGAGGCGTCAGACAATTGTCTTCATCACTCTTCACATCTTGCTAGTGTATATGGTGGTTCTCTTTTTTCTATTTATGTTTTATTTTTTTAACTATTATTAATGATTATGTATATACCATGAGTTAAGACTACATTCTGGCATTGCATGTTTGCATTTCCAATTAGACAGTAATGTGAACTAACTTTAGTAATTCGTTTAGATGTGCAGTCAAAAGGTGGATGCTGTGCAGCCTCATCTGTACTTCTGCTGAAGTGGTATAAGTGTCGCTAGGCATATTTACTGATGTATGTGTTTTAGGCACTGAAATCTGCATCACCTGTGGCTCTTCGTTATTAATGGCAGTCCTTTTCAGCTCCTTTTAACAGGTTAAAAAGCCATTTATTTTAAATGCATATTTTGTAATTCATATTTTCACAAACATAGTTGTCAGTTCTTTCAACCTTACATCCGACAGTATGATTGTAAAAGTGAACAAGAGCAACAATGTATCGTTATCTATTACCACTCTAAGCACACACAACACACATAAATGTGTTTAGAAGAGGTCTTTTCAGGAGACATTTTAGCTGTAGACAGACCATCATAATCAGAAGCTTGCTTTCAGTCAGACAAGGTTAACAAGAGCATCCATTACTCTTTGCAGTTAAAAACCACCATGCCTAGAAATGTGACAATCATGGTTGTCCACAGACTTATATGTTATGCATCTGCCTCTGCAAGACGACTAGCTGCTTTTTCACTACTCCACACTGCTCAATAGAGGCCATAAGTGTCACAAGCTCATCATAGGGAACACTTACAAACACACAGAGTCAATTTGTCACCAAATAACCTAATATGCACATCTTTGGGACAAACCTGGAGAAAAACTACATAGTCATGGAGATCAAGGACCAAATCCCACAGAGTTCCTGGAAGCGTGAGGCTGCAGCGCTAATTGCTCTGCCATAATGCCTCCCTTCTTACTCAAACATGCTGTATCTTCAAAAGTGATGGTCAGAGCCCAGTTAAAGGTAGAAAATTAAGTATAATCTTTCATTATGTAGGGCACAGTCTTTGTAAATGGGCACATTAATAAATCTTGGAGGACTAAAAGAAAATGCTGTTGCACAATTTCCTGTTAATATGCTGAAGCTTATATAGCCGGCATCACTCTTATGAGTCACTGAAATCTACTTCCATTGCTTAATGACCATGAAAACTGATACAATATTCTCTGGCATTTCATTACAGCCGCGCACAAATAAAAACAGGGAACATCTGATAGAGAGATGCTTTATAAGAAATACACCATGGATATCCCAAGAGCCCAGATGGCACCGTAGGATGTATGAGTTCATTCAGCTACGACATTGTCACAGAATTAGAACACCATCATGGGTAAACAACAGTCTGAGTGTATGAATGTGTGAGACGAGCCTCTTGTGCTGGCGACATGTGTCTCTTTGCATATTCAATACATGGTTAGCCTTCTGGGAAAGAATATTAACATAACGAATCCAGGAGATTATACCGGCAACTCAAACAATGACTAAGTCATTCTATATTGCGGTGTCTGAAAGTAAACTTATCAATCAATCGTAAATGGCTGAAAATAACAGTAATATCCAAGAACAGAATTGAAAACAATGCCTCTTCACAGGGAGCTGTCAAATGCTGGTGTGCTTTTCTTTGTCATTTCTCTTCTAGCATTTTTTTTTCTCTTGTTGGTCATGTGATTACTTAATATAGGCCACTTTATCTTGCCAACTCTTTTCTGTCCAGCTATACTCCAAAATGACCAAGCCTTGAACCCCCATATCTGCTGTGTTGTATTGCTTTTAATTGTTATATTCTCTGGGAGGCCTCTCCAGAGTAATTACCTAGAGCACAATACCTTCAGTACATGATGGAGCTTGCTGCAGCTACCTTGCTGATTTCAAATGAAAACACAAGTACTAAATGTTAATGAACATTGCCCAGGTTGCCACAGTCATGAATTTGTACTTGTTTGCATAAACTACAAATTAAACCCAATTAAAGCTGGTCTCTCTATGTTTTAGGCCTGTTTGGTGCTACTGCCATTCTGTTTGCTTCTTTCATGCTATGTGTATATACATTATACTGTATTTAATTACTCTTAAAAATTTACTTTAATACAATTAATGGCTATCTCATGGATCTAGAGACCTGGATTTAAATCCTGTGCCTGTTTGTTGTGTGGGTTTTCCTCTCGCATATCAAAGTATAACACATTGGGTTAATTGTCAATTCCAATTGTCCAAGTGTTGGTGTGTACATGAGTGGGCCATGAAATGTTACGTTCCTAGAGCACCCGCAAATTGTGAAAAACTGCAAATTTTGGATGTGGTTAAAAAAATACCTATTTTCATAGTTTAAACCCTAAATATGTCCCCATAACACTTTAATTTCAAACTCGGCTTAATACATTACCTAAAGATAAAGAATGTAAAGGTAAACCTGTATACTGTACTGCTATGTCTCCCGCAGTGCTACAATGTAAAATACAGATGTTACTGCTATATGTACTGTAATTCATGCAAGCGCGTTTTCATTGCCAGAAGCCTTAGAAGGTGCAGCTCGTTTCGGCGGCATTTGGGGCTTTAACCCTAAAAGGCCACATACTTGGGGGTTAACCCCTTTTAGGCAATTGTCGCAAAATTGCTTCAAACCGCTTCCAGCCTGAATGCAGCCGAGGTGGCGTATGTATCCCACCAATGCCGGTCGATGCGTATTCGATACGTACCAAGGATCGTATTAGAAGCACTGGTCACGCCATCTAGGAGTCATAGTGGAAACTACATTCACCTGGTGTGGCCATGCACATGGATTTTAGCAGCTAATTTCGAGAAATTGATCAAATTTGAGGAAAGTTGTGCTAAGATGAAAAATATGTACCAGCTTATTGTTTGCTTGTGTGCTCTATTCAAATGAACAATCGCCCCTTAATTGAGCAACTGCTTGACAGCAAAAACACAAATTACATTTTTTATATAATTATAATAAATTTAGGCAACAAGGGGTTAATGCATCCCTGGAAGCCAAATACTTTTTTGCTGCACTTTAAGTAAATGTCGCAATTAACAAAGAAAAAGTGAAATTTTAGTGGAACACTTTTTTTCATGCAAAGAGCATCACAATTACTGCAACACTGATCATTTTACACACTGTTAATGAACTGTAAAAACCATTTAAAAAAAACTACTGGAACAATATGTACAAAGTGCAACTAATGCCATGGATGTAAACCACTGAGCCAACTGCACTTGAACTGGCTGCACGCAAGCACACAGAGGTAAGTGCTGACGCTGGCAGGCTAGTCTTAGTGTGGCTACTTTACCGCAGGGTGTCACACTTGGGTCACAGAAGCACAGATTGTAGAGACAGGAACCATATTTAACCACTCCAAACAAACATGTCTCTTTCAGAAGTAAAAGGAGCTCAGTATGCAGTTAGTTATCGATTAAACAATAGACAAACATCATAGGGGAGCACAACCCCCAACAGGAGCAGAGAATGTCTGGGGGAGGAGAGAGAAACAAAGCAATCAGCCAAAAAGGACAGTTGCTGTTCAGGCTTTTAATTAAACGGAAAACAGAAGAACACTCAGCTGGAGATGTTTCACAGTCAATCAGCAGCGAAGAAATCCGGTGACGCTAAGATTCAACCATCGAGAAGACAGTGATTTATTTATTTTTATGGTGGAGATTCCAAGGATGCACCCAGCCTTGACCCGACCAACGTGCACTCACAAACTGAGACAAAAACAAAGCAAACCGGTAATCAAACAGCAAATAAAGAATACAATGAAAACAAATGAAATAAGAAAACAACGACGCCCTGTTCCCCTTACGGCGAGTACACATCAAATACAACAAAGCACAAACAGAACACACACAGTAAATCATGAAAAAGTTCATGAAAAATGGCAAAGGATGAAATGTAATGATGAAAATAGATACTGTAGTCCAGAGATCCGCAAGTTGAATGGGAATGTAAAGATAGTCCTATCGGTAGTTCCTGAAATGGTGAAGATGGGTTCAGGAGCGCTCCTTTCTTTGCAGGATGGCCATGAATCCACTTATAGTCCTCATGTACACAGGCAGACGGCAGACAATCCAGACGCATGAAACAATCCAGGACAAAATGAATAAGTACAGGTAACCCAACAGAAGGCAGACAGACTGGAACTTGAAACACAAATTGCAAAAACTTTTTTTTTTTGCTTTTGGTCACCGGCCCCCTTTTTAAAAGCCACGCTGACACCCTTTGACCTCAACAGCCCCAGCACCCTCAGATGATGACCAATCAGATCCACTGCAGGGACTGCTGGGAGATGTAGTTTCAAATTCTATAGTCTACTTTCACCATCCCAAGTTCTCTTTACAGTACAGTATTACCACAAAAAAAGCCATAAAAATTGAGGATGATATTTGCGATTTCCGCTAACAATTATTCGGTTCTAAGGATAAATCCACGAATGACTGAGGCTGCAAACTCTGAACCGTGACTTCACGGGGGCCTACTGTACATTACCCTCCACTGGATAAGTGGGTACAGAAAATGAATGAATGAGTAGATGGATGTCATAGACTTCAGACAAGTCTATGAGAAAATGACAGTCTGTTTTCAATCCTATCTTATGTATCACTTACTTTTAACAATGACCCTTGAACCTTTGTGTGCAGAGTACTTCATTATCAAAAAAACTACTGAGCTATAAAACATTTTTTTGAAAACCTAAGCAGCATGGTGAAAAAGTAAAACATCAAAATGTGCTTTTAGTTGGACCTTCATTTCAATCCAATGTTCAGTCTTATACATACTAAGATTTATAAAGTTGTACCTCTCAGTGTGATAAGCAGAAATAGAAAGAACAAGAATTCCAAAGAGCACATTTTCAAACATACTAGTTTCCTTGGCAAATACAAATATTTGAAAACCAACAGAAAGATAAAAAAATTTTGTGAGGAGGGGGAGATAATATATTAATGGGCCTCTTCACTGCAGGAAAAAAAACTCATTAGCACCTGGAATGTGTTCAAGGTTTGTTGAATGAATTTTAACAGCCTCAGCAAAACTTAGAAAGCTCAGTCTGAAACGTCTTCTGACAAAAGGGGGTCACATTATTTACAATTATGGATTGTGAATCTTGACAGGTCAGATGTACAAGGAATACCTAGAATATCCTTCTCTAAAATGGTCTGGTCAGTGGCTGTTGATGACACATCCAGAAAAGACTCTTTAATGTCACTGTTTATAAGTGATTTATAAAAAATTAAATGCATTTATATACCATTACTAACCTTTCTCAATTGTGTTTTTCCTCTTTATATCTTGATGTGGTACTGGTACCAGTACTCAACTACTAAGCCGTTCTCCTACCCATGGAAATGTCATTTCAGATACTGGGAGCCTTTAGATGAAAAGGTTCCTTAGATCTTTAGATAGATAGATAGATACTTTATTAATCCCAAGGGAAATTCACATAATCCAGCAGCAGTATACTGCTGCAAAAAACAATATTAAATTAAATAGTAATAAAAATGCATGTAAAACAGATAATAACTTTGAGTAATGTTAGCATTTACTCCCCCGGGTGGAACTGAAGAGTCGCATAGTGTGGGGGAGGAACGATCTCCTCAGTCTGTCAGTGGAGCAAGACAGTGACAAAAGTCTGTCACTGAAGCTACTCCTCTGCCTGGAGATGACACTGTTCAGTGGATGCAGTGGATTCTTCATGATTGACAGGAGTTTGCTTAGCGCCTGTCGCTGCTACAGATGTTAAACTGTCCAACTTTACTGGTGTGAGGCGTCTTTCATCTTTATGCTGCCTCCCAGCACACCACCAGCGTAGAAGAGGGCACTTGCAACAACCGTCTGGTAGAACATCTGCAATAAGATGCTTTTGGCAATCTTTGTGCTCTTTCTGCTTTAAAATTTTGACTTATTGTGCAATTATGTATTCAGGGTTATATGGAGAAGTACATTCAACCAGTATTCTTTCATTTAGGCATAGTCAAAAATATCTAACCTCCTATTTTGTTTATTTGGGTATAGTTAAAATATTCCTCTTTTCTCCCATTTTGTTTATTACATCTGTCATTTTGTTTTTTCATGAGTGTTACCATTTTGAGAGCTCTGGTCAATCATGCACTCTTGGGGACCTTAAGAAGGCTTAGATAAGCCAAGTACTACTACTGCCAGGCACATGGGGCAAGGTCACTAAATATGTCTCTTATTTCTTTACAGTACAGTATTACCACAAAAAAAGCCATAAAAATTGAGGATGATATTTGCGATTTCCGCTAACAATTATTCGGTTCTAAGGATAAATCCACGAATGACTGAGGCTGCAAACTCTGAACCGTGACTTCACGGGGGCCTACTGTACATTACCCTCCACTGGATAAGTGGGTACAGAAAATGAATGAATGAGTAGATGGATGTCATAGACTTCAGACAAGTCTATGAGAAAATGACAGTCTGTTTTCAATCCTATCTTATGTATCACTTACTTTTAACAATGACCCTTGAACCTTTGTGTGCAGAGTACTTCATTATCAAAAAAACTACTGAGCTATAAAACATTTTTTTGAAAACCTAAGCAGCATGGTGAAAAAGTAAAACATCAAAATGTGCTTTTAGTTGGACCTTCATTTCAATCCAATGTTCAGTCTTATACATACTAAGATTTATAAAGTTGTACCTCTCAGTGTGATAAGCAGAAATAGAAAGAACAAGAATTCCAAAGAGCACATTTTCAAACATACTAGTTTCCTTGGCAAATACAAATATTTGAAAACCAACAGAAAGATAAAAAAATTTTGTGAGGAGGGGGAGATAATATATTAATGGGCCTCTTCACTGCAGAAAAAAAAACTCATTAGCACCTGGAATGTGTTCAAGGTTTGTTGAATGAATTTTAACAGCCTCAGCACAAAGACTTTCCATCACAGTTGTGTTTGTACTTTTATTGTGACAGCCTAACACAGTTGATACTATATGAAGGGTTAACAGCTGCTGTGAATTCAGCCACAACGTCTGCGCTTTTATTTTTTTCTTTTTCCATTCTGTCATCGTATGTAAAACACAAAATATCAGACCCACCAATGTCTCTTCTGTTTCATGAAGTCCAAACCATCCATATTCTTCATTTCCCATCACTGCATTAAGCAATTTGTATTTTCACATGAGCAATCATTGGTTGTCAGCTCTCATGCACACAGAGCCCACGCTTATGACTAAAGACAAAAGGTTGGATTTTGCTGGGGAAAGTCGCATAATAGGTAGAGTGAGTTGCTGGGCATGTCAGACTAGTTGAATGGCTGTCAAGGGAGGCAAACTGTCTATGACACACTAAGATTATTAAGAAAATTGTTGGAAAAGTCACCTAATGTGAAACCTCCTTAACACTAGAATTACCAGAGCCTACGACAAAACTCATAGATCCGGTCCACCTTAAATCCGTTTGCACCTCTTCATCAGATTTTCTTTTTTCTATAAATGTGCCAATAAAGACAAGCAGCCTGCTGTTCCATCCCTCCACAGCTGCAGAACGTGCACAAAGTTGTCCCAGCTCATGCCTTGATTGATTATCTGGGAGTGAAGTGCTGGAATTTTAGAGTGGAAATAATAGATTGTTATTTGGAACACATGCATTTCATGTGTGTTCTGTTTCTACAATAATCAGTGTAAACACATTGTTAAAACAGAAACGTTTTTCATATCTTAGTAGTAAATGACAAAATGTTGGCATTAACTATATAATGTGTGAAGCCTGAAGTCCAAAGATCAAATAAACCCTTTCACAAAAGGTACAAGGAAAAGACAACAGCTTCCGTGGCGTAGCGGTAATATTTGCTGACGTGATCAAGAGTCACTGGTTTGATCCCAACTGCCTCCTATATTTGCTGTTTTCAGTAGTGAGCTGCTCTTATTGTTAATATTATACAGTACACACATACATTTGGTTTGCCTCTGTAACAGATGGTGTACATTTATAGTACTTGTGAAAGTTACTGTTTTATTTTCACTTTTATTCTCTTAGTCACGATCACGATACATACTAACGCCTACCCCCAGAGTTAGAGTCAGATCAGGAGGGGCGGGGTGAAGGTGGTACAGTGTGATTGTGATTGAGAGAATAAAATGTTATAGCACACAGCAAATGGCCACCTGTATGTTCCTGCTTGCACTAAATAAGCTCACGCCTTCTGGTGCATGGTGTCAACGCAGCACGGAGAGAAAAAAAGAAAGAGACAAATATATGGGACATTGGGTATAAATTTATTGTACTTCTAAACATTATCTTTTTCAGTTTTATTCTCTCAATCACGCCATACCACCCCACCCGATCTTACTCTAAGTAACAGCGCCAGCATAAATTCACACCCAATCTGACACTGTTCGTTTTCAAATAATATTGCATTAGTGCGATGATGTTTTCTGATTGGTACTATTCAGGTCATAAAATTATTTCTTCAAAATGTCACATATAGTCTGTTTCTTTCAGGCGTGTACTAGAAACCACAGCATAGAGAGAAGTGTGTGTGAACTGTTAACATTTGAATTTGATGATTGCATATAGCGCTGAACTAACCTCTCTGTACTGTTCTTTCCTCTGCATGTCCTGGAGTACAAAAGAAACAGCACTGTGCACCCAATAGAAACACTAGCAAGATCAGGGGAACAAAAAAAAAAAAACAAGCGAAACACGCGGTCAGTGATTACAAGCGGAAGATGTTATGCAGATGAATATGAATAATATTGCATCAATGCCACAATGTTTTCCGAAATGTACTATACAGGTCATAAAAGGAGTAATTCCAAATATCACATATACCCATGTCTCTCTTTTTTGTTTTTTTTTTTGTCAGTGCATCTTTGACATCATAGACCATAAGGTGCATAATAATTTAGCATGAGCAGGAACACTCAATAAAACTGAATAAAAAAAAAAAATCAAGTGACGGTGAGATACGAAGAAGGCAGATTCACCAGCGTTTGTGTCAGCTTTTATCCCTTCAGATCAGAGAATGTCCAGTTCCATTGCCTCAAAACACCACTCACATCTACAGTCGTTCCCAGTTTCAAATAAAAAAGATCAGCGTCAGATCCCTGGAAGGGAAGGGGCCTTGGGGAGGGGGGCGGTAGTATGTATTGTGATCGTGACTTAGAGAATAAAAGTGAAAATAAAACAGTAACTTTCACAAGTACTATAAATGTACACCGTCTGTTACAAAGGCAAACCAAATGTATGTGTGTACTGTATAATATTAACAATAATAGCAGCTCACTACTGAAAACAGCAAATATAGGAGGCAGTTGGGATCGAACCAGTGACTCTTGATCACAAGTCAGCAAATCTTACCACTACGCCACAGAAGCTGTTGTCTTTTCCTTGATCCTTTTGTGAAAGGGTTTATTTGATCTTTGGACATCAGGCTTCACACATTATATAGTTTATGCCAACATTTTGTCATTTACTACTAAAATATGAAAAACGTTTCTGTTTTAACAGTGTGTTTACACTGATTATTGTAGAAATGGAACACATATGAAATGCATGTGTTCCAAATAACGATCTATTATTTCCACTCTAAAATTCCAGCACTTCACTCCCAGATAATCAATCAAGGCATGAGCTGGGAGAACTTTGTGCACGTTCTGCGGATGTGGGGGGGATGGAATAGCAGGCTGCTTGCTGCTTGTCTTTATCGGCACATTTACAGGACAAAAGACGCTGATGGAGAGGTGCGAACGGATTTAAGGTGTACCAGATCTACAAGTTTTTTCGTAGGCTCTGGTAATTCTAGTGTTAACCAAGCATGAATATTTTCAATCAGCTGACTTTAAGTATTCTTTTAATTGGGTAAATATGACTGGGGGCAATTACTTTTTCATACAATGCCAATTGTATTGGATAACTTGTTCATCAGGTAAATTAAATAATTTGTTCACTCAAATATCCTTTTTCTAATATTACATTATGACTGAAGTCCGGACTACATTCAGTATCAAAAGTATTTTGAAGACTTTTCATATACAGATCAAGAAAAATGTATTTGACGATTTTTCATGTACACTACAGGATTATTGATTAAAACTGGAATCAGGATATCACAGAGAGCAGAGAGCTGCTATTTCCCAGGGAGACGTCCACAGCAGAAGTCCACAGTAATCGCTCTTAAGCCTTCCAATCTGCTGTTTGCTGTCAACATAAGTGATTTTTTAAATTGCCACTACAAAATACTGAAAAAGATCTGAAGGTTTAAAAAAAAAAAAAAAGTAGAACTGCTGAAAAAAAAGCTGCCACACAGCATCATTGAGATTAAAAGTTTTACGTTACGGAAAATTTCACATGGCATTATTAAGAAAAAGTAAGTAAGTCAAGTCTCCACAACTGGAAGTGTCAATGATGAGAATAATCCAGAGAAATATGTCATCAGAAGTCCAGCCTTTGTGCACTAACTGAGAGTTAAGCTGGCACATACAGTAAATCTGTGGGACAGACACACCCTGAATACAGGAAAATAAATCAGAGATAGTTACACTTACATTGCACATTTCTAGAAACCAAAAAGGTTTTAAATAGACAGTCGGAGAGCCACTTCAAATCACCACCAATGTGCAGCATTCACACAGATGATGCAACAGCAGCCACTTTTGTGGCTGTGCGCTAACAACATAGTTGGTGAAGGGAGTTAGAGAGAAAGATAGCTAGTTAGAGACAGGGAATGATTAGGGGGCCAAAATGGACGAGGTCGTGGTTTGTGATTTTCAAAAGTTGCCCTTTTATCATTAATGACCACAGAGAATCAGTGCCTATTTTTTCAGCACAATGTCCCCATCAATGCACTGGAACACTGGGATACAGACACAGATCGCAGGGTAAACACCGTCTGCTAGCCCTGGAGTTGCCTCCTCCTGCAGCAACCCAAGCTTTTCTGGTTGGCCTCCCATTCATGTATTGTCCAGGCCCAAATATACTTGATCACCTTAAATACAGGTGGTATAGATAAAGAAGCAACTTCATTTGTCAAGGAGTATACAACAATTGTCAAAAGTGTGCCAGCTGAACATAGGGCATACTCATTAACACTAGAATTACCAAAACCTACGAGAAAACATTACATTTATGGTACTTGTAAAGGTTAGCTTTTTTCAGTTTTATTCTCTCAGTCATGTTCACGCTCAAAAGCCCTCCCTACAAGAAATGGCCAGTCACACATAAGAACAACACAGACGCCCCAGGCGTAAAGGCAAAAGATGGCACCATTTGGATGCAGCAAGAGGTTGGCCATCATCCTGCCAGTGAATCTGCCACACACGTTTGTCAATGAAACAGCAGGGCTTACAGAGCTTGCCAAGGTATTGTGCAAAGATCTGTTTGTGATTTTTTTTTGTAGTCTTTATATATATAAAAAAATGTTACTTATATAAAAGCCACATCAAATATCATTTACCTATGCTTATTTACTTATTTTTACACAAGTAGACTACAGAGCTTCCTGTGTTTGATCGACATAGGCATGCTGACAAAGTACATGTGCAATGCCACTTCTTATTTAGGAAAAGATCCAAATTGTCCCACGGGAGAAAGACTTTTCAAGACTGTGGTCATGAAGCTTATAGAGCAATTTCTGGACAAAAACAGAATCATAACAAGTAACTTCTTCACATCGCTTTCACTGGCTACACAACTCTGCTTGGCATCATAAATAAAGCAGCTCCCACCTTCAGCTACAGACCCTTTCAGTACACAAGCAATGGTCCCGAGAATGCAGACAGGCTTCTTTTTAGGCACATACACCATCAGCATGGCACTGCCAGATCTAAACACTAGCATAGAGAGTTTCTTGCGCACTTAAGTGATTTTAGCTGTAGGTGGAAGCTGCCTTCCTACTTTGCAAGCTCTGTAGGCCGTGTTGTTTCGTTGAAGAAACTGTGTGTGGCAGATTCCCTGGCAGGATGACACTCAAACTCTTGCTGCATCCAAACAGGGCCATCTTTTTCCTTTATAACTGGTGCAGCTGCATTGTTCTTAAATGTGACTGGATATTTACTGCAGGGAGGGTTTCTGGTCTCTTTCGCTGATGTAGAACCCTAATCCTCATCTGAGTTCACTTCTTTTATAGCACATCTTTATTTGAAAACAAACAGTGTCAGATTGGGGGTAGTGTGAATATGACAGAGAATCACACAGTGACACAAACTAACCTTTACAAGTACTATAAATTTACACCAGCTGTTAAAAACGTAATTTGATTTGAGTCTGTACTCTTTACTAGTGACAATAAGAGCAGCACACTACTCAAATTGGCAAATGCAGGAAGTACCGGGAACCAAACCTGCAACCTCTTGATTATGAGACAGCAGTTCTTACCTCTGCACCAGCCAAGCGGAAGAGCTCCCCTATAAAATTCCAGACATACCACACACCCAGATAAACATGCTGGGTGAACTTATCATGGGATAGCAGGCTGCTTGCTGCTTGTCCTGATTAACACATTTGCAAAGCAAAGATGCTGAAGAGGAGGTGCGAATGGAATTTAAGGAGGCCCGGGATTACGACTTTTTTGTAGGCTTCAAGGATTCTAGTGTAAAAGGCAGTAAGTAGAAGGTGAAGTCTTCGGAAGTCGCTCCTAAATAGATTCTCCTGGGCCTACTGTCGTAGGATCTGTAGCTCAAAAACTGCACTCCTCAGCAATCTAAGGACACTAAAAACGTTAATGGGTGTGTTTTAGTTTTAAGAGATCACTAAGGTGTTAAGTATTTGTTTTTAACAGTTATTTTCTGTGGTGGGCTGACGCCCTGCCCAGGGATTTGTTTCTGCCTTGCACCCTGTGTTGGCCGGGTTTGGCTCCAGCAGACCCCTGTGACACTGTAGCTAGGATATAGCAGGTTGGATAATGACTGATTGACTGACTGACAATGTTATTTTTGGGTGGATGGATGGGTAAATGCACCTATGAATGAATAAATGGATAGACGGAACTTCATTTGCCTCCAGGGGGAAATATAACTTTTTACAGAAGCTCTGTAAATAAATACATACATACATACTGTGGAGGACTGCCGGCTTCGTGTTCCAGTCCTCACCCCCAGGCTGCCAGGAGGAGCTCTCCCGACAGCATGATCGTGCCCCGAGGTCCAGCAGGGCCTCATGGACTATGTAGTGTTTATACACAGCCCTGCTGGATACCTTGGGGTCCACAGGGAGTCGCTGTAGGGGGGCTTGTGGGCTCTTATGTGCCCTATGACCCGGGAGTGCGTCACGGTCACGTGACAGGAAGAAACGACGTGCTCCGGGTTGAAGAAAGGACTGTTTACCCTGACCTGGAAGGAATAAAGGACTGTGGTCTGATTGGGCAGGAACACCTCCGGGTCAGGGAATATAAAAGGACTATGGGCCAGTCCAGACACTGAGCTGAGCTGGGAGGTAGGAGGGCGAAGTGTCTGGGCGAGTAGGAGAGAATATTATTGTAATGGTGTTTAATTTATGAGTAGTGTGGAGTGTGCTTTGTGCACAGTATTGTTAATTAATAAAAAGTCTGGGACTTTTACCTGGTGTCTAGCGTGGTACCTGAGGGTTCAAGGGAGCACTAGCGCCCCCTACTGCTACAATACATAAATGCAATGGTCTGAACACACATCAGAATGACAAAAAGGAACAAAATTTACAAAGAAACAAACGTCTGATTTGGTAGTCACAGTGGAGCACTATGCAGGCTTTTGGTTTTAAGGGGCCCTTGTAGCATTTATTGACATACTTCTGCTGAAAAATTCATTGGCTGAAAGCACTCAGTTTTAATGTGTCAGAGTGAGGATGAGAAGCATTGTTCATAATGGCACTCAGTTTTGTTTAAATTCACTCCTTTACCACTCACTACCTTCAGGGGATCCAGAGTGCATCCCATAACTGAACCTGTCCTAAAGTTATATTGCAATTTTTTATTTTATTTAATCTAATTGTGCAATTATGAACATGGCAGTTATATATTCAGGGCTTTCATTATATGGAGAAGTCCATTATGCCATTATTTTTTACTGCTAAACTAAGTTGTAAGGTTTAAGAATTTCATATTTGTTAATCCACCTGAGCACTCCTGATATTACCTCTGTTGGAGACACTTTAGTAGACTGCCAACTGCACACATATTTCTTGTGTGCCAGAGATCGGAAGTAGAAAGACATTTTAGAAACTGGCAAAGAGAAGGGAAAAGCAACAGGAAAGTTAAACAAAATAATGAGTGAGATGCCTCATGTAAATGAACACTCCACTTGTTAAAGATTCCATTTTCACACTTTTTCTGATAATGGGATGTGCTGCTCATGTTCATTATTTAAAAAGGGGTTACGACATGCAGTATGTTAAAACATTTAACTATACAATATTGTGAGGCTGAGTAAGTGGCATAATGCAAGGGCAAATACACTCGCTTAATTTTTGCAAAACGCCAGTTAAGTGCCCTGAATGCACAAAATGCTTTATTACTGCTCTCTGCAGTCAGCCCCCATTCTGTAACAAGACAAATGCCTTAGGACCTCATAATGAAAAAAGTGCCCTGTCATCGTACCTTAGCTAATGGCACTTTGTGTTCAGCAAATCAGGATCACAAGCTTCCTTTTAGTTGATAAAAGGTACCATTCAGATAAAATAATCACCTTTCAGAGATAGTGGCTCATAAGTGGGTAAAAATAGCATCTGATAACTTAACAGTGTAAAAAGAGCCTAGAATTGCTTGGGTCCCTCCAGAAAATCATTAACCTAGTCAGCTAGCATACCTAGCAAGGGATGCAAGATGGACATTTATCTATAGTTATTTTAAACCATTTAATTAAAGTTTAATGTTGTGGAAAAAATGTATGCAGCTTCAAGATTCACTTTCAGAAAATCGTTTGAAGCACAAGTCTCTATTTGCCTTGGACTGCAGATGAGATAATATCATTTGGGTATTATTTAATTTGCTCACGAACCTGCAAAATATCCTGCGTGTGTGAACAATGCTCGCTGAATCATGTCTTGATCCCGCCTGCTTATCTTCAGGTTATTTGATTTCTTCACTACTGAGTGAAACACCAAGGAAGAGCCATAGTATACGGCTGGGTTTCATACTCTTTTTTTTTTTTATATATAAATTTTATTTATTTCAAAATTTATAACAATGCATGTGTTAGAAGTTGATTAGACATACAGTAGTACAACATCATATTTCGATTAGACACTCCTCTCCTATCATCTGGAAGGCAGGGAAAATAGATTTAATATGAAGTAATCAGACAAAGAATGAAATATATGTAAGGATAGCAATATTTCGGAATGTTCAATTTAATTGACTGCCAGATTTAAAAAACAAGCAAAAAAAAAAAAAGGTTTTGAATCTCTTTGAGGTAATTGAGGTAAATTTAACCCTTTTCAAATTTAACGGTAAAATCGGATATTCTTCACCCAATGGGCTAAGGTGGGTGAGTTAAGGATGCTTCGGAACCAGCAAGAAAAGATGGTGTGTGAGCAGTAAGTGTGAAATATTACTGGAGATTGTTCATTAAGCTGTGAGGCTCCTTCAGTTGTTAAGAGAATAAGGGGTGACTGTCATGCCAAGTCTGCATGAGTAACAAGCAAACATTTTATTCCAATCGGGAACAAACAGAGAACAGTCCCAAAACATGTGACTCAGCGAAGGAATTGGCTGAGGCATGGCCCACACACAGAGTCAGATACATTTTGGTTAATCTGAGTTGAAAATACGTGTGAGGAATAGTTATTAGTTTGATTAGACCACGTTGAACATGCATTGGAGAAGTGTGCATTTTACCTAAGGCTGTCTTCCATTCATTTTTGAAAAATCTAACTGAAGATCCCATTCATAATCTTTTCTCAAATTATCTAAAGGTATACTTCTTTAAAAGTACCGCTATACTTTGGAAGTACTACACTACTTGTGCTATTATATTTTATCAAAAGTAGAAAGAATAATGTCAAAAGAGGATAGTGAGGAACGGTCTGGAAGGTTTCTCTCTGAAAAGTCTCTAAATTGCATGCAGTAAAATAAATGTGTTGATAAAAGATTATATTTGAGGAACGGCTATTCAAAGGATGCTCCAAAAGTCCCATTGCCAAACAGATTCAATACAATAAATATTGTGTATAATGGTTTTTCCGTGGGGTGGGCTTGCACCCTGCCTGGGGTTTGTTTTTCTGCCTTGTACCCTGTGTTGGCTGGGATTGGTTCCAGCAGACCCCCGTGACCCTGCATTTGGGATATAGCGGGTTGGATAATGGATAGATGGATGGTTTTGTCAGGGCTTCTTCCCAGGTTACAGTTTTTGTTCTTTATATCAGTTTATTCTATTCTGTCTTTTTAATGTGGTTTATGATACTATATATGTTTTTGTTTCATTTCTTTAATTTATTGCTTTATATTTAGTATTTTCTAGTGTCCTATATGTTGAGCCCTTTAGCAAACTGTGGCCTATTTAAAGGACTACTCCACCCAAAAATGACAACTTTTTTTTACATTTTGCTTACCACTTGCACTTTGTAGTGGTGGTCAAAAAAATATTTAATGTCATGTTTTCATGGAATACATAAGGGAAAAATGTTTAAGATATAATGGAACTCAAAGGTGATCTATGCTGTTCAACAGTAAACAACGTGAAAAGTGTCCATGGAAAAAAGAAAAGAATTCTCTCATTGCTCCGGTGGCATAATCCTCATGCCAGTCATCCGGTCATATGCTCAAAACACATATGCATTTTTTTTTGCTAAAATATTATTAATAATTATAATACAATAGTTTAACTCAAATATAGATATAAAATAGTTTATACATTTAATATTTAATATCAGTGTATATCATAAACAGGAAAGGCATTCCCATAACAATGTGCTTTTGACCAAATGAATGAGGGGGGATAGGCACCAACTGCACATAATATGAGGATGCCTTTCATGTTCATGATGTGTGCTAATTTTTCCAGAAGTAGTTTTTAATAATATTTTAGCAAAAGAAACGTGGTTTTCATGTTTTGAGCATACGACTGGATAACAAACATTTAGATTAAGTGCCACAAGTTAAATGTGAGAATGTTTTCATTTTTTCCAGGGCCTATTTTAAAATTCTTTACTGTTGCATACTATTGGTCAACTTTTGAGTTCTGTTGTACCAAACTTTTTTCTCTGCAATAAAACATGAAAGTCATTTTTTTTCTTAGTCAGTACAAACCACATGCGTTAAGGAATATCCTTCTATATAAAAGCGGTCGGGTTGCCTTCCGTCCCGTGAGTTTCACACACGCCCCGTCCATTTTGCAATGCACGATGGGATTTGTAGTTTCGTTTTTCCAGGTAAAGATGATTTTCTACTCCAGACTGTGATCTTCTTCTTCTTTCTTACTATATAAAAGCGGTCGGGATTGTCCTTCCGTCCCGTGAGTGGAAAGCGTAGCGGTATTCCGCTTATCACAGACTTACTACTTGCAGCTTGCGGTACGAAGCGACATGATGTGAGCAGAGTTCTGGTGCTCCCATCGTTCCCTTGCTTTTGTGCGTGATGCACTGGAAAAATTGACAAAATTATGTCTCTGGAAATAATTAATGTCGATGGAGTACAAATGCCTCACCGCGTAGTAAATATCAGGGGGGATCAAAAGGGCGACCTCAATATAGAAAAACAGTTTACATTTCATCACAAAAATAACAGAAACTACGAGTATTAAAGTAACACCGCTCAAATGCAATATAACCAAATTAATGAGTTTGTATAAAATATCAAATTGATCTACATATTGAATTGCCTTAAGAAGTGGTCAACTTAAAAGTCGGTCGCCTTAAAAGGCGGGTGAGCCTAGTAAAAAAATATTTTTGGTTGGAGAACTCCTTTAAAAGGTCTGTGATGCCTCTGTCTAGTGTTGAACCATTATCTGTTCTGCTTTTATTGTTTAACTCCTCTTGGTTCTTGCGATTGTAAGTTTTATGACCTTTTGATCTTCCCCCTGGGTCCTCCTGGTATTTTTTTTTATATAAACCTACTTGTTTTAGATTTCACTTTTTGCCCTAGTCTTTTCTTTGTTTACCATGGATTTAATTTTAAATTTCTTTGTTCAGTTTATATTAAAGTTGTTGTTTCTTGTTTTTATTGGAGCTAGGCTTTTACAATATCTCTCTTATTCTGGATTTACAGGCTCTTTCAATAAGGCAAGCCAGAAGCCTTCTTTTAACTTTCAGATCCTAATTAGAGTGTTTTATGTGGACTTTGTTATGTGTTAGCCTGGGTTTATGTATATTTTTTTGTTTAACTGATGTTCTTCTGATTTTTTACTTATTCCTCTTGATTTTTTTATGTAGTTTCTGTTAGGTTGAACATTTATGTATTGTCTCTTTAAATGCTCTGGTGTTCCTTGTATTCTGTGGGTGTAACCCCAAAAGGCAGGACCACACTGACATCACTACTGCTGGGTCTTCCTTCTGGCTTTCTAAGTCAGTGAGGGGAAAAAAACTGCACTGGAGCATTGAGATTGCGTTGGACCTGTGTTATATTTTTTTATGATTTTCTTGCTTTGTTTTCTTGGATTCTGGCTTTGGACATTGATTTTGAAACTATTTGCCTTGACTTGCCTATTCATAAATCCTTTTTTGTTCTTTTAAGCATTTTGCTCTATTTTCCTATTTTTGTTAAATAAATCTTCAGTTTGAAGATTCTTTGTGGGAATTGTCTATACAAGGCAGACTCTGATGTTTTCTCTGTCTTGGAAGGCATTTGTGATATTTCTTGGGACTGTTTTGCTATCTGAATCTTTAAGTTAGCGCTGCATATTTGGAGTGTACATATAGTAGGGGGGGATTGGTTGTCTTCAGTTGAGCTTCTTTTGGGCAGGCAAGTGAAGGTCCTAGTCTACCATATGGGTCTTTTGTAGACCTCAAATCCACTTCTCCATGTTTGTAACTCCATGTCACAAGAGATTTGCTTTAATTTTGTCTGACCTTTACACTATGGTTTTCTAGATTCTTTTCTTACCACTCTGGGTTTTGAAAAACACAGATTATAATTCCGAGGTTACCTTTTTTAAAATAACATTTTTCCTGTACCATTTCGTTTTTTCATTGACACTACCATTTTGTCAAGAATTTTTGTTTTGTCTTGTTACTTTGATTTAGGATTTTTGCTTGGCCTGTTTGTAACACATCTTCATTTCTGGTTTCCTCCCTTGCCTGTTTATACTCACTATGTTTTATCTTCTGTTCACTTCTCTTCAAAAATTGCCATCTCCATTTATGGATGTACATTGAAGTTTTTAGGGCTCAAAATTATAACATTCTGTTCTTTAGGGATGGTGGAAACATACAGTTGCCTACTAGGGGTGCAACTGGCAATGACATCTCAGCCTTTGAATATCGTATATAATATAGTATTTTTAAGTCAGCATTGAAACCCCAGATTTGTACTTAGTTGGTAGTAATTAATAATGGTTGTTTTAGCAGAGCAAAGTATACAGCAAGGACTTATTGTAGAATTTCCCTCCATACACAATCAAGCCAGTGCAAGTTCACTACTTTCTGATTCCTTCCATAATCTGATATATACATAATCCAACAGTAGAATTTAAATTTTTCACTTTTAGCCAGTGGTTCAATGGCAATGGTAAATGAAACCTGTAATAAAGGGCAATGCTGTCTGGGTTCCACCTTCTATAACCAAGACACCATGATTTATATTGTTTATATGAATTGCACTGGAGTGTAATAGTTTAATCCATGTTTATATGTTAGATCTGAACCTCAAATTTGCAAAATGCAGTTAATAAACAACGTTCCCAAAACCAAACAGACTCCATACATGGTTACTATTCAGAGAGTGAATGTGAAGATTGTACACTGCTAAAAGTACTTGGGGGGTCACACCAATGACCGGTTGAACTGGTCTTGTAACATAGATGAAGTATACAAGAGTGAGCAGAACAGACTCTTTTTGGTTTAGAGACTGTGTTTCTTTAATGTGGGTGGTGAAATCCTTTACATCTTCTACAACTCTGTGATGGTCAGTGCAATTTACTACACTGTGGTGTAACACATCGACAAGTGAGGTCCAGCAAATCAACAAGCTGATTAAGAAGTTCAGTTATGGGACAAACTCATTGTAATGCTATATGGTTGCTAGATCCATAATATAATGCATCCAGAAGTTGATTTAAGGAAATATGCAAATAAGAGACTAAAGCAATTAAACTTCTAATGGAAAACAATCAATCAATTTTGTTTTGTCCTAACTGTGGTGAAAAATGCAAGGTTATCAAACCTTGCTAATGACATTGACAATCCTTCTGCCCTACCATAGAAAGGGTCTCTTTAAATCCCTTCTGCTCATAGAATCCTTGTCCTATTTATATTTATTTTGGAAAAATAGTCCAAAAACAGATTCAACAGCCCATATTCTAAACATAAGCCAAAACGTAGTCCAATCAAGCATAAATAGCAAAAACTGAAAAAACAGAACAAAAAGCCTATCCTATTCAAGCAAATTTTTAGAATAAAAATAGCAAATTAAAATTTTTAAACAGATAGCTCAAACTAAAAAATGAAACCCAAAAATCAGTCCAAAATTAAAAATGTAATCCAAAAAACAGCCTAATCGGGCAAACCTTGTCCCTGTTGGAGAGAGTTAAAGCATGACAGAACCACCATTCCCTCTTGGCAAGAGTGCAGTTTATGTGACAGGATTCTTAAATGTTCAGATACTTATTTCCTGCATCACTACTACAAAAGGATTATAAAGATTTTACTGTGTAAGATAGACATTTTTAGAAATGGAGAAATAGTAACAAAACACAGTATCATCATCTATGTTTTAAACCTGTCCACTGGATGGCACAATAAGGAAAAACCACAACACTCAGCCATTCTGGGACAATTTAAACGGTTTACTGTCCTAACATGCAAGTCTTTGAGATGCAGAAAAAATGGTATGCAGACATGAGAAGATACAAACTCCACCTAGACAGCAATTAGGCAGGTAATTGAATCCCTTCAGTTAAGATGCAACAGTGAGAACCACTGAGCCCCTAAATACCTAATATTAAATTTCTCAAAACATCTGTAAATTTAAACTTTGAAGAAATTCACATAAAGAGTATAACTGAGGGCCAGGAAATGAAGCCTTTACATCGTATATCTTATTTTCTATAACATGTATTTTAATTAGGAAGTGTCTAAAAGCTGTGTAATTTATCCTGATTATCAGATTACAATATTTAAATTAAATACACTGTTTGCAAATACACTGTTTTCAACATCTGATGGCATGAGCCAAAAAAAAAACATTCTTCCCCTTTTAATAATTCATCTGACAAGAATTGATTGCTATGATTATCGCAGCCTGCCTGACATCATTAGTATGGCCTGCATTTACTTTAGGGAAGGCTTGCTTTCTAACAAAATGTTATAAATAAAAGATTGTTTATCAAAAACACAAAATGGCCTATTTTAAAGTACAGGAAGAATAAAACACAGCAATGCAAAATGTAGAAGAAATGAGTGAAAGGATGGAAGTGAAAATATGTAGTTATTAAATCGTTCTGCATAAGTACACTGTCTATTAACTATTCATAAATGAAGGCAATAAATTTTATTGTTGGCTTCCAAGTGTAAAACTTAAAGTCACTCACTTTTATTTAACAGGACATCTTTAGTGGTAGCTCAATGCCGTGAAAATCGATTAACAATATTTGAGTATGAAACAGAGTGGCATGGCTCCACTGTGGTTAGCACTGCTGCCTCACAGTTCAAGAGTACGGTAAGTAAATCTAGACTCAATCTACACCCTAAAGTCCTGCTTTCCGCTACACTACTTGGTAATTTATTCCAGGTGTCTTTGGTTCTTTGCATGAAGGAAAATTTAACAAGTTTCCCATTGAGTTTATGTGTTCTTGATGCAGAATTATTATAAGTAACAACTGCTGTACTAATTCTTTTCATAATTTTAAACACTTCACCCATGTCCCCTCTTAATGTCAATTTGCTAAAACTAAAAAGGTACGACTCCTTCAGCTTTCCTCTTGAAGTCAATATATTGTGCTATCTAATGTAACATCCAATTTGCTTTCTTGGTCATTTCTGAACAATGTCTAGATCAGGGTTGCCCACACTTTTTCGGCTTGCGAGCTACTTTTAGAATGACCAGGTCAAAATGATCTGCCTACATTAAAAATGCTATATACAGTATATAAAAGAAAAGGAAACATTTTGAAAATAACGTAACATTATTGTTAATGTAATCAATGTAATTGTTTTGTTACTGTTATCTATATCTATATATATATATTATCTACTGTATATCTATATATATATCTATATATATATTATTCATATCTATATATATATATATATATATACTTGCAAAATACCAGCTTTAGAGGGAGAAGTAGTGTGTTAAAGAAGTTATGAAAAGAAAAGGAAACATTTTAAAAAACATAACATGATTGTCAATGTATTTGTTTTGTCACTGTTATGAGTGTTGCTGTCATATATATATATATATATAGCAAAATACCAGCTTCAGCGATGTCATGTATTAAAGAAGTTATGAAAAGAAAAGGAAACATTTTAAAAATAACGTAACATGATTGTCAAAGTAATTGTTTTGTGTATTTGGTGGCAGCGTCACAAAGTTATTTTCGTCTAGCTGCATCAGAAAATGTACCACGACGTCTGACACGCCTCCTTTTTACTGTTTTCTCACAGCTTGGATTGCTGCTGTCATAATGGGTTTGAGTCTATATATATATATACATATATATACACATACATATCTTCATATCTATATACATATCTACATATACACATATATATATATACATACCTATCAACATCATATATACACACACATACATACATACATACACACACACAAATTATATGTATGTGTGTGTCCTCCAGACCGAGAGGCGTCCGTCCTGGTTATGCTGGGGCCTCGGGTACAGGGCTTGAAGCCCAGCCCTGTAGGGACCCGTGGCCACCGCCAGATGGCGCCCAGTGCCTAAATATCCCAAGAGCCCAACACTTCCGCCACACCAGGAAGTGCAGGGGAAGACTTTGGGAGACACCGGAGAGCTGCCGGGAGGACAGCGGCACTTCCGCCACGCTGGGCGTGGCCAAGGGAGGAATGCCAGGAACACCTGGTGCTCATCCGGGTTCCCAAATAAGGGCCGCCTCCCTCCAGTCATTGGCGAGAGTCGGGTGGAAGAGGACGGAGCTGAGAGAGAGAGAGAGAGAGGACGGGAGGCGGCCAGGAAGGCATTTTGATTGTGAGGCCTGGACATTGGGGGAACGGTGCAAGAGGCACTGGGGAGTGCACTGTAAATAATTAAGTGTAAATAAAGGGTGTGTGGTGAACTTAAGATGTCTGTCTGCCTGTGTCCGGGTTCAAGTTCACAATATATACAATGTAGATAGGTGTGTGTGTGTATATATATATATATATATATATATATATATATACACATACATACAAACATACACACAGGTATATATATGTGTATATATATGTATGTGTCTATATGTGTGTGTATAGCTTTGGTCACTGAGTGCAAGGGAAAAATAATAAAATATAGTCTATAAGTTATTAAACAGTAAAACATTAACGTTTTAAGAAGTACAGGTACATTGAGCACTACTGGAGTGGTTGCGGGTAAACTACATTTTAAAGACGGTGTAACAGAACAGGTAAGTAGTACTAACAGCAGCTAAAATGTATATGGATCATCTCTCGGTAGTTGATCCCTTTTGAAAGGCACTACACGACGGCTGTGGTATAGAAATTACATTTTCTATGTGAACGTTCAAATTTCTGCCTCTGGTAATGTGCCTTACCGGCATTACCAGCAATTAAAGAAAATTAGTTTTGTGTCCTCTGCAGTGTTAAGAGAGAAAGGCTTTGGTTTGGGATAAAAGGAAAAAGGTGTAAAGAAAGGAAAGTTGCCTTTTTCTTTTATATAGTATAGAGAGATGTGTTCTCTGACGATATGATCGCCTTTTGGGGACAGTCGCGGTGGGTCTTGTGTAGACTGGTGAGCCGTCCCTGCCATTAATCGGCTGTGATGGCACTGTCAGTCCTCCACTCCTGTGCGTGTCTTCATAATCCAAGCTGACGACCTCATAATCGTATACGTGCAAAAGAAAGTGCGCGCCTTAATATTAGTTTGCCGTGTAGAAAAGGGGTCCGTGTTTGCACTTGTCTGGGCTATAGCTCAGGGGAGGATTAAAAAAATTAAAAGTGCTCACTTTGACTTAAGGCAGAAGCGCAGTCAGCGTCTCAAAGGCGGCACAGCTATGCGCGCTGGCTGCTCGACTTTGCTGGGCAGGAGACCCCAGTTTTGCAGACACGTTCATGATATCAAAGTCTCAGCTCTTTGGAGGTCATTCATATATATATATATATATATATATATATATATATAGCAAAATACCCGCACCTCAGCGGAGAAGTAGTGTGTTAAAGAAGTAATGAAAAGAAAAGGAAACATTTTAATAATAACGTAACATGATTGACATTGTCATGAGTGTTGCTGTCATATATATGCCTGCCTAAATAAGTCACCCTCGCTTTGCTCTTACTTTTTACCGTTCATTTAATCATGGCTAGTGGTGGAAAAATTATAAAATGGAAGGAGGATTACACTGAGTATGGCTTTACCAAAACAATTATTGATGGCGAATCGATTATTCATAAAGCTTGAATTGGTGATCTGTTTTTCTGTGTTAACCTCATATTTTTCATACTTCTTCTCAAACCAAGGTGGTGCGAGGGTAAAATGAATCGGGATGCACTGATCAATGTAATCGTGTACCAGGAAATCATGCATTGACAAAAGTTCCCTTTGCTTGTAATGCAAAGTGTGATTAAATGCATTATTTTTAACGCGTTATGGAGCACATGCATCAAGCTTCTCAGCTGTGCTTGTGCTAAGAAAAGGAAAGATTTTAAAAATAACGTAACACGATTGTCAATGTAACCTTTTGTAAGTAGTGCCTGGAGGATTCAGTGTGGAGAAACTCTAGAGACAGCGTGTGTATTAACTTGTGGATTTTTCTGTGAGTATTTGGTGGCAGTGTGACGGTTGCTTCGAAGACAGCGTTAGCCGCTGAGCTCAGCTCAGAGCGAAATGAGGTGAATGGGAGGGAGATGATGACATCACTCCTCCCCGCCTTAACTGTCAATCCCCACAAACACAGTCTCTCGAATTTGCATAAGCACAGCCTTCACCAGCAATTTGAACTTAGAAAGTGATCAAAACTGTCGTTTATATCCTCGTCCTCTCATTAAACTTGTATCCCGCATTACCGTGGGCATGAAAACGCCAGCGTAGCCTGTCTATGAACTTAATTTAAACTTTAGGTTTACACCTGCTTTGTTTCGAGTAGCTGCAGGCATGAATATGGTAGTATATGTCACTCGCCGCTTCTTATTGTTTCGCTGCCTTCTCAATTGTATAATGCATGTTTTCTTCAGTGCTTTTTGGAGCTCTTCCTGGTTTTCTACGTAATGCATTGACAGTCAGTTCACGTGATTACGTGAGGCGTGATGATGTCACACGAAACTCCGCCCCCACGCCATCGAGCTCAACTCCATTACATTAATGGAGAAAAATAGCTTCCAGTTATGACCATTACACGTAGAATTTCGAAATGAAACCTGCCCAACTTTTGTAAGTAAGCTGTAAGGAATGAACCTGCCAAATTTCAGCCTTCTACCCACATGGGAACTTGGAGAATTAGTGATGAGTCAGTGAGTGAGTCAGTGAGTCAGTCAGTCAGTCAGTCAGTGAGGGCTTTGCCTTTTATTAGTATAGGCTTTGCCTTTTATTAGTATAGATATATATATAAAAATAACTCCTTTGGGGTGCGAGCAGCTGTTGCTGGGGGTGCCAGAATCCATCGAGGAAGAAAAATGAAAAACATTATTTGTACAAAATCTTAATTTATCTATCCATTCCTAAATAATTAAATGGGCAGGCTATTTCAGGTGCAATATGCTGCTTGTTAAAACGGATGACTCCTGCTCTTACGTTACTGTAGTGCTGCGTGGGTATTATGAACTATCGCTGTTCAAGTTCTATTTAAATTTTAAATATAAGTAATTTTTATTTAGTCGACAGAAATACAGTATGTTTGGTAGGAATGTAAGTTAAATGTAGTCATCATTGCATAAATTTTTCTTCACCATAGAAATTTAAAGACTAAATTCAACTTACATTCCTACCAAAGATATTTCTGTCGACTAAATAGAACCTACTTATATCCAAATTCGAGCTATTGAGCTGTCGCCTGCCTGTCACCTCGCTCGCTCTTACTTTTTACAGTTCATTTAATCATGGCTAGTCGAAAAAATTAGAACATGGAAGGAGGATTACACTGAGTATGGCTTTACCAAAACAATTATTGATGGCGAATAAAGTATCCATTATTCATAAAGCTTCAATTGGTGATCTTTTTTTCTGCGTTAACCTCATTTTTTTTCATAGTTCTTCTCAAATCAAGGGGGTGCGAGGGTAAAATGAATCGGAAAGCGCCGATTTATATATATTGAATATACTGAAATAGTTTTACTGTCAAATAATGCAAACAGTAGCACGTGTTTCGCCTAATTCTGGGCTCATCAGGCGTACACACTCACTGCACCCCTCTCGGGAATCAAACCTTCCTCGTCAGTGCTAGAGGCGAAGCCTCTCGTGTTGCGCCACGGTGTGAGTTTATTTTACAGTATGTAGATCGGGTGTACATATATATATTTATATATATATATATATATATATATATATATATATATACATATATATATATACATATATATATATATATATATACTCCTGTAGCCACAATAGATGCTTTTATTTTATAGACAAACCAGGGATGAACAAGTTCCTTTCTACTGCTGCAGCCACAGCCGCGACACACATTCAATATAACTCATAAACTTGCAATATTATTTAGCAAAATCGCAACATTTTACTCACCAAAAATTTGGATTATTTGTAAACAAAATCCATTGTAACGGGTAATTCATACAAATGTGTGTTGGCTATATAGATGTGTGTGATCTCTAAAAATATAATATAGGGAAATGAGAAATTTAAATTTGATATAATTAACATATTGATCCAGTGTCAAAACTGATGAAATATTGCACTGTCACCAGAGATCAGGATGCAAGCAAAGTTTGAAGGAAATTGTTCAGTAAAACTGGGTAAAAAATTGATTGCAAAATTTGACCTAGACAAACAAAGAGGGCAAGTTGAATAAAATTGTGTAATAATACAAACAGTTAACACCTGTTGTCTATATTTTAATTATAAAAATACCAACGGTAACTCATTAATATAGAACATAAGGCGTTTATTCATCTGGTTATGCAGGAGCTTAGTATAAAAAGTTTTTAAAGGGACAAAGAAGAAAAAATGTGAATCTATCGGTATTGGCCCTTAAAAAAACCTGATCAGGGCATCCCTACTATGTTATACACCTGGCCATCTCTATTATTTAAACATGGTTTCTGTTATTACTATTATATCAAAGTTTCATATTATTCCAGCTCATGTATTTGATTTTTACCATAGCATTAAGGCAAGCAATTTTAAATGTATTACTTTATTCTAGATTGGCACGTTAACTTTGGGCTAGACATTAAGTTAATATGAGGTTCTGATATTCCACTGCTGGTCTTCCAATAATTTTAAACCTGGCCTGATTGCCCCATTTTCTGTTTTTAACAATCCTTGGCTAACCTACTCATATGCTTCCCCAATACATTGGCACCCTTCTGTTCAAATGACCATGTCTGGGTGACAAGCATCCCCACACGGGTCTGTTCCCATCTTGTATCCATAAAACTTGAAATGGATAAAGTGGTCTGAACATCTATGGATGAATGGAAAGATGGAAATATGAAACAGCTGATTTTTGCCCACCAGTTCTTCATGCTTACTCTGTTATTTCCTGCTTCCGTTTGATAGTTTCAATATAAAAACACACCACAGTGTTCATTCTACCTTGCTGAAGAACTTGTGGTAAAAAACACAATTTTAAATTAGTTGTTGAGACATATGCTACAGTTTTTACTTTCCAAAGGAGTCAATGACAATACACTCACAACTGTACACAGCACTAAAAAAGGCTGAACCTCTCCACCATATATTTTCATTTGCACCTGTGTCTGATCGCCATTAATTGTTCACTTTAAAGGAAATAATTGAAGAGCAATTAACAGAGCAATTAACATTACAAACTCTTAACAAGAAAGCCAATTACAATGAAGACGACAATAAATAAAGAAAGGGAACAGACTCCCGCCTGCTAAAATCTATAACAATGATGGACATTGTAAATTTCTCACATATGTAAAGCTCTCACTGCTTTGCATGTTCAATTGAGAGTGGATAGACTCATTCATACTATTGAATGGAATAACTGCAATGATCTTTTTAAAATTATATTCCTGTTTCTTCTCCCCTATTTCAATCCAAACAGAGGGCTGACACCTCGGGTCCTCCCTGCTTTGCCAAGAGTCACTAAAAATGCCAATGCACTTCCTTTGTGCTGTGGCAATTTTGATTGTTTATCAGAAAGACCTGTGAAACTGCACTATGGTGAAAGAGACTATATAAAACTAAAATGGGGCTGACTGAAGAACCTCAGACAATACTGTAAGTGAGCTTTGTGGGTTGGGTGAAACTGCCTACCTTCATAAACGCAAGATCAGTGCCCATATTTATCAAGCATCTCAAAGTAGAAAAACAATCCTAACTGGCTCAAACATTTTTACAAGCAAGGAAGGGTCAAGAAGGTAGGCAAAGCCTCCCCAGGCATGGGATAAATAGAAGATGAAAGGGGGTCACAGAGAGAAGGGCAGGGCACAGCTGAAGATGATCCGGGAAGATAGAAGACAGCACATAACTTCAGTATTAGCGACGGGACTACTTTCAGTAACTGTTACTTTATGAGGGGTTTCCCCCAGCCATAACAGCTAGGTAGAGATGCTTCTAAAAGTATGGCAGGGGATCATTCATTTTTAAATAAACATTACCATTATTGGGCTTTACTTTCATTTGGGGTGTGTGTGTGTCTAGGTTGTTCCATCTTGTTTTATGTTACAATATTATTTTTGATGTTTTGGGAAGAACCAACAATTATATGTACAGTAACTTTGTGCAATATCCTACCTTATTATGTTTTCCTCCGTCTAATATTATTACTATTATTTTCATCTTTGTGGCGAAGACTTACCATTAGTATCGGGAAACTACAACGTGTCACAATGATTTCAAAGGGAAATATAAAACGTCATCATGAGTCCCACTTTGTAGCTCAGGGTGTCGAAAAATCGTGACATCATTCATTCTGAAGTGTGAAATGTCAATCCTACCTGGCAGTAGGCGTAACATGTTTCATAACTACTTTGCATGTCTTACTTTGAGGTAGGACAAATTATTATCCTGGTCAGACTTTCACTCCAATTCCTAGGAGTAATTCCGAGAAACTTGATAAATACATGCACAGATATGATGCCTGAATGAAACATTACGAGAACACTGGCACCAGTAAGTTCCATTTATAGATTAAAGTGCACAAAAACATCTTGGACGCACTAAAGGACAACAGGAACCAACAAGCTGTAGTATATGGGCATAACATGCTATATATTCCCAATGCTGCTGGGATTTGCTCCGGGCTCCCCAACTGAGAACTGCATTGAGCAGCTTTGAGACTCTTACAGTCAGGTCCAAAAATATTTGAACAGTGACACAATTTTCAAAATTTTGATTCTGTACACCATCACAATTAATTTGAAACAAAGCAATCAAGATGTGATTGAAGTAAGGACTTTCAGCTTTAACTCAAAGGGTTTAAGAGAAATATTGTATGAGCTGTTTAAAAAAGAGATATTTTATACATGGTCCCCCTATTTTTTTTTTAATCCTTTAATCAACATATACAATTTCTTCTATTAAGAATTTTTTGGTATTCGCATACCCCAACTTACTCTGCAAAGAGTTTTTTTTTGTGGTCTGAGTGAAGGGACCGCTATTTGTACTGTGCCCCTGGAGCAACTACAGGTTAAGGGCCCTGCTCAAGTTCCCAACGGAGTAGCATTCCTTCTGTCACTGCTAGGATTCAAACTAGCAACCTTCAAGTTACCAGCCCGGATCCTTTAGCCACAAAGCCACCACTCGGGGGCTCTAAAGTATTTGGACAAACTAACAATCAAATATAATGATCATTTTCAAATCTTGGTTGAAAATTCTTTACAGTGAATGACCTCCTGAAATATGGAACCCCTGACCATAATCAAATACTGTATTTCCACCCTAATGATGCTTTGCCAGTCTTTAACTGCAGCTGTCTTCAGTTGCTACTTGTTCATTGGACTTCCTGCCACAAGTTTTGTCTTCAAGTGAAATGCATGTCCAATTGTGTTGAGGTCTTTGCACTGAAAACCAGTTGGTTTGCTTTTGCAGAATGCTTTGGCTCATTGTCCATCTGTACTGTGAAGCATTGTCCTATCGGTTTTGCAGCATTTGGCTGAACCTGAGCAGATAGCACAGCCTTATACACTTAATAACTCATCCTGCTACTTCTGCCACCAGACATAACATCAATAAACACTAGTGACCGACTTCCATTTGCAGCCATGCATGATCATGCCATAAACCTGCCTCCACCATGTTTCACACACGATGTGGTATTCATTGCATCATAAGCAGTTTCTTCTGTTCTCCATACTCTTCTCTTTCCAACTGAAAATTGCTCCAGAACTGGACAGGCTTTTAAAAAATGTTTTCTGGTAAAGTCGAATCTGTCATTCCTATGCTTGAGGTTGACCAGTGATTTGCACCTTGTGGTAAATCCGCTGTCTTTACTTTTATGAAGTCTTCTCATAATTGCCAAAGTCTACAATCAAAGGTCTACCTCCCAGAGAATGTTCTTGGTTTGGGTAAAGAGTGTGAAGAGGTTCTTTTCCACTAAGGACAGAATTCTGCAATCCTCCAGCACAGTTGTCTTCTGTGTCTGGTGTTGCCGAGTTCACCAGTGTGTTCCTTCTTGTTAAGAATGTAACAAATGGTTGATTTGACCACCACTCGTGTTTCTCAGCCTAATGATGGCCTGTTTTTACTTGCATGGACAGCTCTTTGGACCCCATATTGAGAATTCACAGTAACAGTTTCCAAATGCAAATTCCATACTTGGAATCAATTCCAGACCTTTTACCTGCTTAATTATTAATGAAATAATGACAGAACTGCTCCCACCTGGCAATGAAACAGCGTGTCAGTCGAATGTCCAAATATTTTTGAGCCCCTGGAAATTGGGGGGTTAGGGGTGTTATGCAGAAAAATGGCTGTAATTCCTAAACAGCTCATACAATATTTGTAGTAAATCCCTTAAACTAATGCTGAAAATTTACACTTCAATCACATAATGATTTCTTTATTTCAAATCCACTGTGGTGGCAAACAAGAGGCAAAATGATGACAATTGTGTCAAAGTCCAAATACTTATGGACCTGACTGTATGTTATATTTAAAGCATATTAGAAAATCAATTACTAAGTGCTGAGTCATATTGTTTATGTATGCAATTAGGCACAGATCATCAATATCCTATAACTGAATGTAAGCTCCAATAAAAAGGACAGAATGATATTGTATAGCATAGAATGATATTGTATAGCATTGTACAGAAGGATTCACTTCACAGTGTTCAACATGTCATCATGCTCCATGACAACAGCTTTGCTTGTCACTGACTTGCCATTTGCCACGTAGAAATTTTCATCATTTTCACAAATGTGAGTAAATGACCATTAGTGAATTATAGGTGTGTCACTTGTGTCCCACAAACCTACATCTAAAAAATAACACCTTCTTTGTAAATGAAACCATGTATGAATACAATGCAAACTTCTGTATATTCTCACACATTCATGCAGTGATACATACAACAAACCATAGCACATTGTAGCACACTATACCTTGCAAAAAGTGTAGCCTAGCCTCATGAAATTCTTGTTCTATTAGACTTTCCATCACAGTCCAACTCAAAATGCAATTTGTTTTTGAGTTGTGGAAATAAACCAAAGCATCTAGAAGAAAGGTGGGAAGTTTTATCACTGACGGAGATCAGGCTAGAAATGGAAGCTAAGTTTCTTGCATAAGGACTTGCGGTACAGTAATCCCTCGTTATATCGCGCTTCGACTTTCGCGGCTTCACTCTATCGCGGATTTTATATGTAAGCATATCTAAATATATAACGTGGATTTTTCACTGCTTTGCGGGTTCTGCGGACAATGGGTCTTTTTACTTCCTGTACATGCTTCCTCAGTTGGTTTGCCCAGCTGATTTCATACAAGGGACGCTATTGGCGGATGGCTGAGAAGCTAACCAATCAGAGCACGCAGTTAAGTTCCTGTGTGCTGAATGCGGTGTTAACCAGGAAGTCTTGTCTCGCTCATTCAGCATAAACGTGTTTCGCTGTCTAAAGAGTTAACTTTTGTGCTCTTTTGTGTTTATATCTTTGTGCATAGTCAAGCCCTTCATTATGGCTCAAAATGATCTGCTCCTGCTACTGCTTCAGGGGCCGTGCACAAGCGCCAACGGAAGATGTTAACGATTGCCGAAAAGGTAATCGTTTTGGATTTGTTGAAGGAAGGGAAAAGCTACACCGCTGTAGGACGCCATTACAGCATCAATGAGGCTACGATTCTTTTTATTTAAAAAGTAGGAAAGGAATATAAGATCTACGGCCGCAGTGTCCTTTTAACCAGGGTGCAAAACGAGTTGTAAGTGGATGTAATAAGGCAGTAGTCTGGATGGAATCTGCTTTAGGGATTTGGATTGAAGACTGCCAGAAGAAGAACAACGGCGGTGCTACACAGTCGCCTGAAGAGGCTCCTTTAGAAGGGCTGTAACGCTCTCCTTTGTTGTGCAGTAAAACTCATTGTTATTGGACAAGTCATTGTCATTGTTGGTGAGTAACCATAATTAATTTTCTACTTACAGTACTTACTACATGTACGTACATTTAGTGTCACTTGACACACATTTACTGTATACAATTTTTCTTGCATTATACATATTTATTGCTGGTGGCCTGTCTATCGTAATGGCTGTAACATATGTGATATCGGAGACGCTCGATATCTTTAAAATAATATTTAGGTTTTACTGTATATAAACAGTGTGTTTACATACATAATTTCAATGAATCTTACCTAATATCTAAGAGAATACAAAGGGTTTATGCTGTATAACTGTGCGAGGAATATTTATAAACAGTGTGGGAGAGTTTATAAGGGCTTAAAATATATAAAAATAGCCATACAAACATATGGTTTCTACTTCGCAGATCGAGGAGGGATTACTGTACATGCAGACTTAACTCTTGGCAAGATGCCTGCTTTTATGGCCACTCATGTCCCATTCCACCCAAGTAATGTACAGTATACTGTGCTGCCTTTGTATGTGCTTTACAAAGAAAACTGAAGAGTTTACACTAATCATTCTTTGATGCTTACTTTATATAATATAAACCAATTTTAATATGATTTTCTTGTAGTTATCCAGAAAGGCATCTTTTATAATATAACTTTACAATATAATTATATACAGGTAGTCCCTGAATTATGGACATCCGATCTACGACTGGGGCTGCAACTGCTCCCTCATCTGCCTGGGGGATGCGACGCAGGCTCCTCAGTAACTGCTGCTCTGTCATCTCCAGCCTGGGGACGCTGCAAGCAGTGGATGGACGGAGGCTGGAGGGGGCGGTTTTGCTGCTCAGCCGGTGTAGTGAACCTCAGGTGGCTCCAGTTAATGAATGGGGCGGTGGGAGCCTCACCCCATTCATTCTCAGTGCAAGTGCTTGTGTGCAGGATAGAGGGCTCGATGGGGCGGTTCGCTGCCCACCCATCTCGCTGCCGCAGCTACTGCTCCTGACTGGATGGAGGCTGGATTGAGCAGAGGGGGGCGTTTCACTGCCCGCAGCCTTACAGTGTCCCTCGAATGGCTGCCGGTGGGCAGCTGGCGATGCTGCAAGTGGTGACCCGGTTGTGGCTGAACAGAGGCCATTGAGGGTGAATGGGGCAGCATTGAAGTGTGCCTCAGGTGGCTGCCTGTTGAATGGGGGCGGTGGTGGGCGATTCACTACCCGTTTTTGGCCACACCCTGTTCATTCTCGGTGGGCTGACACTGCACGCAGCATACTGTATGCAAGAGGAGGTGACTGTGTGGTGGGCTGGTGGTGAACCGCCCCTCGCTGCCCCCGTTCATTCTCAATAGCCAGCCTGCTTGTACTGTTATGTACATACCAGGAAGTTGTCTCTTGTCAGTACACCAGACGTGCCGACAAGGGGTGCCTTCCTGCTGTGATAGTGTGTACAGTGCTGTGCAGAAGAGCTCATCTTAACCTTTTGTCTTCACCCTTCAACAATGTCTCTGAAACACAAATGTGATGCCAGTGCTGGTGATACAGTAAAGAAGAGAAAAACCATCAGCATTGAAAATAAAGTAGAAATAATAAAAAGGTCAGATAGAGGTGACACTTCATCATTCGTTGGCAGAGCACTTGGTTAAAGTCAGTCAACAATAGCATTTATTAAAATAATGTACCTGTTCCAACCTACATACAAATTCAACTTAAGAACAAACCTACAGTCCCTATCTTATACGTAACCCAGGGACTGCCTGTATTTAAATATGTGAATATACCTTGTGATACTATTGCTCCCACCAATATGCTTGAGAAGATATCCCCCATCTTCTAATAAAACATTTTAAAAATGAATCACGCTTTCATTTGCACACCTACATTATAACTGCACTATTCGGCAACTGTTTATTATGTATATTGTTTAACTTATGGTAATTGTATGTGCGTTGTTTTCTGTTATAACTGCTCAAAAGCTACAAAGTTAAATTTTTTGTAAATTATGTACTGGCATATAAAAGTGATTCTGATTTAGAAACATTTTTAAAAGCTGTACTACAAACAATTGCTTTGTAATTTCAAGTTATGGAACACCATCTGATTAACTCTTTCCTTCCTCCATTTTCATGCTTATCTATTTTGTGAGTACCTCTTGAGTGGCCTTTAGGTGAATAACTACAAATTTATATTGCTTTCTTTCATTACAAAGCAGGAAACTGGACTGTTCCTGTTTAATTACATGATTTATTCTAAAACAGTTCATTTCTGAAATCAGGCAGAGCTGCTTCAGGTTAATCAACAACTGCTCACACTCTGTGCTGAGTTTGCATGTTTTCCCTGTGTTTGTATAGGCTTTTATCTGGTACTCTGATTTTCCTCCCTTATTCCAAATAGGTACATTTCAGACTAACTGGTTATTCTGAATTGTTTCCACATGAATGTCCCTTGAAAAAGACTGGCAGCCTGTCCAGGGACATCTACCACCTTTTGCCTAGTACTACTCTGAATTAGAACAAACAGGTTTGAGAATGCTACACATGGTATGCTATGGTCTATTCAAGTAGAGTCAAAGTCAGGACTGCTTGCCAAGGAAAACCACTACTATGCTTTACATGCTGGACATTTTGTCAGTTATGTGGCATTCGTCTCAATAAGCATCTGCACATTTGTCTAGTTTTTGAAGCTGAGAGATTCCTGAAGGAGGATTTGCAAAGGCAGGAGGTAAGGAGACATTATTTGTAATGATGCCACCTTCTGTCACACTTTTTGCCTCAAATAAGCTCTCTTTGTACTTTTAGGTCACAGACCATGAAACAATTGATTTCTCAGAAATCTCAAATAATACAATTTCTGCACTGCTGCACCCTTGTGAGAGAAGCATTTGGAGACAGCACAGTTCAATAAATTTTGTTTTGTGCTTCAGAATCAAGAGTGGTCTCTTTTTGGGGGTTCTTCACCAGATCATTCTTTTTTTACTTTTGGATTACGTCTTCTAAATGACAATGTGGTTTATTGAGACAACACTATCTACTCCAGCCCTGAATGATAAGCACTGGCATGATGTACAATTATCCGAGTAGCCCTGCTTACCCTTTCAAGGAGGTTCTGTTAATTTTACCTTTTCCACCTGCAGCGAAATTGGATATCTTTGTTTCATTAACAGCCTGATTACACAGATTTTCTTTCAAAGGTAAATCAGTATATAAAACAATGAAATCACTTACCTAGTAATGCTGCGAGGCAGCAGCTGAACTGTAATATGCATCATCTGACTTAAAACTACCACTACTGAACTCTTCGTACTGAGAGTACCTTGTATAACCCTTTTATGATGATGCTGAATGTGAAAGAGCTATACAAGAGAAGGCATTAAAAAAAATCCTAAAAAGAAAATGCACCCACGCTGGCATATGGGCACTTGGATCATGCAGATAAGACAAGAAAGAAGATGAGACTGTGAAAAAAACAAGGCCAATATCAGTGATGTTTCTGCATTAAAAACCAGTGAAAACAGCTCCACTAGATGTGTGAAAATGTCCTGAAGTATTTATAATAAACATCAGCTTTTTTACAAGTTTCAAAGTCATTAATTATCTAGACAGACATTGTTTCTTGTAGTATGCAAACTTGCTTTCATGTTGGATGCTGCAAGCCTGGAGCAGAAGCAATCGGCCCTGCAGTGTTCTCTATACCCTCAGGTGTGTGCACACATTTACCATTTTAGTCATAAGGCACGAAGGTATTAAAATGAGAACTTTTTTTTGTAATCATGTGTTTGCCCGTACCAATTAAGGCTATGTAGCATATGCAATGGAAGACATACAATCAATCCTGTACTATTTTCTCTCTTAATGGTAGCCACTATAATTTTGAAAAAAAAAAAAAGAATTAAGATCAATAACAAGAAAAACATTCACAAGACATTATGAGTGGTCTTCATTTTTGCTCACTGCTAAGAAGAACCACACTAAATTTGAAAAAGCCACTAAGGTAGCCTGTTTGTGCTCCTTCCACTTCATAGAAAAGAAGCCAACAGTATGATGTTTCAATAAAGTATAGGGCCCTCATGTAGACAGAATAGGAATGTAAAGTAAAAATTGTGTCTTCAATTGTTTGCTGACTTCATGTTGACCAGTAAACACCTGGGGACTCATGCATAACGCAGTGCGTAGAAATACATTACAACATGGTGTAAGAACAAAAGCAGAAATGTGCTTACGCACAAAAAAATCCAGATGCATAAATCTGTGTGATCGCCAACTTCCACAATTTTCCGCTACATAAATCCCGGTCAGTATGAAAAGTAAAGCACATGCATGCCCCTGCTGTCCCACTCCATCTCCTCCCAGAATTATGCCTATTTGAATATTCAAATCAATATAAATAGCCCTTAAGCTCAGCATTCTGTGAAAAGGCAATGGCAAAAGCACGGGGGGAAATAGAAGAAGTTCAGCGAATACCAAGTGGAGGCAAGGAAAAACATACTATTTGTTGGTTTAAACAGTGGTATAAAAAACAAAAGGAAGTTGATCGAGTGACGGAGAAACTCAAAAGCTCAAGTTCACAAAGTCATACGGTGCCCAAAATAAAAAAAGAAGCTGTCAGATATCAAAGTCACCATGAAAAGGAGAGTGGTAGCCCACCGTCTGAGTTTCATATGAAAGCTTATTAGGGTAAAGAGTAAAAAAAAAAATAGGCACACAGTGGGGAAAAAAGCACAAAATGCCAAGTTTAATCTCGTAGTTTATTTTGTCATTAAAGTAGAACATCATAAACTTCATCTTAAAATCGTTTAATTTACTAGTTTCTCAAATCCCATTATAACTAAAGTAGCATGTTAAATTCTTTGTTTTGTATTTGATCTTCTATGTGCTCTATGTGTGTGCCTCTATGTGTCACTACGTGCTTCAGGGCTTTCTCTTCCTCCAACAGGACACAGAATTCATTACGTTCGTAATATTACAGCTCTCTGAATAATTCAAATACTGAGATGTATACTTGATATCATTTTCATGATGATAGGAGTTAAAGCATGTTACTAAACATGGGAACACAGTGGCACAGTGATTGTGCACGACCTACGATGAAATAATTTATTGCAGCAGTACTGTCTCTTTCAAACGTACTTACCCCCAATTCCTGTCCTTACTTTTCTTTCTTCAAATATCCAATCGCTACACAATCAGCTCTATAATAGATGTTAAGCCATATGTAAGCTTAGAATGGCAATTCTTCAAAACTTTTAAGGAACACTGAAATATCTTCGTAGTACATGTTTAATTATTCTATCCTTCCAGTGTCACACCAGTCCCAGCAAGCATACAGCACGAGGCAGGAACAGTCCGTCAATGGAGCACCAGATCCTTGCTACTGCAGCGACACCGTGTCCTCACATGTTTAATTATTAACAATATAGATTATTTAAATGAAATTAAAGTTTTATCTTTATAATAAACATATTTTGCTGCATTTCATCTTAAAAACGATATTGTCATCATATGTAAATATGCGCTTTATAAAGTGGCTTAGGTTGTGCAATATTATAACTGTAGTGCAAGTTTACAGCGAGGTGATTGCACTAATAAGTACAAACAGTTCTACAAGGTGCAATTGATGGACTAATTGAGTGTGTTTAAAGTACTTGGGATGAAACTGTTTCTGAACCACGAGGTCCATACAGGAAAAGATTTGAAGCTTTTGCCACGTTAGAACAGTTCAAACTGGCAGCATGACTGAGGCAGCATGTGCTTGATGCTGTATACAGATAATTCTTTTTCCGCTCAGCTGCTCTGAGTGGTGCAGTGAGAGTAATGTGGAAAAAGATGATCCGCTGTGGCAACCCCTAATGGAAGCAGCTGAAAGACGAAAAAGAAGGTGCAGTGACAGTAACAACGCTTAAGCAGCTATGGTATTTGGACTAGTTTGGCTATTCCATGGACCATTATATTGTTACAGGTTAATTACAATCCGATGCATTAAACTAATAAACAATATGCGGCTAATTTCAACGTATTTATAAAGCCGCATCAGGGATGTGGATCTAAAAAGGGTAACCACACAGGAACAGTAGCACTGCTTTGATGCTGGGTGCCGCCAGTCTCCAAAACCGAGTGCAACAAAAGAGGTAGTGCAAGTGTGAGGCACACAATGAGGAGTAAAGGCGCAGGAGGCAGGTTGACAGCGATAGCAAGTATAAAATTAGACATGAGCTGAGAAAGGTATGTCAAAAATAATGGCAGGGTCTGAGAAGCAGGCTTTACGGGAACATGCTCAAAAAAGCAAGTACTGGTGAAGAGACGTGCACAAACACATGAAAACTGAAGACATGCACTGAAAGAACATGCAGTGTAAGAGATAGCAAACATTTTTAATTCTTCTTTTACCTGTCTACCATGGTTAGTTTATTAATAAATGTTATTTGTTATAAAGTACATTTCAGTCTGACAAGTATACACAAATACATTATACCAGGATATACTGAAACCTTTTTAATTACAGTATATCATGATATGGATTTACTGCTACTGTCATTGACAGCACAGAATGGATCCATGGATTCATGTTGTATATGACAGCCTCAGACACTATCATCCATATATTGCAGCAAAAACTGATTCCTCAGGTCATGAGTTATTTTTCCAATATTCAGTTGTCCACTTTCAATGACCACATGCCTACTATAGCTTATACCTGTCAGGAGCAGAACCAGGCATGATCTCTGACTGTTGTAATTCATCTACTTCAATGCATTGTTCATTCTTAACATAACATTTGTGAAGAACGTTTGAGTATTCATAACCTGTCTTGAATGAGCTTTGCCATCCATCTCTTATTTACTTTCATTTGTAAAATGTATTCACCCAAAGAACCGCCACTCACTTGAACTCTTTATTGCGCTAATCTCTGAAAGTGTTCGAGTTTCTAGTACAGAAGGATAGCAGTTTTCAAGACAATGGGATCACCACAACTGGCAACGACATTCATTCCGCTGTCAATGTCACTTAGTTCACATGTTTTGCAGATTCTAATCTTTGGTTGAATAATTAAACCTCTGGACCACGTATACTTGCTATATACAGGTTGTTGTGGAAAGAAGTGGCCAACAGATCATAGAGGATATACAGTATTGATAAGACTTTCAAGACAATGTCATCTGTTGTGGTCTCTGGCACATTGGCTTATGAGAACTTCTTTTCATACCATCTGTGTTGTTGATAGCTTATCTGTGTATGGATGCAAAGGTTTCATGGTTTTGATGCAATAATCACAGAACTAGCAATATGACACATTTTAACCAATAGCTGGATTGTTTCAGGAGATCAATAACAATATTATATTTTTCCACAGATCCTTGATGTGTCATCTTAAAAGTAGCGTGCACACAAGGCTCCAGGATACACAGATAACAGAACTAACAAAGCAATGTAAAGCATGCACAGTGACCTTCCACCAACCACATCAAAGTTTTCAGCTGTTACAACTAGTTTGGGGTTCTTTATCATGTGCAGAGCTACCTTTTCAAGCGCTACCCTTTTGAGTTGCAGCCAAATGTTTTTCATTTGGTGTAATGGCACACTAACAAGAAGTAGGTAGGTAGGTAGGTAGGTAGGTAGGTAGGTAGATATCAAATATACTAATAAAAGGCAAAGCCCTCACTGACTGACTGACTCACTCACTCACTCACTTACTCATCACTAATTCTCCAACTTCCCGTGTAGGTAGATGACTGAAATTTGGCAGGCTCATTCCTTACAGGTTACTTACAAAAGTTAAGCAAAAAATTCTACGCGTAACGGTCATAACTGAATACTACTTACTTACATATATACGGCCACAGCCTGCAGCTCAGTCGCCGTGTGAGGCGGAGTTGCGTCCCCCATCACATGTAGTTGACTGCCTGCCTATATGTAGTTGGCATGCCCACGCCCATAATTGACTGCCTTCCATATAAGGGCAGCACTAATCTCTTATTTATAAACGGCACAAATATATTCACATGTACTTATATTACATATACACATATAATATATACTATATTACAACTATATACACATATAAATTAGACA
This sequence comes from Polypterus senegalus, assembly GCF_016835505.1. Taxonomy (NCBI): domain Eukaryota; kingdom Metazoa; phylum Chordata; class Cladistia; order Polypteriformes; family Polypteridae; genus Polypterus; species Polypterus senegalus. The sequence goes on along the minus strand of NC_053167.1, from coordinate 95,974,414 downwards.
CCCAGACACACACAATCCCCACACGTTCCCCAGTCCTTTATCTGAACTTTCTTTTAAAAGTTTATAATCACACGGCCTGGGAAGTCTGCAGTGAATCCGACCAATCCTGATGTGCGCCGTGGACGCGTTTACTTAATTTACATGTAAAGCGATCTCACCGGCTCGGCGACAGTTCCTTTATTATACTCACAGGCAAATCCACAACTTCATAGAGACACTGCCGAAAAAGATAGAATGCAAGAAAGCATGTGACCATCCCTTTCAGAACTGGTTTCTGTCCTGCATGATGCCTCTTTAATAATTTCTGATCCACACTAGAAAAAATGTATTGAGGGTAGCACAATGGCACCATAGTTGGTACTGCAGATCAAGATTCTATTACTGATCTGGTCAATGCCTAGAAGAGGTTTTTCCCCATATTTTTTCAGGAACTTAATTTTCCTCCTAGACCTCAAAGGTGTGTATGCCATCTTAAGTGCCATCTATAGTGGGAGGCATAAGGGCAAATGCCTCCTACCAAAAAGGATACTCTAACAACATTTGGCTGTAATTTGGCCCAGTGTCAATGGATGTAAATCCCCTTCAGGATTCATTTTTCTCCCTTACCTTATACCCAAAGCTGTCAAATAGCTTATAGCATCTCAGACCGTAGTGGAAAAAGCTGGGCAACAAAATGAGTGGGTGATTATTTAAGTTACAAAATTGATTTTTTACTCTCCTATTTTATCCTTGTCATATATAATGAGCTACAAGATAGTATGAATATACTGTAATTCATTAAAGTGTTCAGAAGGGCCTGAAAACATAAGGCTATTCCACCACTATTATACACACGTGCTGCATGGGAAAGAAAAAACAAATAGAAGAGGCTAAACACAGCATATGAGGACACAGTTTCTGTGTAGGTCTTCTTGTATTGGCTTTGACAAATCTGGTCCTTGCAAAGTCTGCAGCTTTACAACACATATAATTTCTAAATCAATACACAACATAAACGATAGATGGATTAGATAGATAAAAGGTAATCTCTGCCAAAAACTGGAAGACTACTTGCTTTCAGAATGAACTGCTCCACTTTGTTCCTTAATTGCTTCTTCAGGTAATATGCTTATGAGCGACCCCCGAATCCCCAGCTTGTGCTAAAGTTGCCCATTGTGAACCATGCACAATTCTCACTATTATTGGATTTAATTAGTTCCTTAAATAAAATAAAAAAATTAAGACCACAGCTATTTTAATTTACGAAAATTCTCACACAAAAATGATTTATTCATTATATTGGAGGCACAGTCACACAGTGGCTACTGCTTATGCCTGTTGATTTCAGTGTCCTGGGTTCAAAGCTGTTATTCAGTTATTAACTTTGTGGAATTAGTTTTTTTCTTCAAAGACTGTAACCCAAGTAGTGTAGTATGGTGATGGATGTATCAGAGATGGTGTTATGACTCTATAACCCTTATTGTTACTTGCCAGTGGTCACACAGTGCTGCAGTGTGTAGTGCTGCTGATTCACACCTTGGGTTCACAGCCTCTGATTGTATCTGCATTAGGTTTAAATCCCAAAGATGTGTTGTTTGGTTAACCTGAAACTAGAAAATAGCCTTGTGTAAGTGTTTGTGTGTCTTATGTTTTTTAAATGCAGTAACTGGGTGATGAGATGTATAAAGAAACTGAGCGAAAGCTCAAAACAAAAAGCTTTAATCAGAAACCAAAACATGTCAAAAAATCAAAGTGAGGAGTCTTATGCTGAAAATCAAGCAATAAAGCCTAGTGTACTCCATAAGCAACATTTTTATTCAGTCCCGGATAACCTATACCTGGGAGTGCTGACAGTACTAAACTTTATACAGCTGCACAAGCAACCAGAGGATGCATGTTCCACAAAATGGCAACACCCTAATCAAAAAAGATGGCATCGGAAAAAGGTGTGAAAATAAATAAACCTCTTTAAATATGTTTCAAAGAAATTCTTAAATTCCAGAACTGGTTTAAGCACATATCTGTATTGTTAAAACAAAGAAGAAAACACCAAAAAGACAAAGAAAAAATAAAATCACTAAATAAATGAATAGTCTATCCATCCATCCATCCATTTCCTAACCTGTTTACCTGCTGACTATCCCAGCAAGCATCAGGCACAGGGCAGGAGCAATCACTGGAGAGGGTGCCATCCATTTGCAGTGTGATCCCTCTCACTCTCTCTCACACACACACACCAATTTATAACAATAACAGAATTCCCAAACCTGCCTCATCTAACCCGAGGTCACAGGGTCCACACAATATCCATTCATCACTATAGGAAAATAGCACAAGAGAGGTCAGTGGTCCACTGCAAGACCCAAACATGCATACACTCATACAGGGCTAATTAGAAATGACCAGTACATTTAACCTGCGCCTCTTTGGTGAAAACTGGAGTACTCAAACAGAGGGAAACCCATCCAGACATGATGAGAATGTGCAGACTCCAGACTTGGGTTGCACGGTATACTGGTACTCTAAAAGTACAAAAACACAAATTTTGAAACAGTATGGTAATAGTATTTTGGGATTTTCAGCACTGGAGATAGTCATCTGCTTTCCCCATCTGAAACTCACTCTTGCAGCTGTGCAAAAATCTCTGTTTTATAGAATTCACAAAAGAATATTACACACTTCAATGCAATCAGAATTTTAATGAGGAACCCTAAACCCCCCAACTTTGACATGATTAGGCCTTCATGGCTATTAAGAGGGAAGCACCAAGCAGACAAGCAATCATGTGGCACACAAGGGAAGCTGGGGTATTGGAGTTATTTGCTTCAAGAGCATTTTGGTAATTTTACAACCAATCCAATACTACTCTATATTGACAATGACCAAGCATTGAATTTCAAACACAGAATACTGGAACAGAGAGGTGGCACCAATTACCATGGTGATACTATGTCACCACACCATATAAAAAGGAACTAAAGAGATTAAGCTTTCTTGGGAGCATATCCTTTAAACTCTTCTATGAACTGAATATGTTCAGGGTGGCCATCTGACTCTGGGTTTTCGGATACGTTATTTTTTTGTGCATTTTCACTACATTACTACTATCATTGTCGGGTTCAGCATGTGATCCTAATGTGCCAGTGAATGCCAAAGAATATTTAAAAAGAACCCTAATCATCACAGTGCATGAGTAAGCCTAGCATTGATTAGCACCCTGACCAGGGTTGTTTCCCATATTGCTCCCAATGCCGCCTCAATAGGTTCCAACCCCCTTAGACTATGAAACAGGATTAAGCAGGTTTGACAGTGTTATGTTATTTAAAATAAAAAATAAAGTCAGAGATAAACAGAATTAAATAAAAAAAAAGGAGCTGGGACCTGCAAAATAGAAATGCCACATTCTACACTCCATTGTTGTCCTGTAATTTTTCACTGTGACCAGTCCCTTCATCAAAGCCTGGTTTGTGCTGATTGAATTCCTTGTTCAATTAACTTCTCATGCAGTCCAGTGTGTGTGGCAGAGGAAAACTATGAAAAAACTAAAGCTAACCTGTTTTTTTATTTTTCACGATAAACTTTGGCTTTGGCATATCCTGACATGGATTAAGTGGCTTTGAGCATAGCTGTATGTTTGTATATAGCATTCCTCTCATCCATGGTTCACTACAGATCCAAGCAATTCTAAGACTGAATTACGTGAGACCAATAAATGGACACCTGGACAGATGGGTTAGTTCATTTACTCATTGTTTAACACTAGAATTATTCCATCCCCCCACCAATTTAGAACGTGCACAAACTTCTCTCAGCTCATGCCTTGATTGAGTATCTGGGAGTGAAGAAAAGTTTTAGAGTGGAAATAATAGATCGTTATTTGGAACACACGCATTTCATGTTTGTTCCGTTTCTACAGTAATCTGTGTAGACACATTGTTAAAACAGAAACGTTTTTTATATTCTAGTAGTAGATGACAAAATGTAGGCATAAACTATATAATGTATGAAGCTTGAAGTCCAAATAGCAAAGAAACGTTTTCACAAGAATAACACAATTGCGCTTTTATTCAAAAATATAACTGCAGAAACAAAAAGCCGCCCTAACATGCAACATTGACAGCAGTTTATTGTAACTGCTTCTGTGGTTCAATAGAATCACTTCCCGCTTGGAAATCAAAAGGTCACGAGTTCAATCCTGCGCCCCTCCGTTTTGAGAAGTAAACTGCTTTTAGTCTTACTGTTTTAGAATAAAAGCATACATTTGATTTCAGTTAATTTGCAGTGGATCAAGACTTGTATTTTAAAATGAGTTCATCAAGAACACGGGGACACAGATGGAAACTTAAGGGTAAATTTCGCACAAACATTAGGAAGTTTTTCTTTACACAAAGAACGATAGACACTTGGAATAAGCTACCAAGTAGTGTGGTAGACAGTAAGATGTTAGGGACTTTCAAAACTCGACTTGATGTTTTCTTGGAGGAAATAAGTGGATAGGACTGGCGAGCTTTGTTGGGCTGAATGGCCTGTTCTCGCCTAGAGTGTTTTAATGTTCTAATGCATAATCCACTTGAGGGCTATGAAAAAAATTAAGAATTATATACATACGCAGTGCACTGCAAGTATCCGAAAATCAAAACTTGACATGCACATTTCAAACCACATTTCAATTTTTGTATGATTTTTACCTAATAACACTAATGCATACATTGGGGGTTTTGAGGATTGGGGGTATGGGGTGAGTCTGAAATCTTACTTGTGCGATGCAAGAGAAAAGTCATGATGATAAAAATCAATATAAAACTATAGCAGTTTGTGTACGACTCTACTGCCGGCAGACACTACAGCCTGCATTTAAGTGTTCAAATTTAATTTTTCAATAAATTTTATCTATCCTGAATTTGCAAAAATAATAAAAATAAATTCATCAGACAAATGTGACCTTTTAAGCAAATAAGAATTCCAGCTACATGCAGACTTAAAATTGTTTCCACTGCAAGATGTTTGCAAATTGGTAAGCTTTTTTAAAATTTCATATTTCTTTAAAAAGATAGAAGCCAAGCAAAATGACACCTTTTATTGGCTAACTAAAAAGGTTACAATATGCAAGCTTTCAAGGCAACTCAGGCCCCTTCTTCAGGCAAGATGTAATACAGAAACTGGAGTACCCTGTGTTTATATACTCACACGAGGACAAGAAACAACTTTGGTAAATCTTTAAATGAAAAATCTTAAATGTAAAAAGTTAATAGATTCATTCAGGCTAAGATTAATTTAACAAGAGAAAGAAGAACAATGTATGGTCAAGATCTTTGGATAAGATAACTGTCCAACAAAGTCCATTGAAGTTTATGATGAGTTTTTCAAAACAATATGGGTCTGTAGACAGGTTATCTGTGTCAGTCTGAGAGATGCAAACAGTCCTCATACCTGGCCATAAAACTTTCGTCTCTATTCAAGCTATGTTTTAATGTATTAAATTTTAACATGAGTTTAGCTTCCCATTCTTTTCTCTCTTGCTGTGTTTTGAAGTTGCCCATAAGCACTGTGACTTTAAAGTCCCTCTCGCAGTGTCCATGGCTGTTGAAGTGGGCCGCTACAGGAACATCTGTGCTGCCATATTTAAATGTGGAACCTGTGTAAATTCATTCTCTGGCAGAGTGTTTGTCCAGTTTCTCCCACATAAAGTGCAGTGTCAGGACATTTCATGCAAAGAATTAGGTAGATCACATTAGATGATCTGCAGGAAAATGATCCCTTTATGTGATGTTCAAGTCGGCAGTGTGGTATAACAATACGGTCTGTATTGTAAATGTAGGCACACACTTTACATCTTTTCTGTAGGCAGGGAGATGTGCCATTTTCTGTCGGTTCATTTAGGGAGCTTTGGACAATTAGTTGCTGAAGGTTTGGTGGTTGTCTGTATGCCAGGAGGGGAGGTTCAGGAAATACATTTTTCAGTGCTTGGTCGTTGTTTAGCATTGGCTGAAGTTCTTTTATAATTTTTCGAAGTGTTTCAAGATGTGGGTTGTAGGTGACAACAAGGGGGATGCGGTTCTTGTTGTCTTTATTTTTGTATTCCAGAAGGTTGTTTCTGGGTATGGCAGTAGCTCTTCTTATTTGAGTGTCTGTCATTTTGGGGGTATAACCTTGTCTGATGAAATCTTGTCTGAGCTCCTGCAGTTGTTGATCCCGGTCTGTCGGGTCTGAGCAAATACAATTGTACCGTATTGCTTGGCTGCAAATAATGGAGCTCCTTATATGCTTGGGGTGGAAACTGTCACTTCTTAGGTAGGTCCATCTGTCTGCTGGTTTATGAAAAACAAGCTACAAGGGTGTTGTCTTTCAGTTGAACGGTGGTGTCAAGGAAGCGGACTTCTGTTTTTGAGTAAATCAGCTTCAGCTTTATGTTGGGGTGAAAAGAATTATATTCGTTATGAAAATGGAGGAGGTCCTTCTCACTGGCAGTCCAGATTATGAAGATGTCATCTATGTAACGGAGATACAAACAAGGCAACACAGATGTTCCTGTAGCGGCCCACTTCAACAGCCATGGACACTGTGAGAGGGATTTTAAAGTCACAATGCTTATGGGCAACTTCAAAACACAGCAAGAGAGAAAAGAATGGGAAGCTAAACTTATGTTAAAATTTAATATTATACAACATGGCTTGAATAGAGACAAGAGTTTTATGGCCAGGTATGAGGACTGTTTGCATCTCTCAGACTGACACAGATAACCTGTCTACAGACCCATATTGTTTTGAAAAACTCATCATAAACTTCAAAGGACTTTGTTGGACAGTTATCTTATCCAAAGATTTTGACCATGCATTGCTCTTCTCTCTCTTGTTAAATTAATCTTAGCCTGAATGAATCTATTAACTTTTTACATTTAAGATTTTTCATTTAAAGATCTACCATTGTTGTTTCTTGTCCTAGTGTGTGCATATAAACACAGGGTACTCCAGTTTCTGTATTACATCTTGCCTGAAGAAGGGGCCTGAGTTACCTTGAAAGCTTGCATATTTTAATCTTTTTAATTAGCCAATAAAAGGTGTCATTTTGCTTGGCTTTTCTCTAAATTCATAATGGCTAACACGGTACAACACCCTAGTACTACTTTAAAAAAATCAAATCTAGGTCATGAGAATAAAAGATATTTTATCTTTAAATGGCAAAATAAAAGCTCTGTATTTAGCCAGCCAGTCTATCAGATAGCTTACTGTGATTGTGACAGCACAAATATATTTTTAACGTGCTGCCCCATTAACTACAACAATATACATGGACCCTCGATCTAAACAGACTAGCATAATATTGCCACAAAATTCAATGAAATCAAAAGTTTAATGATAATCAGTAAACATTAAGCCATGATTCTTGTTCACCATATCTTCAGTAATTTATTCAAAGAATTCAATATCAACATCCAATGAATGCAGAGTATGTTTTTTTTTTTTGTTTGTTTATACAGCAAAGGAGCAACTATGGAGAACTTTTATAGCCTGCCAGGAGTGACAGTGAAGAGTCACTGATGCTGATGAACAACTGAGAACAGTAGTTTTAATAAAAGTTTTCATGTAAGACCATTTGAGAGATGCTTATACTTTAGCAATGCATTCCAAGTCTACAGCTGAAGTTATGGTTGTTGTATTGATTGGTTCTTTCGACTGACATGCGTGTCTCCTAAACTGTGCTAATTTATCATTGTTATTATCATTATAGTTGTTGTTGCTAAATTACTATATATGTGATAGCCATACTGCATAATGCATTGTAAATACACTGACTGTGTCATTTTGTAAAATTTTGTTAATTTCTGAAATCTGTTTAAAGTGTCTGTTACAATTTCTTATAAATGTCTCTTAAGTTTGCACTTTCACTCTCCCTGATCCTTAGCTGGTGATAGGACATGGTTTCCTCCGGAGCCCATACACAGTTGTAGGTGCTGCTGGATTTCGGATTATATGGATAACACCTTCCCATGCTGTTTGCTCCATGGGTATGGCTTTGGCATCATTGAAGCTGAGTCGCTGGTTTCTCAGATCCTCCTCAATTTGTTTGATCAAGTCTTAGACACCGTTCTTTGAACCTTCCAATCCTCAGGGCATTTCCGCCAGAGTACCTGTACGGTATCTGGCAGGTGTTCATTCTGCAAGAATGGCCAAACCATCTCAGCCTTTTCAGTTGTATGGCCTCTTCAACTGTTGGTTGGAGGTTGCAGCTTGTCTGTATGATTACACTTTTTCACGGAAGGAGACACCCAGGATCTGCCACAGGCATTGTGTTTGGAAGAACTTGAGCTTGTTCAGGAATTGTTTGAACAGGGTCCACATTTTGTTTCCACACAGGAGAATCGGCAGAATTAGTGTTTGGAAGAGGCAGATTTTAGTCTTGAGGGAGATGTCGGACTTCCTCCATAGATACCACTTGAGCGAGGCGAACACCGTTTTTGCCTGGCCATTCCGGCTGTGGACTTCAGTGGTGGATGTCACTTTCTTCTCTTGGATCAGTGACCCCAAATACTAGAATGTTTGTACTTGTTCAGTTTGGACCCCATAGAGGTGAACAGTGGCCTGCTATAAGGGCTGCAACAATTAGTCGACGTTACCAAAGAAGGAGAACGTCTGAGGAGGAGAGGACGGTAGAGGAAAATAAACGTGGTTGCAATGGCGAGTCGGATAGAGAAGGGAGAAGGAGATGGAAAAAAATTGAGACAGAAACCTTCTAAAGTGTGGGAGCACTTCACCAAAAAAGAAAAAAAAATTGAATGCAGATTATGCAAAGCGGAGCTTTCTTTTCACGGCAGCACCACTGCGATGCATGAGCATCTGAAACGCAAGCATCCTGGAGCTGTGATGCCGCCGTCTCTTGAGAGGTAAGTTTTAGCGAGTAAAGTTAGTGTCCTGTGTTAACGTTGATGTTTGTACTATATATAATGTGTATATCAAGGTTTAAACAATGATAGTTAACCCTTAAACCGCCACATACTTGTGGGTCAATGCACCCCTGGACGCCAAATACTTTTTAACTGCACTTTTTAAGTAAACATCACAATTCACAAAGAAAATGTGAAATTTTAATGGAACACGTATTTTTTTTCATGCAACGAGCATCACATTTACTGCAACACTCATCATTTTACACACTGCAAATGAACTGTAAAAACTATAATAAAAAAAAACTACAGAAACAATCTATTATATGTTCAAGGTGTAACTGACGGCATTGATGAAATTCAGTAAACCACTGAGCCAACTGCGCTTCAAATGGCTGCACACAAACACAGAGAGGTAAACGCTGATGACTGCAGACTCGTCTAGTGCAGCGGCTGAATCCCAGAGTCAGTGGTGGTGCAGTTCTGCCGGTGCCGGCAGTCAAGAGCTGGCTGCTCAACAAATATATGGCACTGACTGATCAGCTCTGGTGTGCTGGCAAATTGCTCTGTGAAGCAAATATAGCCAGTTGCAGGGTTCAATGAATGTACGTCACAGCATATACTCGGCTTCAGCATGCTTCCAAATTGCACTGGAAACCGACTGTAGCCGGTTCCAGTGGTTTAAGGGTTTAGCGAATATAATTTCAGTTATGTTCGCGAACGTGTTTAGAGCTATAGTAAACGAGTGAATAGGAGTTGCTGCGCCGTCCTAGCTTTTTGTTTTCTTCTTTTTTCATATAATATTTGAGTTCTATGAATAGTAAACCATCTCTAACTAACATTAGGTAACTTGTGTTTTGGAGCATATCAGTAATTAGCTTGTTATATATTTTAGTCCGTTATTTTTTAATTTGACATATATATTACAAGATATCATAAACTACAACACTTTTCCTTCAGAGTGTGAGGATTAAAATATCTTTCTCTGTTGCTCTTTATGTTTCAGTGGTACTAAGGAAAGGCATGTAGACAAGTTTATCCTGAAAAGAGGCTCTTGCACTGCTCAAACGGCTGAAGTTTTTACAGAAAGGCAGCTACATGCGACCTATATCTATGGTTGAAGATCAGGGCTTCAAGCAGATGATCAACACTTTTCATCCAGGCTACACCTTACCCTCCAGAACTCATTTTACAAAGCTCATTGAGGAAAAGTGTGAATCTGCTATTACTCAGATGAAAATTGTTCTTAAATCAGCCAAGAACAAGACTGCCCTGACAGCTGATGCCTAGACCAGTGTTCCCACAGAGGCTCATCTTGGTATCACTTGCCACTTTATAAGTGATGATTGGAATCTTTTTAGCTTCAGCCTCACAACCATGCCATTAGAAGAACGACACACTGGGACAAACATCGCTGCATGGATTGAGCAGGCTATGGAAAAGTTTGAGATCCCTCCAAGCAAAACTGTGGCAGTTGTTCATGACAATGGCTCCAATGTCATCCTGGCTGCTAACATCTTGCAGGAAAAACATGGGTGGATGTCCGTCCACTGTGCAGGCCACACTTTGCAGTTGGTGATCAATAATGTACTGAAACACCCTCAGATCAGTAAAGCACTTGGAGCAGCAAGGTTTCTTGTAGAGCGCTTTAAACAAAGTGAACTGGCTTCAAGCAAGCTGAAGACCAAGCAGAAACAGATGGGGACCCAGGAACAGAAACTTGTCCAAGATGTCTCTACCAGGTGGAACAGCACTTATTATATGATAACAAGCCTCCTGGAACAAAGACGGCAACTGACTGCAACTCTGTCTGACCCAACAGTAACACAAGGAGGGAAACAACACCTAGACCTCAAAGCTGATCACTGGAACATTTTAGAGGAGCTGGCTAAAGCTCTCCAGGACTTTGAATGTGCTACAGTCTACTTGAGTGGGGAAAGCTATGTGACAGTCTCTGCTCTGCCTCTACTGGTCAAAGGGCTTCTGAAATCCACCCACACTGCTTATGATACATCTGCTGTGCAGGCTTTCCAGGCAGCTGCTTCAGAGGAGATCACTGCATGTTGGTCAAGATAGGTCACCTTAAAAGATGATGATCCAAACAAACTGATCACTGCAACTGCACTAGAGCCACGTTTTCGAAAGTTGAAATTCCTGAAACCAGAAGAGAGGTTAAGTGTTCGGAACAAAATACAGGCTCTGGCCCTCCAGTCCATGAATGGGAGTATTACTCAAAACCACCAGCTTGCCACGGGGCACAAAGAAGCAACAGGACCAGATGATGAGGGTGCTTCAACTTCAGCTGAGAGAACTTCAAATAGATCTCTACTAGCTCTTGATTCACTGCTAGGATGTGACTCAACAGACAGGGACAATGAGAACACTGAAAAAGATACTCACAAACAACTGATCAGTAATGAAGTAAGATTTATTTATTGAAATAAGAATAGTGCATATTAAACATGTCAATGTTAAACATTTCAGGTGTAGCCAACTGGCTAATTTTTATCTGTTTACCATGCCAGGTGTTGATGTTCTTTGGAGAGCAGCCCATTTTGAAGAGTCTTGGTGGAAGGCAAATGAGGCAAAGTATCCCACTCTTGCCTTATTGGCAAAATCATTCTTATGTACTCCTGCTACCTCTACTCCCTCTGAGTATCTCTTCTCAGCAGCTGGGAACATTGTCTCAAAGAAGAGAACCAGCCTCACACAAAAGCATGGTGTTATATGCATTGATCTTTTGGCCATACAACTGGACAGTATAGGCAATGTCATGGAGGATATTGGTGGCCTTGGTATTGGTATCAGTGAATATGGAACTGTCATCTCCAAACATCAAATCAGTCACAAAGTTGTACTTGTCGTACTGCACCCCACGCCTGCCGTTGAATGCTTTTCTCATAATGGCGTCAATCACTGTAGTGAAGAGCGAGAATTTGGATTAAGAATTCCTCAGATAGTTCATTTCGGATCCACACAGAGTTGGTCAAACCATGATATGAAGCTTGGAGGAGGGATACACTCATCCTCCAATGCTTTCCAAAGGGCTAGCCAGTGGACAAAGTCAAACGCAGACTTGAAGTCGATGAAGATGATGACTGTTCAATGCCCACACCTAATTCTTTCTTCCATCAGTTGGCAAATGAAGATTTGACTGTAACAGCATCAATATGGCCTGAATTCTGATTGTTCTTCTTGGCTGGTTTCTTCACAATATTTCTGCAACCTGGATTGGATGATCTTCATAAAGACCTTGTCGATGATGGACTTTGCACTTCATATGTTCAGTAAAAAGGACAGTTGCCTCTTAGCTTGCTCTCAGAATTTGAAACAGCCAATTTGCAGAAGCTTGCAGAAGACAGAATGTAACCAAGTTTCATTTCACAGCTAATCTTTTCCACAATATCACATTTTTTTCTAAAAATAATATTTTTAGTGCAATGTTCAGAGAATGTACAGTATCACATTGCCTGTGTAGCAATATGTGTTGCATGTGTGTGATCTCATGCCTATTAAAGACAGTGAGGGAAATGGGTGGCAAAAGTGTACATTGCCTCAGGTGGTATTATTCACATGCTGGCCCAGTCTGGCAGCATTGGTAATAAGGCAAGGGCCATCCCTGGACTTTGTTTAAGTTATACATCTTTCTTCTTCATCTTCTACATTTTCCCATTTTCATATGGGGATGCTATATTTGACCAGCCTCCTCCATTCTCATCTGTTGTACACTTCTTTCCATGACACCCCTTTCTCGCTTTAATAAATAGTAAATACAGAGCACTTTACATTAAATGGTTTAGATAAGTAAAAGAAATTAAAATAATGACAGAAGACTGCATCGTTGACTGAGAAACAATTACAGAGCACAACTTCGCTAGACGTCCTGGGGACTGATAGCCATCCTTGTGCCTGATGGAGCAGTCCTGGGTGGCTGTAATGAGAAGACCCCATAATCATATCATTTATAAATCAGATCATTCATTTACAAGGATCTCTTCATCTCATGGCACTAACTGCTTTGCCTTAAATTCCACACGTATTAGCTTGCCTAATCCGGGTGAAACATTTTTTCTTGAGCGCCGCTCCCAATCTGATGGCTCTTCTTTTGCTGTAAAAGGGCAAATCAAATGTATCTGAAGTAAGCTTGAAGCTGTTCAAAGGAAACGCTGAGAGACCTGTTCATTTTAAGAACAGATTTACAACATTGACAGGTACGGTGATTACCAAGTTTAAAGGCCAGCCTGGATTGATGATGCTGCAGTTGACTACTTCTTAAAAGGTCACTGTCTTTTTTTTTTTATTTTTCCTTTCCCCAATTGAAATTCATATGACATAAGAGAGGGGGTCAAAGCCAGTGTGCTGTATGCAATATGCATTTCCCTCCTGTGATTATAGGTTCATCTTGGCACAGAAGATACTTCAAGAGCTATGGGGATTGTGAGTCAAAGGAGAACAGAGAGTCTGATAAAGCAGCCATATAACAGGGAGGCAAGTGAGAGTGATTGGGGTGAGACATTAAGAGTGCTTTGTTTCATTAAAAGACAAAGTGGCTACATTTAGGTGAACATTCTGCTAATGTGAGTTAAATTATTATTGCTGACATTCAAACTCACCCTGGGCTAATTTGGAATCGCCGGTTAATCTAAGTTACACCTCTTTGAGGAAAACTGGAGTACTGAGACAGAGGTAAACACACTCAGATATGGGGAAAATGTGCAAACTCTAGACTGATAATGATCAGATGTGGCATTCAAACATAGAACACTGGGGCAGTGATGCAACAGTGACTACCACAGTGACATTTTGACACCCTATATAAAAATAAACTCACAAAAATTTCATTAATTTTTTTTTGGGAGCATAGCGTTTAACTTCATTTCTATTAACTGAATATATTTGGCTCTCTGTGCATCTTCATTGTCCACTGTACTAATTTGATTGAGTTAATCCGAGGCTCCATTTATAACAAAGAGTTGCTTTGTCCTAATTGGTAGGATGTCCTCATTTTACAGAAACTTCAAGTGGTGATTGGACTGAACCGATGTGCTGATTGGGAAGGCCAAATGCCTCTCCCTAGACCCCTCTAGTTAAAATTATTCAGGAAAAAGGCAGTTAGAGGAAAAAACAAAAAGGAGAGAAAAACTGACAAATATTTAGGATTGTGCAAGTGGCATCCAAAAATGTTTTGAACATTGTGTTTACATTAGAAAGCCCTGTTATATGAAGGAGAAAGTAGCAAATGTTCATGGGAATCACTTAAATTAGGTGAATTTAATAACACAAATGGAAACTAATCAATAGCAGTCACTGATAAAAACAGAGAGAGAGAGAGAGAGAAAGAATAACTGGACCAGAAAAGTTGACCAGAAAAGTTGTCCCTAGTTACAGGATATTAGGTGTGCATGTTGGCTAAAAAAGCGTTCTGGACTTTCTGATGCAGCTAAGAATTACAAACATGGAAGTGCATCGGTCAGAAGAGCATCTCACATTCAATCTGCTGGTCCAGGATTCAGATTTGTTAGGCTAAAAACTACAATATTAGGACATTTCTGATGAGAACAGGCCTTTCAGCAAAACAGGCTCGTCCATCCTATTCACCTAGGCTGTGTAAAATAATATGTCAGCATCTGAAGGTCCCAAAGTCCTTCTCTTCAACACACTAGTTGATAATTTATTCTATTTATGGTTGTTTGCATTTAGAGATATTTTCTAATATTTAAGTGAAATCTGCCTTAATCAAATTTCCATCCAATCCAATTTTTTTTAAAGGACTGCTGGTATCTACTTGGACTTGGACTAATTCCTTTCATAATTTTAAACATTTCAACCGTCTCCACATTGCTCATACCTTTCAGCCCTGGACTCAGCTTAGTTGCTCTTCTCTGTATTTTCACTACTGCTGCTAAGTCATTTTTGTAATATGGAGACCAAAACTGCACACAGTACTCTAGGTGAGGCCTCACTGGTGTGTGATGAAGCTTAAGCATAACCTTCTTTCACTTGTACTCAATAACTCATGAAATAACTTAACATCCTATTCTTTCTCGATCACTTCTATACACTATCTTGAGGTAGTGATTAGCCCACTATGACTCTTAGGTCCTTCTCATAATGGGTATTTTCAGAACTCCCATTATATATTCAAATCTAACAGTTTTACTCCCTACATGTAATACATTACATTTACTTATATTAAATTTCATCTACCATAAACCTTTCCAACCTTGTATGCTGTCCATGTCCGTCTGCAGCAATTTAGCCGATTATACATCATCTGCCCTTTAACTTATTTTGATACACTTTGGTCTGGTGTTAATATTTTCTGTATTTTGTGTATCCAAGTGACTGCTGTGCTGAATTGTAAAATACAAGGCTGGCAGGAGGTCTGTTATTGCAGCTGTAATTTTGAGTGCCAGTTCAGTCTGCTCTGTGAACTCACCAAGTGACCCCACGCAAGTCACTTAACCAGCTTGTGCTCTAGCCATCAAGATAGTAAAAAAAAATTAAAAAATGGCAATGCAGAAATTCAGGCTGTGTCCCTGCAACTGGCTCAAGAACTTAACATACCAGTGTTCCTGCTGCACAACCATTTAAATATACAGTGTATTTAGGCTGCTGTCACCTAAAGCCTATTGGGCAGCTCTAAGCACACGGTGGGAAATAAATCTGGCCAGTATATTACCAGGCACAGTGATGTACATGCCTACACTTCTCAAAATGGGCCTAATTTAGCACATCCATTTAACCCTAGCTGCACGACTTTGGATATGAGGCAGGAAAAAGGAAGATCCTTGAGGAAAAGTCACCACTACCGAGGGAGAGCAAGCAAACACCACACATATGATAATAGGGGTATGGGGTTCAAACACAGAACACCAAATCAGTAATAAAGCAGCGCTAACTCTAGTGCCACCAATTTGCTGTAAGAGAAATTTTCATACAAGTTTTGGGTCAACTGTATATGAAACAAATTCAAGACTGACAGTAAAGGCTCATTAGTTAAACACTGTAAGAAGTATAATCAGGGCCTTCCTAGCAAACTTGCAAGAAAAAATGAAACCCTGCTGACAGTGTGTTCATGCAGACCAGTCTGAGAGCAATGGGCAACAGAAGGTCCTAATGCAACACTCTGCTCACTATGCTATGACCTGCACTGTAACCCACCTTCCTGAGGTGGTCTGCACTTACCAGTTGTGTAGACCAGCATTCACCCTGCGATCAAGCCACATCTAAATGTGAGAAATGTGTTACACATTAATTTTAAAATGCAAGAATGAACAGGGCTAGTGCCTCATTATCACATTAATTTTTCTTTTTGTCTGCTATCTAAAACTAATTTAAATGTGACACCAATTAAATGTGCTGTCCAAGCACTTTCCACAATCAGTTCTTGACACTTCCCTATAAAACTACACTTTGACATTCCCTATTTTTGTCTTTTGTGAAGGACAATTCCCAAACCTGAGAAGAGGTATTCTAAAATGCTGATTTTGTGAAAAGCCAAATAAAAATTCCTGTGTACTAAAATATGTCAATCAAAATTATCATTTGATGTTTACTGTGTACTGTATTTGTCTTTTTTCAGAAACAAATCAACAAAAATGCTGACCACTACAAAACAGAGTATTGTGTTATTGTTAAATTTCTAAAATTAGATCACAATCCTTCACGCGATACAGTCAGCAGATTGGCTACAGATTTCTATTGTGGCAGAAATATCTCCTGCCTACCAAAATGGAAAATTGTGATTGCCCTTTCTCATGACAACCAAAGAAAATGTTTTCACAATTGCAATGGAGAACTGAAGAGTGAACGTGTGAAACAGGAGACAGTGTAAGGATTTGTTAGAGTCCAGTGAATCCATTCTTCACGAACAATAAAATGTGAGCAAGGTCTGCACATACAGTGTGCCCAGAATGTTGACGCCAGAATCCAGACAGGGAGAATTAAGAAACATTTCATATTTGGGGATGAATATTGGATACATCACTATGACCTACAGTTTAAACAACAATCGCAACAATAGATTCACAATACTTCTTCAGCACTAGACCAATTCCACCTCCAAGCCGGAGCCAAGCCGCAACTGGTCACTATTATACTGACTTTTTGGCATTTGCAACAGTCAATCTGAAAAAGATGCCAGGAAAGCTGTTGTCCAGCACTCCTTTTGCTTCCCAACGATACCTCCCTTCACTACATGGCTCTTTGACACTGAATTCCAAGAGATCGTACCCACAGCCATTTCTCCCCAATGTGACTACCACTAGGGCCCAACGATTTCCACAATGTGGAAAACATGGACGGAATCACGGAATTAACACATAAAAATGGATTTTAGATTTAAAAATGTGCAGAATTTAGAGACTGAAGGGGTGACTATTACAAAACTTTCCAAAAGTTCTATCATTGTTGTTTTTCAAGCGAATGCAGTTCTTGTAGAAGTCCAGTCGTACCTCTATCTGTTTGTGCTCGTGTTTCCTGCAAGTTTTCTTGTTACAGGCACGTAAACTAGCTAGTTGCATGAGACAGAAATGTCGAAGCTCACAGTATCAGATACCCTATGTCGAAAAAACTAAGAAACACGACCTTAACTGCAAAATTGAGGTCACAACAATGTCCCGGCAACTTTCCGCAAGGTTCTGCCAGCATACCATATTACCCTTTCAAAAATTAACGTTTCTGGATTTAATAAATGTTTTGTCTGGCGGTGACGAGGCACGAAAGGTCGACATTTGAGTCTTCCGTTATAAACTCGGCACTTACATACATGGGCAGATGAGCAGGCTTCTCCTCAGATGTAAAGAACCCTTAAAAGCGGGTCTCTCTTCTTTTTTGTTTAATTCCCAGATTTAGCGTCTTACAGATTATTTTTCTTTTTAATTAATTATTTTAAGACATGCAGTAGATGAAGCTACAGAAGTAATGATGCACGTTTTCAATCTGTAAACATTTAAGGTTTAAGAATCATTAGAAATTATTTACATACCTGTATTTATAATTAAAGGTGCTGATGACCTGTATTTTTTGGCAGATGTTATCTTTATGGAGAGTTGCAACTTTTCCACCTTTTCACAGGCAGCACTTCTGTCCCTTCACAACAACCAGCTGAATCTTAATGACAATTTAGCAGTTGTTACAGACAATGCATCCTACTGTCTGAAAGCAAAACAGGAAGTTTTAAAAGGGGTTATGCCTAACAGTGTACATTTACTCTGCTTGTGTCACATCATCAGTTAGGTGTGATAGACCTGGCAGCACTATAAATACTTTAATGAGCTGCATCACTAGTGATGTGGGTAAAGTCTGCCTTCTCCAAGAAGCCTGCCAGGAACCCCAGAGGCAGGAAACACCACGTGGAATAGCTGGATCAAATCAGTAAGGTACCTCGCTGAACATTTTCAGTTCTTTCTGGCTGAGAATACATCTGTTCAGGCTGTAACAAATACTGTATCTTAGCCCATAAAAGTGAAGTTAACCTTCATCTCAGAAGGATACATCAAACTAGTAATGGCTCTTATAATTCTGCAGGGCACTCACTATCCTACTGCAGTCTCGGCATACAGCATGACGGAGGATCTGGGTTTCTACCTGATAAATGGATATGAAAAATAAGGTTCAGTTCTGCTAGTGTGCCGTTTCATTAAAACAAATGTAAAGTGCCATTTCATTATTGTTTGTTTTGTTATAATTGTTGCTACTTTAAAAAAAAAAAAAATCTGAATCAAGGAATAAACAAACTGTGAAAACCGAAAATCAAAAAAAAATAAAACTGATTCCATAGGGCCCTATACCACCTGTTCCCTAATCTGACGGGGAACCTCAAAATGACACGCAATGTCAGTAGTGAAGATTTTTAAACAGCTACAGAAGAGTGGACAAACAAGCAAGAGAAAATACCTAATCTGAGCAACACAGAAAAGCTTTGTCAACATTATTAGAATAATTATTAATAGTTCAAACTATGAAAAATGCTTGAACATACATCAAGAAAGCCTGTTCTATCACAGCACTAACCCTGAGTACACTGGAAGCAGTTGTAGAAAAGAAAATGGTGGCAAAATTGGAAAAATCCCCTCCAGGAGGCATTCACTTGGAGTATTTACAACCTTAGGCTCATTCCTCCATGGTGTGCTTAGAAGCACCTCTCTGGATCTTTTCTGTCCGCTGCTATCAGGCAATTCAATGCTTGCTCCTGACATCACAGACTGAATACTTGCACTCTTTAAATTGATAAATTGATTGATTGTATTATTTGTCTTGTGAGTCTGTATCTTTCTTTTTTATGTTTCTGCTGTTGTGAGAATTTAACTTTCCTCACATAATTAATAAAGTTTATTTAATCTAATTATGCATTTAGCAGGCAGTGCCTTTCTCCAAGGTGACTTACAAAGCAAGTTATAAAACATGCAAGAATAATTAGAAGGTACAGAGAGCAACAGAGAGCAAAATGAAAACCCAAGTAAAATGGAGTAATACTACTATTATTCATTTTATCTGCCACCAGACTAAGGCAAAAACTGGTATCCTGAATTCTGTGAGTATCAGCAGCTATCTGTAGAAGACAATGGAGCTGGTGCTTCCCACAATTATGTTTTTGGACTTCTCTAGTGCCTTCAACACCATCCAACCTCTGCTCCCTAGGGACAAGCTGACAGAGATGGGAGTAGATTCATACCTGGTGGCATGATTGTGGACTATTCAGTTCCAAATTATTTAATGAAAAAGTGCATTGTCAAAAGTTGCCAAAACATGAGTAAATAGGGTTGAGTCTGAATAGCCAAAGGGAGATCATTCCACAGTTTTGGAGCAAGAATGGAGAAGCAATGTCAACGCTTAGCATATCTGCATCAGGAGGGATGGTCAGCAGACAATAGGAACCTAATCAAGGACTTTGTTAAATGATGCGACTCAAACCACCTACAACTGAACACCAGCAAAACCAAGGAGCTGGTGGTGGATTTTAGGAGGACCAGGCCCTTCATGGACCCCGTGATCATCTGAGGTGACTACAGAGGTAGAACAGAGACTTCTTGAAGGACATATGGAGAGATCTAAAATTGGCGATACTGAGGAGCAGAACTATTCAGAGAACCGTAAGTCATGACAACATTTTTGAACTGGATCCTTGCAGAAACAGGAAGCTGGTGAAGAGATCGAAGCAGAAGAGTAGTACGATTAAAATGAGGATATGAGAACTCCATTCAAGCAGCTACATTCTGGAGAAGATGCAGAGTTTGAATAGCAGTTAAAGGAGCCCTGCCATGAGTGAATTGCAATAGTCCAGCCACAAGAGAATCAGTGCCTGAACAAGGAGTTGTGTGGCATAATTAGTGGAAAAGGGTTGGATCCTCTAAATACTCTAAATACCAATACTTCTGAACGTGAGTGATGGTGAAATGGTGATATCTTCAAGAATAATGCTTATAGGCAAATCAGAGAAAGTGGGAACAAGATGGCAAGTACAGGATATCTGCCTTTTTGAAAGGTTAAGTTTAAGGTGATGAGCATTCATCCAAAAGACGATTGCAGAGGAACAGTTGTAAAACTGGACTGAAACCTGAGGGTTGTTAGTGGGAAATCAAAGGAGATCTGTGCATCATGAGCACAGAGGCAGTAGGAGAACCCATTAGAAGAAATAACATTGCCTAAGGATTAAATGAAGAGAGAAAAGAGAAGTGGATTCAACAGTGATCCCTGAGGCACATCTATGGAGGGTTCTGTGGAGAAGACAAGGAGTTAGACCAGGAGACAAAAGGATTGGCCTGAAAAGTAGGACTTGAACCAGTCCAAAGTAGAAACATGGATTCTGAGTTTATAATGCAAAGAGATAATCAAGGAATAGTAAAAGTATTACAGAAAGTCTTCTAGTGTACTTAGTTTTTGTAATCAAATTTTTATTAACAAAAATGGATGCAGCAATAAATGGTTTGAAAAATATAAAATATAAAAATAAAAATGGCAACACCCCACCCACATTCTAACCATGAGACAGCAAAAATAAATAAATAAAAGGGAAGCAGCTGAAGAGCTGAGAGGAGAACTAGTTTGTGCACTCTACCAAGGGGAGCCGTCAGCAAAGGAAAGCCAAAATAAAAAAAAAACTAAAAAAGTAAAACAGAAGCAACAATGCCAAAGAAAAAACTCAATCCACCCTTGCATAAGCCACCTTTGAATAGCAGAAGTGTTACTCTGGGATGTGGAGAGTTCAAGGAGGACAGGTCATAGAATAAAGACTTGCAAAGTGAAGGAATAGCAAGGCCAGGATATCAGCTGCTAATGTTGAAAATAAAACTTGCATAGCTTTACTTGTGCTTTTCTTAATGGGTCAAATTCAAGACCCTTTATTAATCTGTCACTATGCTAGCTCATGTAATACCTTCTAAAAACACAAATGTATAATTATTATAAACACAGGAGAAATGGGCTGCATGTATAAAATGTCAAGACAAAACCAGCTGAGTTTTACCACCTAATGTATCAATATTTTTAAATTAGAGATCGTTGGCAGCACTCACTCATTTAAACATTCCTTCTCTGTAAAAGTTATAGCTGCCCTTAAAAATCCAAGCATTGTAACACCAAGTCTGTTGATAAATTCATAGATTTTTTTATTTGCCCATCCTAAGTGCAACAATAGTGACCTTACTTCTCTCTTTGCTGTGCACCGCCAATAGTGAGGAGAATTGAGGGTCATTCTGGATGGGAGCAGACAAGAGTGGGAACAGACCTTCTAATGCAATTATTTTTCTGAACATTTTCAGTTATTGAGGACTGAAGTTTCAAGAAAAGGTAGAGATACTCACTAATCTTGGCACCGGAGAGTGTGAGCATATTGCATACTAATTAGCACATACAAGTAAGAATACATTGTACTCCATACATGATAAATGAAGGAAGTGTGGACGGATGAAGATCATCACTGGCTGCAGCTCAAAGCGGGTGCCACCATCAAGAGAGACGTGGAGAGTGCAAACACGATAAACAGCTTCTTTAACAGGTTTGAGCACCCTAACCCATTCTCACCTCAGAGTACTGCACCTCCACCCATCCTTCTGCTGATACCAGCATAGGAGAGACAAACCCCAAATTATAGCAGCCCAGGTAAGCAGAGAGCTGAGTAGACTTCGTGCCAGCAAAGCAGTGGATCCAGATGGAGTATCGCCATGACTGCTGAAGGCCTGTGCGTTGCAGCTGGGGAGTCCTCTACAGCGCATCTTCAAACTGAGCGTGGAACAGGGTAGAGTCACGAGGCTTTGGAAAACATCTTGCATCGCCCCAGTCCCAAAGGTATCACATCCTAGTGAGCTGAATGACTTCCGGTCTGTCGCTCCGACATCACATGTGATGAAGACCATGGAGCGGCTGGTGCTTCACCACGTGAGGCCACAGGTCTGCCATGCCCTCAACCCTCTGCAGTTCGCATACCACTTGGACAGAGGTAGTGATGCTGTATGAATTATGTTTTTGGACTTCTCTAGTGCCTTCAACACCATCCAACCTCTGCTCCCTAGGGACAAGCTGACAGAGATGGGAGTAGATTCATACCTGGTGGCATGGATTGTGGACTATCTTACAGACAGACCTCAGTATGTGCATCTCAGGAACTGCAGGTCTGACATTGTGGTCAGCAACACAGGAGCACCGCAGGGGACTGTACTTTCTCCGGTCCCGTTCAGCCTATATACATTGGACTTCCAATACAACTCGGAGCCCTGCCATGTGCAAAAGTTCCCTGACAACGCTGCTATCATGGACTGCATCAGGAGTGGGCTGGAGGAAGAGTATAGGAACCTAATCAAGGACTTTGTTAAAACCACCTACAACTGAACACCAGCAAAACCAAGGAGCTGGTGGTGGATTTTAGGAGGACCAGGCCCTTCATGGACCCCGTGATCATCTGAGGTGACTGTGCACAGAGGGTGCAGACCTATAAATATCTGGGAGTGCAACTGGATGATAAAATGGACTGGACTGCCAATACTGATGCTGTGTGCAAGAGAGGACAGAGCCGACTATACTTCCTTAGAAGGCTGGCATCTTTCAACATCTGCAATAAGATGCTGCAGATGTTCTATCAGACGGTTGTGGCAAGCGCCCTCTTCTACATGGTGGTTTGCTGGGGAGGCAGCATAAAGAAGAGGGACGCCTCACGCCTGGACAAACTGGTGAGGAAGGCGGGCTCTATTGTAGGCATGGAGCTGGATAATTTGACATCCGTGGCAGAGCGATGGGCGCTGAGCAGGCTCCTGTTAATCATGGAGAATCCACTGCCTCCACTGAACAGGATCATCTCCAGACAAAGAAGCAGCTTCAGTGACAGATTGTTGTCGTTAACATTATACAAAGTTATTGCCTGTTATACCTGCATTTTTATCACTCTTTAATTTATTTATTTTTTTTATCAGTATGCTGCTGCTAGAGTATGTGATTTTCCCCTTGGGATTAATAAAGCATCTATCTATCTATCTATCTATCTATCTATCTATCTATCTATCTATCTATCTATCTATCTAATAATGATCTTATGAACCTATATGTCCCACAAAAAGCATGGTTTTAGTAAGTAAACAGGGCAGAAAAAGCAAACAATAGTGAACTCCACGATTTGCATCGCACTGCAGCATTAAAGCTCATGACAGACACGACTTCGCCGACAACCCAACTAGATCTGTGCATCTGAAGAAAACAACTCGCTTTTCAGGACCCACAAAAATTAAATAATGAGCCAATCTTTTATTTTTTTTTTTTTTTACATCAAGTAAGCTAGGAATGTCACGGAACTTAAGCAGCATTTACAAGGATGGCTCTAAGCAATCATTCCCATCAAAGAGACAAATGAAAGAACAATACTTTTTTTCTATTAACCTTGCATTACACTGTAGCTTCACTGTTTTACACCATAAATTGTGTGGCGATATGACTTTCTGTTATGAGATAATGTCACATAAACTCCAGCTCCCTGAAAGAAATATGAAAACCTAAGCAGTGGCTGGTAGATGTGCTTGCATGATAGGGCATTCACCTGCCTCATGGTGCCCGATGCACAGGACTAAAGGAGTAGCAGAGAATTTCTAATGTTCTCAGGGCAGG
Source organism: Polypterus senegalus (assembly GCF_016835505.1). Lineage (NCBI taxonomy): Eukaryota > Metazoa > Chordata > Cladistia > Polypteriformes > Polypteridae > Polypterus > Polypterus senegalus. The sequence continues at coordinate 95,950,461 of NC_053167.1, read as the reverse complement.
CTTTTCATTTTTCCATATTTGTTATATTCAAGCCTCTTATTTTCTATCATCTAATCTTTCTATTATTACTATAATCTTATAAATCTATAGTGCCATTGCCTCACAACTCCAAGGACATGGATGTGAATCCCAGAGCGGCATTTATCCGTTTGGAGTTTTCATGTCCTTCCGTTGACCATATAGGCTTTCCGCCAATTCCTGCCACATTCCAGTGATCCAATGATGTGCATATTAGGTTGGCTGGCGAGTGTAAATGGGTTCCACTTCATTGTGAATCCATGTGTGTCTGTGCCATAGGCCAGGGTTGGCGCCTGCCTTTCTTCCAGGATAGGCTCTAGTTTTCCCAAATGCCAGATTCTCCAGTCCCTGTGTTAAACCCATGTGGTGTAACATACAAGGTTCTGGCTATAAGACACCCTGCTGCACAATGTCTCGCATAAGCAATCTAAAAATGTTCAAAAATATCTTGTATATAATTTTTTCCCAGGCAATTTGTTGCAGAACCCAAAAACGGACAGAAACACCAAATACTGAAACATATTTAAGAGTACACTATTAATATTTCTGAATATAAAATAAAAAATGAGAATCTAAAGATTAGGATTAGTGATGATAAAAACTGGCAAATTTCAATTCACATTCTTTCTGTGAATTGCAACCCCAACCAGAATGATTCCCAGTTCTAATCCCAGTCAGGAGGAAAAAATAATGGATGGACTGTGGGAGACTATATACAAAGAACAGTTCATCCCCAATACAGCAAGTGGCAGTGCTCCTCTGGAATGGTTCTAGTTTGGACATCCACTCCATGGGACTTGTAGTTCGAAAAGGCAAACCAGTTGGGGTCCGTGGGTGCAACCAGGGAGTGCTGCATGGAGAGGACCTTCCTGTTTTGTGGAGCTTCCACTATGCAATGCTGTGGCACCGAAGTACTCCCTGGTCCAACATAAAAGAAGCCTCACCTTGATTTAGGAGTTAGCATTGGGAGGAGGTGGGCAAGGTTTGCATGGAGGTGTGGAATGAGCGAGAATCTGCGCTGGTATCCAGAAGGTTCCTGGTCTGAATCCTTGTTACAACCAAAAGAGGTTTTATTCTGCTGGCCCCTTAACCTAAAAATACTCCAGGGGCTCCATACAATGGCAATCCCTGCATTCTGACCCCAAGATTTATGTGAAAACTAACACATTCCAAATACAAGAAATTGTAGAAGGCAAAATAAAAAGCAAAATAAAAAAATACACAAATGTGCCTGAAGGTTGACAGTTATCTCCTCTCTGCAACTTATGTTACAACATACTGTCCACCTTAAAGCCAAGTCACACAAACAAGACTCTGTCTTCTCATAGTGTTAATTAGCCATTATATCTGCTTTTTTAATTTGTTAATTTACTAATGCACCATACTGTAGAATCTTTGAAGTTTGGGTTAGTAAGCTGTACTAAGTGGAAACTGGTAACACTTGGTTCACCTTAATGGAAAATGTAGTCTTGCTGTTCTTTTTGTCTCACTTCTTCTTCTTTTGCACTGTTCAGAAAGGACTTCCTGTGCACAGATAGAGATGATCAGAAGGATAGGTCATGAGGTCTATTAGTTTAGCACAATGTAAGTTACTGTTGATTCACAGAATATCACTCCAAATCCATTCTGAGATGGAGAATATGGCAAGGCTGATAGAAAGTGGACCTATTACAAGATCAGCACCACTGTCACAAACCTAACGGTCAAAGGATCCATGTACAAGACAGGACCTAAGTTTGCATTCTGGATAGAGAGCAACATACTGCAAGTGCACCTGACACATGCCATGGTCAGTATCACAACAGGCCAAAGCATTCAACAGAAGGCACTGTATGATAGAGACAGAGCCTGATGTGACCCTGAAAAGAATAAGAAAATTTGCTCAATTCAAGATCGTGGGATTTATTTGTGCATTGAGCCTAACTGGGAGAGGTGGTCTTATATCTGTGAGAAAAGGTCTGGCAGTAAAGTCAAAGACCTGAAGGCACTTTAAATCAATTACAGAAAAGATGTTGGTGGCAGTGATTTCTGGCCTAGAGTGCATGGACCTCTGGGGCAAACTTATGGTAGCCAGGCTACTTGTGCATTGCTTGCTCCTTCAGATATATGCTGGGCCCAGCACTGCACTAGGTAACTACAAGAAGTTCTAGAGGGTAATGTTGACACTCCAGAAGGAGTTACACAGGGGTCCCAGAAAGAATCCCAGGGAGATATTTAAAGCTTCATCCCTGAAATTAAGAGAATGAATGTAACAGTTTACTGCAGGTGGCTTCTGATATAGAAGAGAGAGCTTATTTAATTTATGTATAGTTGAGCAAATGGACAAGCTACCCAGATAGCTTTTAGCCCCAATAGGGTACTGCATTCTCCTGTTTATTTTGTACTTCATTATTTATTGTGTTTTTAAACAATAACTTTAGCCACTTTAACATTTACTCTGAATTTGTGGGTGACTTGAGAAGGCCGCCTATCATTCAAACTTGATAGAGTGTTCAGCCACTTTAATTATTTCTAGCAGAGCTTTCAGACCATAACCCCTTAATTTTTACTGATATGCAAGTAGCTCATTTTAGTATATGGAGACCTTTTCGGCATAACGTTACAACTGTATTATAGGGATCTCACACTCTTTGAAAGGCCCAAGAGAATTTGCCATTTGATTTTTCCTTCAGATTATTCTGTTTTTCCTTTTGACACTACAATAATGCTCAATAAGATATTTGCTTTTAGCACCTGACTTCTCCTTTTAAAGTAACACTTCTTTTCCAATACTTATTTTTAAGCAAATCGCTAACCATCTCTAATATTAGTAATGTCTGAGAAGTAAAAGACTCTAAATTGAATATTACATATCAGATATGTCAGGGATGCCCATATCTATCAGAATTTTTAAACATTCCATAAACTAATGAGAGTTTCACTGAATGAGCTAAACTAAATGCAGTTCTTAACACTGCTGTACCACCAACTTTGAACTCCAGTCTAATTCTATGCCAGGATGATTGATCTTCTAGTATTCACATAGGTTTACTTCCCTCATCCCACAACCATGCTAGAAGGTTTATTGATGAAGCTAAGTTGAGTAGAGTGAGTCAGCACCAGAAAAATTGGCACCCAAGTCCAGACAGAACTGCCATTTCCTAGGACATACTACAGCCCCAAAATTTAACAGCTTAGAAACAGAGGCGGGAAATTCTTATGAAAACTGTAAACTTAATTATTGTACATGTATATGAAGAAAATAATGGCTTACTCTATATCGTTTTTGCAGTTGATCTGAGAATAGCTAATCCAAGGCAGATCAAACCAGAATTAGAAACCTGAACGTTTTTATTTCATTTATGCCTTTTGAGGTTTCCTAATGGTATGGACTTTTAAAATGTGCTTCTGCTCCCCACACCCTAAAAAAAGTCATCCACTATTTAAAAGCCTGAAGGGGCACCTCTGTGTACATTCATTTCTCTCATGGATGGAAGAGGACATTTTTGTCTTTACGTATATGACTGATAAAAAGGGGAACATACATTTAGCTGCATACATCATAAGAAATGCAACTAGCCATCATGTTTGCTGCCTCTCTCTATTGTCATTCTTAAATAATTGGAAAGCAGTATCATTAAAATAACATCTTTATTTTAGTACTAGCCGACGTCCACGTAGTAGCATGTAAGAATAGGAACGGAAAACAGTGAGAAAGGAATTCAGAAATCAAGCAGAAAGAAATACGTCTTGAAAGACACAGTTGTGAATAGGCGTTTTGCTGGAGACGATTTGTGTCAAGAAATAATCCACTGATAGGAACAGGCAGTTGCCAGATCCCAGAATAGAGATGACGTTGTACAAAAACCTGTCGACAGAGAAGATACTGTCATTCATTTTATAACAAAGGCTTAGGAAACAACCGTCACAGTATAACGAAAACAGCAAGGTGTATGGGAGGCTGCTGGCAGCGTGGGGAAGGGTTTGGAAGAGGATGAATAGGAATCGAGAAATGCCGTGCCAGCTGCGTTTGGGCAGGACCGGACCGGTTTTGAAGAAGACTAAGAGGAGCCACAGGCAGCATGGGGAAGGGTTTGGAAGAAGACGAATAGGAATTGAGAAATGCCGTGTCAGCTGCATGTGGGTGGGACCGGTTTTGAAGTGGAAGCAGGACGAACCAGAAGAGACATTTTTATAGATAGATAGATAGATAGGATAGATAGATAGATAGATAGATAGATAGATAGATAGATAGATAGATAGATAGATAGATAGATAGATAGAGAGATAGATAGATAGATAGATAGAGAGATTTTAAGTTAGTTTGGTCTTCCGTGGACCTGAACCCCATGAAGTACTTGTTCTTGCCTTTTTTTCCCAGTGCAGTCTGGAAACATTCTATTCTCCCTGACCCTGAACTGGACTAAGTTAATTTGATAATGGATGGAGACCACCTTCCAAACTCAGACAAGGTATCCAATACCACCCTGGAACAAGAGGGAGTGCTGTCACCAATTATATCTTCTCTTTTGCATCAGTCCAGATCCAAAAACATGAGAAGGCTGCCTCATGCTCCATCCAGAACTGACATACCCCTTCTGGTGTAGCCGCCATTAAAACAGTGTCAGAATTCGAATCAGCATCGCCTAGGATGGAGCTCCCAACAAAGCCCTCAGTGAGAAGCTTTAATGACATGTTGTCAATTGTGCCAGTGGCACTATTTTGCTTTTATTTTATGAAATTATTAAAATGGTAACCCGGTTGGTGCTCCCACATTACTTTTACATTGCTGTTGATGTCTCTCTCTCTGCCACAATGGATTGTGAATTCTGGATTTGTGTTGGCTTTAATACAGAGAGATAGAAAGTGACGAGGGGGTGTTAGGAGCATGCGCTGATACTGCAAACTGCCGCACCCACCACATGACAAACCTAACCCCAGATTAGGACCCGAGTGCATCCATGCAACGGGTGACATCTCAGCACCACACCAGTTTAGACAGAATGGAACAGTGTGAGGTTTTTTAAGGTGGCTGGAGTGCCAATTCTGCCACCAATCCCCAGGTTTTTTCCTGAGGTATAATAAAAATAACTCTGAACTGGATTTTCTGACATTAAACAGATTGAAGAGTCAACTTTCCTGTGATAAACTGGCCTTCTTATCCAGGCTGGCCTTGGCTCCATCAAGGAAAAGGAAGATTCCGAAAAATGTGTGGATGGATGGATTGATATTGTTCAGTATGTTCATGATATTGCTAATGAGAATCCGAGAATTAGCATTAGATTATAAACGGCAAACAAGTCCTTTTACAAAATGCACTTAAGTACGGATTGATTTTGAAATAAAGATGCCAGAGAACTTTCTTTTATCGAAAAACATCAACCATTTGAACAGAGCCTCAGGTTACTGCTAAAAGCAGTGAATTTCATAAATAGCCATTTCAATAAAAATACAAACAGTACATGGCGAGTGTCTCTGTACCTTACTAGCCCAGCAGTTCTGACAAACACTGCAGTATCAGTTTGTGGACTAGTGTCTCAGAGTATCTACATTTTCATGAGTGCAGGGAAACCAAGTCAATTGTGCAATCAGCCTTAAGAGTTCTCTTGAGCAGGTCTGCAGCATAGTGATTATTTCACGTATGCTGAACTGGCGACAGCAGACGGCATCCTTGTGACAGCTATCAAAGCTGAAGGCTAGCAAACAGACAGGGCTTAGGTAAATCTCTCAAAATATTCACAACAAAGTATTACCGCCTCTCCTCTATCTTATTGTTTCAGAGAAATCTATGCCAAAAAATGCAAGATGCTTGAAGGTTTTCAGAGCGGAACAGGCTTTTGCTTTGGAGCTGGTGCTAATCTGTCTGTTTTGCAAAGTCTGTTAGGGCAAAAAAAAAAAATAATAAAAAAAATAAAAAAAAAATAACAGAATAATGGAGATATTTAATTGCTTTCAGCTCTGGGAGAACAATAACTGTACAAGGACATCACCATAAGGAGGAAATGCCCACACATTACAATATTTATAATACTAATTATATTTACAATTCATTTGATAAATAAGGCAACTAGATAATCTGTCAAGAACATAAGAAAACTAAATAAATGAAACATTAAATATTCATAAAAAATGGAAGCCACATAATAAAGCCACATAAAAACAGTAAAATCATAGAGATTATCTGAATATGTGTTGTTTTATGTCACATCGTGAATTAATTCTGGTGCTCCACTGATACTAAAGGGTACATTTGAAGATAAATGGATGATAAGCCATCTGTAATGTTATTTTGTCTGAATATGGAGATGAGGTGCAGTTACTAAAAGGCTGAAGGCAGAAGCAACAAGTGTACCACTCTGGCGCAAACATAGTACGTAAAAACAAAGCAGAAAGAAATGGCACAACACAAAGATCACTGCAAAACACCAGGAGGAAATAAGCATCAGTGTGTAGAAGCAAGTAACAAAAGGGGGGATGGCATGGCCAGGAAACAACCAGAATTTTAACATGACATTACAGTGCATGCATTACAGCATCTGACTGATTCACCTCCTCATGTCAATTGGCATACTTCAGCAATTCAACACAACATCTACTTATAATAAAAGCATAAGACATTTTAGACAAGAATAAGCCATTATGCCTAATACAGCTTCTCAATCTTTATTCCCCTAATTTCTAAAAAAAAAAATATCAAGTGAAGATTTATAGGTCCTCAATGTTCTGCAGTAATTGCATTATCACATGTGTCGATTACACTGAAATTCTTACTTGTATGTCCAACCACCATGCAACATGTTGCCCCTCTCCGGCAAAACAAGAATGTAGTACTACCGCTGCCACACTATATCTGGTTCTCCAGGAGCAGAAAATTTTGTACTACTTGTGCAAAATGTCCTGCAGCCTCCATCCATACCCCCATATTCTCATTGAACTACTCAATTTAAAATAACAGGTGGAATGCACTATACCAAATCTCTTCATAATATGAAATGCTTCTATCATGTCTCCTCCCAAAATCCTAGGGCCATCAATCAATATAACTCAAATTTACTTGAAAAAATTCTGATTTGAAAGCACATTTGTTTCTTTTAGCTCACATTAATTTTCAAATTTTGTTACTCCAGGCATGCTACAGTGTGCAAAGTTGTGGTATTTTCCAGATGTTTTTTGCAAATCACTAAATTGATTAGCCTTTTCCTAATTTTGAATAGTTACCTGGTTATCTTAATTAGTAAAACTTACAGACAAATATCTTTACAATGTAATTTGGGATTGTATTTTTCTACCCCATTGTTTGGTTTTCTGATCTACAAGTGTAATGTGAGCAGATTTTTAAACACCTCTCTGATGCACTCATTTTATTTCAATTCACTCCACTCCTAAGCCAGAGATGCCTGAATGTTGTTTCATGCCTAGATGTTTTCATTAATGCAAAGAACACCTCATAATTTAGATCTTTCTTTTATTATAACAACATTGTAAAATACCCACTTTGGAAAGCATTTTCAGTGTCAGTAATGCATAATTAAGCTATCTCACCAGAATGTGTTTCCATCTTACATGGCTGGGGGCTTTATCCATAATTCCCCAAAAACAGGGAATAATTTAAAAATTCCAGTCCACCTTTATTACATTTTTTGCTGTAGCATGGTTGACACCACCACTAACCTCTTTTCAATTTCCTGCCACAAAATGAGGGAACAACTATCAGAAGAACCAAGCATGACAACACTTCCAGTCGATTGCCTCCTCCTGCCCAATTTAAAGAGTGTGATGACCAGAAGTTGGCATTCACTAGAGAGCCACCAAACAAGGTTTTGTCGACCAGAAGTCCCAAAGTACAAAGTCACAATAAGCCAATAAGGTCCAATACCACTTCCAAAATATGCCTCCTGGGGGGATGGGGCTATCATCATCAAAAACCCAGCTATAAATAAGGCTAAGCACGAATCTTTATAAAATAACTTTTTTTTTCTCACGAAATGCTCTTCCATAACATTGAAGCTCCATGAAGCACAAGAAGCAAAGGAATTGCCCAAAGCACCATAATCTAGAAATGTAGGCAAAAATGGAGCATGAAGGTCAAAATTAAAAAAAAAAAAAAATTAATTAAATAAAAATGTATATACAAACACATACATACATATATACATACACATATACAGACATATACATATATAGTGACCGCTGCCAGAGAGGGATGCAGCCGCTCTTCAGAAACTCCCTCTTAAATAGTATTTCAATGGCAAACAAACACACTCTTACACCTCCTCTTTGCGGGATTGACTTGCCGAGCAACATACTCCTCGCGCAGGGCTTCAAACATTTATAAGACAGAGCCACAGCCATCCCGAGGTCCCACTCTCGTCTCTCTTCCCCCAGACTCCTTCTGCTCCATTCACTGCTTCCAAGCTGCTGTATTCCATTGAAGAGGAAGACTTTGTGTTCTTTTGACTAGATGTTGGGGTCAAGTTTATCAACTGTTCCTTGTGTGGCCGGATAGCTTCGGAAAGAGACTTGTGTTTGTATCTGTCGTGACAGCAATAGTTTCTACTCCTTGGAAATCCTCCTGTGCAACTCTGTGACCCAAGCTCGACCATTGGTACCAGGAGTGGGATGTTGCACAGATGGCTCCTCAGCATGTTCCTCTTCCTCCATACCCGAAGAATCTACTACCTCTTCCTGCTGTTACCCCCAGAGACCTGCTTGCGAAGATGAGACCTTTAGATGACCTGGAGCATTTCCTCTTCTGCTTTAAGTACACTGTAACATTGATGCATTAGGCCATCTTCACCTCGTCTTTATCTGGGGATGCCCTGCTCGTCTTGAGAAACCTCCCTCCTGAGAAACTTGGAGATTGAGTTCTTGAAGCAGCAAGTTCTTTTTTTGTACAGCTATGAGCTCCCTTGCCAAGGGGCATTTGGTGCAGCTTTAGCAGCTTGATCCTCATCACCTTATCCGTGCTCAGCTGCAGGACCTGCTTCATCTTATCCAAGGCTGGTTCCGAGGAGACACCATCGAGCACATAGTGGAAAAGTTTGCTATCGATGCAGTGCTGTCCAGGATAGCTGAAGAGCTCCAGTATAAGTTCCTTCAGCACAATATTGACTCACTGACTGCCTTGGCTCGTAGGCACCCAGGATACTTGGATCTGTCACAGGCATCGGTACAGACCACACTACGATTCTTCCTGCCCTTTGTCAAGTTAGTGAGGGGGGCGGCCCGATGCACAAAATTAGGAATGAACCTCCTATAGTATTCCACAAACCTGAGGAAGGCACAAACCTGCCTCTGTGTTTCGGGATTGGGGATACGCAAGCACCTCCCTCACCTTGTCCATTTGAGGTTTGAGTATGGGAGTGTGTACAAATGCTCAGGGTCCTAGCTTTGAAGACCGGGTCATTTTGCTGCAGGATCAAATTTCTAAGCTTTCTTCAATCGCTGTGGAGCACCAGGAGTGTGAACAGAATGCCCAAAAATGACATTATGATAAGCGCCGCATACTCAGAGAATTCAGACCTGCCGATCACATATTGGTTCTGATTCCTTCTGATCCTCATATGTTCCTCGCGAATTTGCAGGGTCCTGCTGTTGGTGAGGAGTGTATGGGGCCGGTAAAATACAAAGTCAGTTTACCTTGGTGAACTATCATGCTCCCCTTCAATGGCTCTACAAGCAGAAAGATAAAAACTCTCATTTTACATGTTGGTTCAAAAGCTTGCCGCCATTTAATTTTATTGTTCATCATCGTGCCAGCTCTGTGCACGTTAATGCCAAGGTCTTCTCTTGCCTGGCTGAGTCCGGTTTTGTAGATCACTTAGTTTACGAAAGTGTGAACAAAGCTGAGGGTGGGGATGTGACCGCTACCCTCTGAAACAGTATTAGTATTTCAGTGGGAAACAAACACACTGTTACACAACCCCTTTTTTCATGATCAGATGCAGGCTTCGAACATTTTAAAGACAGAGTCACAGCCCTCTCGAGATCTCACTCTCCTGCCTCTCATCCCCTTGACTCACAGTGCTCCAGTCACTGCTTCCGAGCCGCTGTAGCCCCTTGAAGTGGAAGACTTTGTATTCTTTTGACCAGGAGTCGGGCCATCAAGTTTATCAGCTGTTCCTTGTGTGGTTAGATCGCTTCTGAAAGAGGCTTGTGTGTGTATCTGCCTAGAGAGCAATGAAGTTTCTATTCCTTGGAAATCCTCCTAACTTTTTGACATTTTTTCTGAAAGTATCTTGCTCCACACTAAAACAACCATTTGAGGCTGCTTGTAAGTAAGGCAGGATCAAGCATGGGTCAGACACGTGACATAAGAAATCTCTCATTCCAAAGAGATTTGTTTTAAAAAGGTTTAGTGAAAATTCAAGCAAACAGTCCACACAAAAAGGAGTTATTACACACATACAGTAGAAGGCAAAAACAAAGGAAAAATGTTTCTTTGTTAAATCTCAATTGTTTCTATACTTAAGAATGAATTTTTTCACTATGCTTTACTTCACATTCAGTATGTTCTAAATGTACGGCTCTGCATATACAACTGAGCACTTTAAGGGACGGTTTGAAACCGTGTGCCTTCCATGCCTTACCTATAGCAAGGCAGGTCACTGACTGGGACAAATCTATGGTTAGACAAACAAGAAACAGGCAGAATATAGCAATTTAACTCAGCTTGTAGGGGTTATAAGCACCGCCCATAGACTATGCACTAATATATATGCAAACATTTAATGCAACTTATTTGACTTTTGCGTATTTATGCTGCATTCAAGCGTACAAAACATAATTTAGATGCATACAGGCCTGCAACACAACAAATGCTATGGAAATAAACTCATTATTGCCTGCTACTTTGGAATATGGATTTCTTCTGTGAAAGATGACCAGTCAAGAAATGAGATGTTGCAATGAGCAGGATCCAGTCTAGGAAGAGTTACATGTTAAGCACAAACCAATCAGAGTACAATTAGAGTCTGTATTTCTCAAAGCCTACTTTTCACCTGTCCAAATTACAAGGCTGAGACTATTTTCTGAAGTGTATGACTGTGAAGAGTGTTTTTAAACTTCTACATTTTTTGTGGGGGTAGTTGGGGAGGAAGGTTAAAAAACGGAAATGAATGTCTGCATTTTTAAACAAAAACATAGTAGCATAGACAGAGCCTTACAAACATGCATGATTTTTTATGTGAAAAAAAATATCTAATTCCCTTTCCAGGCATCTCTCTCACTTTCACCACACTAACTGCAGTTTATATCAACCATCCAATAACTAATTGTCCCTTAGCTGTGTTCTCAATAGGCATTATCACAAGGCAGTAATTCTAAATCACAAATAAAGCAAACACATACATTTATTGTTAGGGTTATAGGGTCATTATTGTGACATGTGCAGAGGACAGTGAAACTCTTACTCACATATACTAATCAAGCTGGTACTGGTTTTAATTGTATAGGACTAGAGCACTGCCAGGTTAAGTGATATACCAATTGAGGGTCAGTGTTGTGAGCAGATCCCATAGCCATGTGCTTTAATCCCCACACCATTACACCACCACCACCAGCCTGCACAGTGGTAACAAGGCATGATTGATCCATGTTCTCATTCTGTTTATGCCAAATTCTGACCATTTGAATGTCTCAACAGAAATCGAGACTCATCAGACCAGGCAACATTTTTCCAGTCTTCAACTGTCCAATTTTGGTGAGCTTGTGCAAATTGTAGCCTCTTTTTCCTATTTGTAGTGGAGATGAGTGGTACCCGGTGGGGTCTTCTGCTGTTGTAGCCCATCTGCTTCAAGGTTGTGCGTGTTGTGACTTCACAAATGCTTTGCTGCATACCTCGGTTGTAACGAGTGGTTATTTCAGTCAAAGTTGCTCTTCTATCAGCTTGAATCAGTCGGCCCATTCTCCTCTGACCTCTAACATCAACAAGGCATCTTTGCCCAGAACTGCCGCATACTGGATGTTTTTCCCTTTTCACACCATTCTTTGTAAACCCTAGAAATGGTTGTGCGTGAAAATCCCAGTAAACCATGCCACGCTCAAAATTGCTTAAATCACCTTTCTTTCCCATTCTGACATTCAGTTTGGAGTTCAGGAGATTGTCTTGACCAGGACCACACCCTAAATGCATTGAAGCAACTGCCATGTGATTGGTTGATTAGATAATTGCATTAATGAGAAATTGAACAGGTGTTCCTAATAATCCTTTAGGTGAGTTTATAAACCTATAGACCTTATCTCTACTGCTAGAACTGTCATTAGTAATTTGTCTGTAATGCAGGTAGAACAGAAAATGACAGGCCAAGTATCTGGGATTCTTGTTCAAATCTGTTCTTATTGCAACATGTGTAGAATTATTTCAAGGATTTTGAAAGTGATACTATAGTATGGCACTGAGAACTCATAATCATTTCATTTTCTATAAACACAGCACAATCATATAACAATATTTTATGACTGAAAGTAAGCCGAACAAACAACTGGACAATTTGAATAAGACTATAGAGGGACAATTAGCACACCCACACCCTGTGGCAGTTCGGAGTTGTGGTTAAGGTGGTGGGGTCAAATATCAAGGTTGCCATCTTAATGTGATTCACTATGTGACCATAAACAAATAACTTTGCCATGCTCCAAATGTAAAAAAAAATATCTGCAAACAATTTTAATGTATCCACATCTCGTAAGAGTGATTGGACAAACACATCAGCCAGATAAATATACAAATGCCAAATGTCACTGTGTTGTGACATAGCAGACAACACCATAAAAATACATGCACAGGGCAGTAAGTTACTTGGCAGGGTGTCTCTCAAAATGGCTTTACATTTTTAAGACATTCATGCATCTTATTCAACTCCTTGCTTCACTACAGTACTGGCATTAAACAGTTAATTTGGAAATTATTTCCAAGTGTTTCATTTGGAGCAAACACCTCTGCCGATGACATGTGAGCAGCATTTTCTACTACCTTGTAACTATCTTAGCACCAAGGTATGTCAGTCTGAAATCAGCAGTTTGCAGCCTGGCAGCATCAGCTCAGCAGCCAAATCCCCAGGAATTTGGACAAATTAATGTGCAGGGGAGAAAGGGTGAGCAACACAACATATCAGCTTTGTTTTTGGCAGTTAATTATATTCAGAAAAATGAGGCACTGTGCTTAGGCGAGTGCTCTATTGTTTTTGCTGGGATGCATACTGACAAATAGTTGCATCATTTAAATCATGAAAGCACTCCTCCAAAAACACATATGTCTGTAAATACAGAAAACATTTGGCATTCTGATTCTTTGTTATGTATAACTTTATAAAGCTGTTTATGATAGTGCTCAATTTAAAATGAGTTAAAAAATGAATCAGCAGATGTCATCAGCAGCTTGGTATTTGCACTGTCAACTAATTTCGCTTGCTTTTTCAAGAAGAGATTGTCCCACTTATATATTGAAATGCCAACGGCAATACTTTCACAGTTTTTAATGCAATAGGTCGTCTGAGTACAATGATGCTTATCTGATTATGTAACGAATATTAAATTAAGCCTAACAAGTAGTAACTTTTGTAACTGAACGAGTTGCACTTTACTGTTTTTTTTATAGACTCATTTCCATAGTCAAGTCATTGTTTAGTCATATTTTCCAATAATGCTTCATGCTGTGGTCTTGGGGTGATGCCTTTATAGTTGACTAGCTATGTTAGCTATTGAAGACAAGTAATAGATTAAATGTAAAAATATTTGATATCTCCTGCCATGTGTGCTTTCAGTATTCGTCCTACGCCTTTACAAAGACATTATTGACTAGAAGGATTAAATGTTTAAATTTTGTACATGTAAGTTGGTCCATTTTATCAATACTGAGAACAAGAACTAAAGTTCATACATTAATGATAGGATAGCAGTAACCAACTCTGGACAGCAGCACAGGACATACCCACTGACACAGTCGATTTAGTGCCAACAATCCACCCAACACATGTTTGGACTTTAGGAAAAAAAAATCCATGTGAATCCAAGGAAAGCATGGTAATTCCACACAGAAGGCACCCAACCTGGGATCCATACTGCACCCACCTGCTCTAACCAGCAACTCTTTCTGTGGTGTTGCAAATCCCATGTGAAAATCCATCTAGCCATGTTCTAAACTACTTATTCAGATTTTAAAAAAATGATAAATACGGTAAAAGTGTTTCAAGAAAGTATCCGCAATGATGAGTAGTTAGGGGCTGTACAAAATAATAGAATATTTTATCTCTATTCATTTTATCCTAATTTCTCCAGTTTACCAGATCATTTATTTGTATGAGTTTCACCAATTTAAATTCCAAGGATAATATTTACTGTACAACACAATGATGCATTACACACCCTGTCTTTAAATTTTCTTTTTAAATAAGTAAATGAAACAGCACAACTAAGGAAGTGAGATAATGACAGCAAATTTCCCCTTTAAATGTATAATTAAGAGGTCTACATTTACATGTACAATTTAAATCCTCCTCAACCTTCCTTTACTTTTTAACTATTGACTTTGAGGCTAAATTCTGAGACACTCAGACCTACACTGCTATTCTTTACCTAACAAACCCTGACTGAATTGTATTTTTATATTAGGCAGATGAAGCAAAATCCTTAATCTTCTTTAATAGCAAAAATGACAGGCAAAAACAAAACAAAGCACAAGTTTCTTGGGTTTTTACATTACTAAGCTGCCTTCAACAAGTGGTTATTGTGCCAATGCTGTAGGAACAACTTTCGTCATCTGACTACCATGTTGTGACTGGCAAAGCTCCCCGATTCTTTCTGTATTTCAACAGTGACAATCTTCTGCGTTTTCATGTGTTTCATTTGTCTTTCTTAGTTAACATATTGCTCTTGTTATCTGAGTTTTGGTCTTCCAAGATGACAGCCTGGGTCCCCCGACTGCACTCACTTTAATTGACCCCCACACCTGTGTGTAGAAAAAATATACAGTTGTGCTTGAAAGTTTGTGAACCCTTTAGAATTTTCTATATATCTTCTTAAGTATAACCTAAAACATCATCAGATTTTCACTCAAGTCCTAAAAGTTGGTAAAGAGAAACCAGTTAAACAAATGAGACAAAAATATTATACTTGGTCATTTATTTATTAAGGAAAATGATTGAATATTACATATTTGTGAGTGGCAAAAGTATGTGAACCTTTGCTTTCAGTATCTGGTGTGACCCCCCCTTTGCAGCAATAACTGCAACTAAACATTTCCTGTAAATTTTAGCCCATTCCTCCGTACAGAACAGCTTTAACTCTGGGATGTTGGTGGGTTTTCTCACATTAACAGGTCCTTCCACAACATTTCGATTGGTTTAAGGTCAGCACTTTGACTTGGCCATTCCAAAACATTAACTGAATTCTTCCTTAACCATTCCTTGGTAGAATGACTTGTGTGCTTAGGGTCGTCTTGCTGCATGACCCACCTTCTCTTGAGTTTCAGTTCATGGACAGATGTCCTGACATTTTCTTTAGAATTCTCTGATATAATTCAGAATTTATTGTTCCATCAATGAAGGCAAGCCATCCTGGAACAGATGCAGCAAAACAGGCTCAAACCATGATACTACCACCACCATGTTTCACAGATGGGATAAGGTTCTTATGTTGGAATGCAGTGTTTTCCTTTCTCCAAACATAACGCTTTTCATTTAAACCAAAAAGTTCTATTTTGGTCTCATCCATCCACAAAACATTCTTCCAATAGCCTTCTGGTTTGTCCACGTGATCTTTAGTAAACTGCAGACAAGCAGCAATATTTTTTTTGGAGAGCAGTGACTTTCTCCTTGCAACCCTGCCATGCACACCATTGTTGTTCAGTGTTCTCCTGATGGTGGACTCATGAACATGAGCATTAGCCAATGTGAGAGAGGCCTTCAGTTTGCTTAGAAGTTACCCTGGTGTCCTTTGTGACCTCACCAATTATTGCACACCTTGCTCTTGGAGTGATCTTTGCTGGTCGACCACTCCTGGGGAGGGTAACAATGGTCTTGAATTTCCTCCATTTGTACACAATCTGTCTGACTGTGGATTGGTGGAGTCAAACTCTTTAGAGATGCTTTTGTAACCTTTTCCAGCCTGATGAGCATCAACAACTCTTTTTCTAAGGTCCTCAGAAATCTCCTTTGTTCGTGCCATTATACACTTCCACAAACATGTGTTGTGAAGAGTAGATTTTGATAGATCCTGTTCTTTAAATAACACAGGGTGCCCACTCACACCTGATTGTCATCCCATTGATTGAAAACACCTGACTCGAATTTCACCTTCAAACTAACTGCTAATCCTGGAGGTTCACATACTTTTTCCACTCACAAATATGTAATATTCGATCATTTTTCTCAATAAATAAATGACCAAGTATAATATTTTTGTCCCATTTGTTTAACTGGTTTCTCTTTATCTACTTTTAGGACTTGAGTGAAAATCTGATGATGTTTTAGGTTATTTATGCAGAAATATAGAAAACTCTAAATGGTTCACAAACCACACTTATATTAAGTTAAAATGTGCACTAAAAAGTAAAAAATAAGTCTCTCAGATATCACTCGTAAAATAAAAGTGTGGGTGCTTTTGCTAAGATTTAATTGATTGATGAAAAGGGCCCACGCTTTTATTTTACAAGTGATATATGAGAGACTCATTCTTTACTTTTTAGCACACTTTTTAAGCGTGGCTTTTAAAACCTATTTTTTTATACATATATTATTTTCAGCTTTTTAGTTTGGGTTTGTTTTAGTATACTTTTGTAGTCAATAATTTAACACTTCCTTTAATATTTCTATCTGTTACTAGCGCCATCTATTGGTGAAATCTTTAACTATTCTTCATAGGAAAATTTCATTTCATAAATAACATGGATTAATTGATCAATTAGTGAAACTGATTATTGATTCATGTATTGTCATCGGAAGTGAGTAAGTGTGCAAAATTTCAAGTCATTTGGACAATAGGAAGTGGGTTAAATATCGATTACAAGACTGGTACCAGACTAATCATAAAAAAGTTAAAGGAAGCTTGCTAATAATAAAAAAAACCAATGATTTGGATGTATAAGGTTTGGGGACAGACAGGGAGACTGAGACTGCTGTGCACTGATCTTGTGAACCTTTGTTGGCCACCTTTTCTCCCATTAATGGGAAATCTTTCAGAGCTTCAATGTAACAGTTGTTACAGGCGCCTGGCGTCCATGCCCAGTTGGGACGCCCCTGCACACTGTATTCAGGGGGAGCAGCCCTGGACAGTGCAATACCTCCCCCTGGACGCTAGATGGCCGCCCCCCTGGGCTGGTGTAGTGCCTCAGTTTCCCACAGGGCTCCCTGGGAATTGTAGTTGGGGGCAGCCCTGTTGGGTCCCGCAGGTACTGCCAGGGGGTGCTGTGTTTGGGACTCCTGTGCCCGTGTGGGCAACAGCTTCATCACACCTGGAAGTGGCGTCAGATCTTGGTGATCAAACACCTGGAGCACTTCCAGGTGACCTATAAAAGGGAGCCAGCAACCACCACTCATCGGCCAGAGTCGGGTGGAGGAAGACAAGGTTGTGAGGGAGGAGTGGTGGTGGTGGTGCCAATAAGGAGAAGAGTGTTTGTGATTGTGCTGCACTGGTGGTTAATGGTGCTTGGGACTGTGTTGTGGCTGGGGGATTACGGGGAAGACGTGCCCTCCAGCTGAAGAGAAATAAAAGTCCTTTTATTTTACATGTGCCTCCCGTGTCCAATCTGTGTCGGGTCAGGCGCTATATAGTGCCGTTCACACAGTTAACTCATATTATTAGTTAACATCACTTTGCAAAAAATTTTCAAAATGGTTCTATGAAAATAAGAGAAGGAATAACATTTTATTTTCAAATTTTACTTAGGCACAATAAGGTGCTCCTTTAATGTCAGAAACACTTTAATAATAAAAATAATAAATACAAAGAAGGGAGTGAAAGGCACAGGCAGATGTTAGAAAGGAAATAATACATGTTGATTAAATGGAGCAGCAGATTTATAGCACATTACAGTATTTGCTTCTAACCATTACAGGAGCATGATCATTATGCAGATTTCAGGCAGATTATATAGGATCATGATTATTATACAACATTGAGGCAGATTTTATACAAGCGTGATCATTATGCAAATTTGGGGCAGATTTTATACAAGCATGACCATTATGGAAATTTAGGGCAAACAAATATGTATATCAGCACTCTATACACATTAGGGTGTGTGACCAGTTGGGCTTAGTCATCAGAACCATGACAGACTTTGTACAGTAACTGGCCATGGTGGCCCCTAATGCCATGGCGAGGTTTACTTTCTACAGGGATGCTGCAGAATGCTTTGGTTTTCCTCTCCTCCACTGTCAACTGGCCATAGTACAACTATATTAATAGTCATATAATATATTTTAAGGTACTATTTATATATATTTATGTTTCTAAAATGTGAAATTTGTATTTTATCTGTAAACTTGCTAGTGTACTGCACAACAAAACCAGCTGGCAGTATTTGTACCTATAAAATACTTTGGTAGTAATCTACACCCACACAGGCAATACACAACAAATATTTATCATACCTTTTTATATGGATTGCTGCTGTAGTAGGACTCCTCTTGGGAGAAGTACTGGGCAATCATGAAAATGCTAGCTTGTGCCAAAGCTTCCTTTAATTATTTATAGAACTTTTATTTAACTGAGGAATGAACCACTTGTTTGTTTTTTAATTGAGTTGAAGACTGCAGAGAGTCAGACAGCTCGGTGAGGATTTCAACAGGTCATTCAAGGTAATCTGTCAGCTGAAACTGCCTTTACTTTCATTTTATTTTCCGTTATTTCCTGCTTTTAAATTGCCCTCAACTAATGGCCCATTTGCACACTCTTACCTGCCCACACTTTGTCTCTGGGGAACACAATGGGAGGAACTGGTTGGAAGTGGGAGGCAGTGGTGATACTCACAGTAGTCGCACAAATTAAGTATCCATCAATCCTTATATTATACTTGTAAAGAAAAAGCCGTCCCTTTGACATGAGAAATTAAATTCCTTGTAATGCACAGTACTTGGAAACTAGGCAGACTCCAGAGCAGATGGACAAACAGCCAAATCTAAAGGTTGCATTGGTTCACAGGTTAAGCTAACCCTGAGCTTCAGCCATTTGTAGTAGCCCTGCTAGCACACCTCTGAATCTTGGAGTATAGCACTGGCCTCAAAATGAGCTGCTCAAATGCTGAAGGAGGTGACTGACAAATTCTATTTTAGAATACTACACCCTAACATATGTTTGTACATTACTTACCCCAAGAAGTTTGTAGCAATGGCTGAGAAAATATTTTCGTCTCATATCTTTGTGGAGAAAAAACATTAAACAATAGAAAAAATGGCAATAGAAAAAAAAAAACTCACAATATTTGTGTCACATAATCCACGTCAGTTATCCAGTTCTGCCTCAAAATGTGCAAAAATTATGCTTTTGTGCTAAAATTTAGTGAAATAGTTATTTCTGGAGTAAACCAAGCAAATGAGCTGGGTCCAGCTTCAAATCTCTGCAGTTTCAGGATTTTGAAGCACTATTCTGACGATGTCTCTTCATTGTCAGATGTTAGTTTTATTAATAGGAATGCAGAACATCCTTTAATGTTATCACCAGCCACTCTTATCCTCTCAAGCATAACTGAGTCCTCTGCGCTCAAAGATAACACTTTAGTTTACAGATTCTATTCTATTACTCATATCCCTGCTTTGTAACAAGGCCTTAAAGAAGGTCTCTTTTGGTCTTAAAGAAAGTTTCAAAGCTTTAGTAAAGTGGTTGTTCATCTGGTGTGGCATATTATGTGATATGCTTGTAAAATTATTTCAAACAACATTATACAGTATATTAGTCTAATTATACAGTAAATACAGGAATCAGAATTAGTGGTACCAGAGATTGAAGAGTCTGAGATACCAGACATTGAGGAGCTGAAGTTGGAGTCAAGGTCTTTTAGTACTGACTCTACACTCCTGATCTCATGCTATAGTAGGCAGTCAACATATTAATAAAGCTCAGGGTCACAAGGGGCAGTGATGGACACAAAGCAGGCACCAGCAGTAGAATGGGCACCCGTCTGTTGCCAATCTCCCAAATGCAGACACCCACACTTGACACAAACATGGGCCGATTGAGATCACCAATCAACCTAATATGCACCACTTGAGGGGGATCTAAAAGAAAATCCACAAGACAGAGAGAAAAACCTAAACAGACACAGAAAAAATGAGCAAACTCTCCAGAACTCAAATCAGGCATAAGGATTCTAACACAAGATGCTACTGCAGGTCTGTGGGACAGTATCACTGTGCTTCCTGATTTAGATGCTGTGAAAGTTTTATTATTTGATAGCAAGTGCAGTCCTGGTGACGGGTGAGCAAGAAATCCAAAATTTCAACAGACAAATTGAGGAACAAGAAATATAAAATATTAACACATTCCACACTTAAGGGAAACTACTGCTTGCAAAAATGATGAGCCTAGGCAGTTACTTTAAAACCAGAACACACCCAGGGTTACACTGACAGTTTTCTGAACTTCCACTTAAAATTTTCAAAGAAGCCTATTATAAAGAGGCTCACATGCTAGTAAACTGTAGCAGTATGACCACTGTAAGCCTTCCTAAATTACTTATCACATCAGCATCTGATGTTAAATTTAAAATTACTTCAAGTCATTTATTGTTACTACTTACTGACAGAAATGCTTCTGTTAGATTAGCACATTCATTATAGGCTTCTTCCCAAAATGATTCTGCTAGAACTACTTTTATCTGTCTTATGACCTGTCTAGATGTATGTATTGTTACTTATTATGTATTCATCAGTTAATCAAGTGTGTGAAAGTCCATTGTTATGAGTTGGACAGCTATCACAGCGTGGCCAGTGGCATGAGTGCCTCCAAGGTGGTGGACGCCCCAACAGGACCATCTCTGAGACAGAGCAGGAGAAAGAGAGACGGTTCAACATCAGCAGCTACAGAAGAGCCATGGATGCCAGTGTGGTAAAAGAAAAGCTAATAGGGAATGGCAGATCTTTTTTAATCATTTTAGGATGTATCTCAATATGGTATCCTAATCACAATCAAGGCAGAAGCTATGGTACTAATGAAGGAAGCGTGCATTGTTCCCCAAGTACAACTCATGTTAAAGCTGCTTGACTCTTCAACAACAAAGACAGGGGCCTATTATCGGCAAGACACAATTCCTAAGATGGCATTGTGTTATTTCAGCGAGGACTATCCTTCTGTGCATGCAGATGGTAGCACACAGCCTCTGAGTAGGACAAAGAGAACTGTGATGCAGATTTAAGAGAGCAGGCAGCTTACAAACTGCCTGAGACTCCCGAACCATTAAAGATTATGCAGAGTTCAGTGTTACATACCACAAAGGGCCAAAAGAGGGAGCTATAACCTGGTGATCCATAGCCAATCAATATCCTACTGACTCTAGAACTAATCAGATGTTTAAAAGCTGCTCTAAGCCTTATTGAGTCAGGGAGTGAAGGAAGGGTGGTGACAAGCACTCATTGGTATGAAGGAGAGGCCTCAATTATAACAAAAATAGAAGACCAGACAGAAGAGTGCTTATCATTGTGAGTAAATGGATGATCCCCACAGGAAATACAGAGAGATTCAGAAGGGCATCAAATGTTCTGCATGTGTTTGAATTACTTTGATATTTTGTTTATCCCTTCCTGTGTGAGTTTTATAAAATAAATGCAACAAGTTTGCTTTTCCTTTTATTAACATTACTCAAAGCATAGAGAGACAGAAGGATGCTCTTCTAGCCCCACCATGTAAGTCGTCCCTTTTTTAAAAAAGTTGTGCTGTTAATTAAAAAGTTTTATTCACTAAATACTACTTATTTCTAATTTTGTTACCTCAAGGATTTTCAGAAAATTCCATTTCTCTTGGATTGCTGGCTCAGTAAGTATCCAGAGCCCAGGTGCAGGTGGCTCCCCCCAGTTCTGCAGTCTACTGTATAAATACACACCTGGGTCAGGGTCGCTGGTGCTAAGGCAGCATTTATGTGTAAGTCTACCACACATCCAGTTTCAAGTTGCCAGTTAACCTGGCCTTTAAGTTTTCATTAATGTAGGAGAGAAAAATTGAGAACCCAGGGGACAAACTCATTTGGACACAAGGAGAACATGCAAACCTCACACAGACACGAGCTGGGTGCCAGGAACCTGAATCCCTATGAGAGTAACGCTAACCTTGCACTACCACTACTTGACGCAGCTGTATTAAGAGTCATTGTGCTTTTGCAGAAACACTGTCTTGTAAAGCACTTCGAGAGACTGCTCACCATAAAAGAGACCACAGGAAATCAAACAAATTGATTCAGGATTCTAAAGTATGCTAGGTGATGCCATATAATGCATTTTTCTTTGTAGCAACTGCGATAAAAAGCCTTCCATTTGTTATATAATTGTTCATTATTGCTTTCCCTTGATTTTAAAAGCTCATAATTATAAAAACACAAAGATGACAAATGTTCAAGCATAATATTGTAAATAAAACCTAATGCTTTAGCTTATGATTGGTGTCTCAAATTTAGCTCCCAGAGGGAGTCAGTGGTTGCTGGTTTTCATTTCTGGCACACGGCTAATGAGTGGCTATTTCAGCTCATTAAATAGATGTTTTCTCTGCTAAGATTTATTGCTATGTCAATTATGCACAGGCTTCCAACAAGTGATATGTGTTTTACTGCGCGTTTGAATTCATTTGTCTTTATGTATGTAAATGTAGAATCAATTAGTAACTTACCGTTATTGTATTATACTGTAGCTGTAAATATATGTGTAGGCACTCTTAACAGTGCTATTCAGTTAGATTAAATCAATACTGTGCAGTACACCAGCCGGTGTTCAGGTTTTTCTGCAAGGCGAAATGTTGGTCACTGTGTTTTTTAAGGTGCTCTTCTTATTCAGTTTCTAAGAAATAAGTTTTATTAAATAACTCAAACGAACCCAGTGACAACTTTACTTACAACATTCTCAAAGCAACATCAGCCCATCTACGAGCCTCTCACAAAGGGCTCCGTACACCAACAACATTAATTCCCCTTGTTACAATAATTGCAACTAGCCAACCCGCGGTGTACCATACGCCGCATAATCAGGCCGGTCTTTTAATGATTTTTAAGCACAGGGAGAAAATTAACATTTGAAAAATCGGTAATGTAATAAATCAGCAAGAAAAGCAACATTGTAACAATGCACGGAATGAACCAACACACAATTGTCCGTGACTGAAAACTGGCGGACCGTCCTCGCCTTCTCCTGCCAGGCGGGGATGGGGGTGCACGGCACTCAGTCTGGAACGGAGGAGAGGAGAAGGACGTCCATTCAGCTCTGTCCGTCATGCTAGTCTGCTGATTTCTCGTTCTGTATGTACTGACCGCTCATGTGCCCACCTCCGACTCGTCACTTGAGTCGTCGTCTTTACACAGTCCAGATGTACCTGTGACTGACGTAGATTTTTCATTGCTCTGTGCGGTTTTGGCTGCTTTTCTATATATAATCCAGCAAGACACCCGACCATGGTAGTAGCGAGGTGGGAGGGGGGTGTGTACAAAGGATTGTGACACAACCAGTGGGAGCGTATGAGTTGCACTTAGTGGGAATTCCACGGTTTGCAGCCCAAATGGGGTTCAACGGCTTACCCGCCGCTGGGTAGACACACGCTCAATGTCATGCATAATTATTTATTGAATGCTAAACACTTCAGGAAAGACAGGGTTGTCTAAAACGGGTTGGTGTGAGAATACAACAGTAAGCGAATGAAAAGATGGAACTCTGGAGAGAGCAAAATACAACACAATAGTGAACCCGCGGCATAACAAACGCGCATAATTATTTATTGATGGTTGAACACTTCTGGAAAGACACAGTTGTCTAAAAAGGGAGGGTTTGAGGATACAACAGAAAGTGAATGAAAAGATGGAACTCTAGACTTTTCATTGCTCTGTGCGGTTTTGGCTGCCTTTCTATATATAATCCACCAAGACACCTGACCAGCGAGGTGGCGAGGGTGTGAACAAAGTGCAGGAGCATCTAAGAAGGCGCATGTTTGTCTGGATGCAAATTGCTGTATGTAGCGTGTAAAACAGTTTGCTATGGTGTACGCAGTCGTGCGTCATAACCGAAAACTCTTACTTCATTGTGTTTTAACCTCAGTTGTAAAGGATTGTTTTAATGATCCCATGGGATACCCCTCGGTTTTGGCTTCTTTTCTATATATAATCCACCAAGATACCCGACCACTGTAGGAGGGGGGTGTGCACAAAGGGTAGGGACGTAATGAGTGGGAGCGTATGAGTCACACTTAGTGGGAATTCCACGGCTTGCAGCCCGAATGGGGTTCAACGGCTTACCCACGCCTCTCTGCGCTGGGTAGACACATGCTCAATCTCATGCATAATTATTTATTGAATGCTAAACACTTCTGGAAAGACACGGATGTCTAAAACGGGTTGGTGTGAGAATACAACAGTAAGTGAATGAAAAGATGGAACTCTGGAGAGAGCAAAATACAACACAATAGTAAACCCGCGGCATAACAAACGCCGCATAATTATTTATTGATGGTTGAACACTTCTGGAAAGACACAGTTGTCTAAAAAGGGAGGGTTTGAGGATACAGCAGAAAGTGAATGAAAAGATGGAACTCTGGAGAGAGCAACATATAATTGTCCGTGAGTGAAGAAGACGCATGATTGTCGCGGAGGCAAATTGCTGTATGTAGTGTGTAAAACAGTTTGCCGTGGTGCATGTGGTCGTGCGTCGTAACCGAAAACTCGGTTTTTAAAGACTGCTTACTTCATTGTGTTTTAACCTCAATTGTAAAGGATTGTTTTAAGGATCCCATGGGATACCCCTCGCAAACTGTCTTACACGCTGCATATGGCGACTCACCTCTGCCAGAAACATGCCTCTATGAACAGTCAAGGTGGCTCAGAGGTACATGAGGCCTCTACGACAGATGAATATAAATGACGCTGTTCTTTGTGTCGTCGCGCCCGAGTTGGTGGGCGTGCTCTCTGAAGTTGTCTTCATATCCAATGGTCTTGGAGTTGGTGGACGTGGCTCCTCCCTGCGTGTGCCATATGTATCTTAGTTGTCGGCTTAGTGAATCAACGCCCCTTCCGGCGTGCTTTCCATGGGTGTCTTGCCTTAGTGAATTATATATATAGATGTTTGGACCATTGTGTAAGTTCAAAAATAAACACCACAGCTGGGAAACAGCAGCTACAAAAACGGAAGCATAGAACACTCTGTCACACTTAAGTATCCTTCTAACAGGTCGGTAGTATTCAGGTGTTTAACAGTGGATAACTGCTGATTGGGACATCCCATTTATCAATTGTCAACGTCCATGTGAGGATGCAACTCATTTCACAACAGTTTAGTTTTATTGTGTGCGTCCTGCTTGATATAATTAACTGTCCTGTTAAGTCTTCGGCTTTTCAAATAAAGAGAAACTGCACGTACCTACGTCTTTTAAGGTGCACATGAAGGGGTGTAGAACGAATTGAAGGGATGACGTGTCTTTGGAGGAGCTTGGAAGGCATTTTGTGGGAGTCTCTCCTACGTATCGGCCGCTGCTAGTCCGTTTCTTTTCGAGTCGCATACTTGCTTCCCATAGTTTGAAAGCGGCCAGAATGCAAAGTTTTAATCTACTATTGTCAGCGGCTTTGTTGCCGGCTGGGGATTAACATAAAAGGTGCGCTTCTTCGGGCATAGGGTGCAGGAGTTAGGAGCGCCATCTTGTGAGCGGGTGAGCATGCGCACGTGGGGTTAACTACCTGTTTAAAGGGACGCAGTTCGCGTAACAGGGGAAAGGGTGACCAGAGGCCTCATCTGCAAAACTTTGTGTGATTTCGAGCGTGAAAATACGCGTACGTCAAAAAAATAGGGAAGTACTTACGCAAAAAAAAAAAAATCTACGCAATTTACCCAATATAAATAAAATCATCTTTTAAATGTGTGTTCATGAATGCGTCTTAAACTCCTATCGATTCCACCCTGAAAAAAACATAAATGAACTGAGCTAATCAACCTCATACATATGCAGTTACGATTCTGCATACCTTCATTGGCTACTAGTGCAGCCCCAGGACATATCCCGTAGCGCAAGCACTAAGTTAAAGGCATGCAATGAGTTGTAAGAATCTGAAACAAACTGCCTAAACTTGTAGTCAAAGCAGAAACCTTAACAACCCTTAAGAATTATCTGGTGGTGGCCTATGCTCGGCTGTCAGCAACAAGCGCAAATATGCTGCATGGCATAGGGGCATCATAGTTGTGGGGGGATGGGAATGAGTAATGATTATCCAGGGCGCACTGGGTGGGGGGCCTGGATGAAAAGTATTTGTGACAGGCATGGATTTAGTGGAAGGGGCCAATCAACACTGCTTATGCGTAGGGCCCAGAGTTCTGGGGTGGCAACATGTTACTGCTGATGGAAATGCCATGAGCTCCAGCCACACCATTCTTGAAATGAAAAACTGGGAGTCTCGGGAACTGCAGGTCAGACATTGTGGTCAGCAACACAGGACACTACACAGCAACAAGGGAACTGTACTTTCTCCGGTCCCGTTCAGCCTATATACATCGGACTTCCAATACAACTCGGAGTCCTGCCATGTGCAAACATTTGCAGACGACACTGCTATCGTGGGCTGCATCAGGAGTGGGCAGGAGGAGGACTATAGGAAAGTAATCAATGACTTTGTTAAATGGTGCGACTCAAACCACCTACAGTACAACTGAACACCAGCAAAACCAAGGAGCTAGTGGTGGATTTTATTGAGGCTCAGGCCCCTCATGGACCCCGTGATCACTAGAGGTGACTGTGTGCAGAGGGTACAGACCTATAAATACCTGGGAGTGCAGCTGGATGATAAAGTGGACTGGACTGCCAATACTGATTGATGCGCTGTGTAAGAAAGGACAGAGCCGACTATACTTCCTTAGAAGGCTGGCATCCTTCAACATCTGCAATAAGATGCTGCAGATGTTCTATCAGACGGTTGTGGCGAGCGCCCTCTTCTATGCGGTGGTGTGCTAGGGAGGCAGCATAAAGAAGAGGGACGCCTCATTCCTGGACAAACTGGTGAGGAAGACAGGCTCTATTGTAGGCACGGAGCTGGACAGTTTGACATCCGCGGCAGAGCGACAGACACTGAGCAGGCTCCTGTCAATCATTGAGGATCCACTGCATCCACTGAACAGTATCATCTTCAGACAGAGGAGCAGCTTCAGTGACAGACTTTTGTCACTGTCCTGCTCCACTGACAGACTGAGGAGATCGTTCCTCCCCCACACTATGCGACCCTTCAGTTCCACCCGGGGGTGGTAAACATTAATATTATACAAAATTATTGTCTGTCTTTTATACCTTCATTATTATCACTCTTTAATTTAATATTGCTCTTTATCAATATGCTGCTGCTGGAGTATGTGAATTTCCCCTTGGGATTAATAAAGTATCTATCTATCTATGTATCTATCTATCTATCTATCTATCTATCTAGACTTTCTCGTACTGTATACTCAGATATGGGGATGGATATTTCAGGTGTAAACCGCAAGACAATGATTATATGTTTACTGTATATTATGTACATTAAATATCAACAACAAATCAAATTAATAATACAGTATATTGAACAATTATTATAAACGTAAAGCTGAATAAATTGGACTCTGTAGCTGCATCAATAAAAGGTAAAATACCACTTCCAGTTAGTGGAAATAGCCCAAAAGATCATAGAATTCCCACGTTTTGTACCTAATACTTGTATGCAAAATTTGGTTGACCTAAGTGAAAGCGTACTCAAATTATTGTGTTCACATACGCACTCACACAGACAGACACCCTAGCAAAATTCGAAAAAGCTGTATTTTTGGACTCAAGGTCTAAAACGTCAAGATTCATGAAAATCTTGAAATAGAATTTTTGGAGATTTCCAATACTTCTCCTATACTCTGTATACTAGAAAGTCAGGGAGAATCTTTGGATGATTACAATACTTTCCCTGTACTTCGTTTGCGAAAAAGTAAAAATAAAAAGGTCTGATCTCTGGCGACGAAGCAGACTGCTAGTCACCAGCAAAGTGTGCATGTAGCAGGAAAAGGACTATAAAAACACATTTGTTCCTGCCTTGTGCCCTGTGCTAGCTAGGATGAACTACAGCATCTCTCATGACCCTGGTCTGAATGAAGTGCATTGGAAAATGACATGACATGACATAGCAAACAAATTTGAACTTGAAACTGGAGCAGCCACAGAAAACCTCTAAA